>NC_133379.1:21422248-21490261 GCF_049309525.1 Garra rufa | reverse complement strand
TCATGTTTTTCTTTCTTCAGTCGTAATAAAATTATGTTTCAGGATTTCTCTCCATATAATGGACTTCTATGGTGCCTCTGAGTTTGAACTTCCAAACTGCAGCTTCAAAAGGCTCTAAACGATCAGCCGAGGAAAGAAGGGTCTTATCTAGCAAAACAATCTGTAAAATTACAATTTATATACTTTTTAACCTCAAATGCTTGTCCAGCTCTGTGTGTACTCTGTTTAAAGATTAAAAAAAAGTATATAAATTGTAAAATAACCAATCGTTTCGCTAGATAAGACCCTTCTTCCTTGGCTGGGATCATTTAGAGCACTTTGAAGCTGCATTTAAACTGCATTTTGGAAGTTCAAACTCGGGGGCACCATAGAAGTCCATTATATGGAGAGAAATCCTGAAATGTTTTCCTCAAAAAACATAATTTCTTTACGACTGAACAAAGAAAGACATGAATATCTTGGATGACAAGGGGGTGAATACATTATCTGTAAATTTTTGTTCTGAAAGTGAACTACTCCTTTAAGTATAATTTCCCTTTTATCCCCAAAATCAAATATCAAAACATTAGGTTAACTGCATGCATGTCCTGCATTAATCAGTCTGTGTGAATGCATCTAAATGCCACTTCAGATGCAGATTCTGTGCTACCTCTGTATTGCAACTGATTTCATTTGATTGGTAACAGTCCTATAGTGTCTTACTATTTTAATTTATTAATTCAATTTAAGAATTTGACACAAAAGATGATGCATACACTTAATTAGATTAGAATAAACTGGTCTTGTAAAGGTAAAAATCCATTTAAACTTATTGGAAAAGGTCATTTCTGTTACTGCACAGTATATGAAGAATATCAAAAGCTTTGGGAATCAGCTGACCACAGCAGACCTAAACCTGTCAAAGTACCACGCTCTGCTAAATATCGTCTAATTATCATTATGGACTATGAAACATAGAGATAGAGATATCATTTTTTGTCACTATTGCACACCCACCGTCAAGAAGTAAAAATACCAAATGGATTCTATTCTGGTGGTTTCTCGCCTACATACTGCAGCTGTAGTTCAGCATCTGCACTGTGCAATGCAGAGAGAACTTTTAGGGGCACCAGAAAAGGACAAATGTTTCAGAGGAAAGACAAAGATGTAGTGTCTCTACTTGTGTATCTGCAGACTGACTCACAATGCACTGTCAGGTACGCTGATGCAGAAGGTGGGCGCCCAAGGCTGTTACTCGGGCTGCAGGTGTATTTCCCAGCATCCTCAGGTTTCACCTGGGAGATGATGAGTGAACCGTCGATAAGAATACTCACTCTGCGCTTTAGATCACTAGAGTGAGAAAAAAAGAAGAAGACAAAGAAGAAGCAAAAGAGAATTAGCATCAACAGTATTAATAATTCACACAGGTTACATTACTACATACACTACCATTCAAAAGTTTGACAGTTAGATTGTTTTTTAGGAAATGAATGCTTTTATTCAGCAAGGATACATTACATTGATACAAAATTACATCTAATACTTTAAAAATAACCTTACCGATCCCAAACTTTTGAACAGTATAGTGATTTTTATTTAACATTTTTATGCTCCACATACTGTAACAACATGAAAGTTAGTAAATTACTTTTTGTCTATGTTATCCTTACAAATCTGTATGCCTATGTAAATTAATTTGAAGCCAGAAAATATAAAGCCAGAATTACAGTCTACTCTTTCAACAAGAACAGATGGAGTGTCCGGAACAGAGCTCAGATGAAAAAAAAAAGAAAAGAAAAAAAAAAAAACGCTCCAGTGGACAAAATGCCTGCGTGGTCTGTGCTTCCACCTGTCCTGCTGCACAGAGCCTCTATTAGATAGAAAAAAAACATAATATCCTTTTTCTATAGAGTGTACAGGCCATGCATGAGGGCGTCTGGAATGGCTCAGGGCACCGCTACTTCTAATCAGTGCTAGTGGAGCGTATGATGACACAAGCGCCATGTCACTAGATATTCTTGTCATGGGGGAGAGAAGGAGAAGCGCGAGCCATGAAAACATAAGAGGGTCTATGCTGAAGCTGTGGTTGTGGTTTATCGTGATAATAGTAGGCACTCGTTTTGTGCCCTTTCCTACTCAAGGTTAAATATCTAGTATTTTTGTGTGCTACATGTTTTTATGCTTACTAAATTAACATGCAGTTACCTTAGCAACATGTTATTGCTAAAGTCGAATTAAATCAATTGGTCTTTATGAGAGGAGCTGCTTTCTAATATTTCCATTTAGTCACTTATAAGGCATCAAGTAGTATTTGATATAAGTATTTGTGACCCTGGACCACAAAACCAGTCATAAGGGTTCATTTTTTTAATTGAGATTTATCATCTGAAAGCTGAATAAAAATTTATATTGAGAAAATCGCCTTTAAAGTTGTTCAAATGAAGTTCTTAGCAATGCATATTACAAATCAAAAACAAAGTTTTATATATTTATGGCAGGAAATTTACAAAACATTTTCATTGAACATGATCTTTACTTAATATCCTAATCGTTTTTTTTGGCATTAAAGAAAAATTGATCATTTTGAGCCATGCATGTTTTGTTAGCTATTGCTACAAATATACCTGTTCTACTTGTGACAGGTTTTGTGGTCAAGGGTCACATTTCAGTCCATCTAACTGTTCATTCAGGTGCACACAAAACAAATGAGACACAAATAAGACAATCTGAGGTGTAATGACACTGACACATGCAAACAATGTCAACACAAGTGAGAAATACATTGTAACACTTTTGTTTCTGTTAAAACCAATTTTTCCCAGTAAAATTTCAGCTTTTTTTTTTTTTGCAAAAAGATAACTATGATTTCAAATGTGGGGGCTCAGAGCTTGGCACTAAATGATTTTTTTATGACAACTCCTTAAAAATGAATATAAATTTTAATTAAATCAGTGTCTGTTTATGAAAAGATGAACACTACCATTCAAATGTTAGAAGTTTTATCAAACAAATTCAACCCTGTTTTCTAAAGAAGCTTATTTCTGTCACGGAATGTAAAAATAAAAAATGTAATTGATATATTTTTTTTTATCTCATAATTATGTTTTTTCCTTCGCAATTCTGGGTTTATATCTCCCAGTTCTCACAATTACCTTTTTAAAACAATTAAATTATTATTAAGTGGGGGGAAAATTATACATTACAATTCTAAGATAAAATAAAAATAAAATCTATTAAAAATACATCTATTAAAAAAAGGGAAAAATTATTTTGTGCACCTATGATAACATTTCAGATTTTTCTCCATATAGTGGACAACGAGTTCAAATATACCCAAAAACCTATAAATCCTAAACAAAAACTCAAAACTTCACACAACTAGGTGAGCACATACGGCAGGTTTCTAAACAAGCATGCAAAGTTTTATGACGATTGGACCATAGGTGGCACTATAACAGTCATAAACATAAAAATCATCATATTTCTATGGTAAACAATCTGGATTTGCCAAATATGCTTTTTAAATCATTGATTTAGGTGGTTACAGGCTTGCTAAACAATACGTAATATCTATTTTCATATTTGCTTAATTTTCTTAACGCGACTGAACCCTGATAATGATTTGCCAATTAGGAAATTAGAAACTTTTTTAAAATAACGAGTGCTTGGTATCTAAAAAATATACATAATTTCTATACCTTTTAACCACAAATGCTCATCTTGCACTAGCTCAATTTTACGCATTATGTAGTCACGTTGGAAAGGTCACACAGGCAGAAGTACCGACCCAGTGTTTGCAAAGCGAAAATGCAAAAAGAAAGTTAAATGCTTTTTACAAAATAAAGTAAGACAACAGTGTTGGATGATTTTGAACCTACCCTAACTTTCTGAATTGGAGTACATAGACAACATCGTATAACACAAATCGTAAAGCTAGTGCAAAACAAGCATTTGTGGATAAAAAAGCTTTTAAAACATTTTTTTTTAAAAGGGCCAATCATTTGCTAGATAAGATCCTTATTCCTTGGCTGGGGTCGTGCTCCATTGAAACTGCAATTTGGACCTTCAACGCAGTGGCTCCTATTGAAGTCCGCTATGTGGAGGAAAATCCTGAAATATTTTCCTTAAAAACTTTTTTTTTTTGGACTGAGGGAAGAAAGACATAAACATCTTGGATAACATGGGGGTGAGTAAATTATCAGGACATTTTTATTCTGGAAGTGAATTCATTCTTTAACCAAAGCCTAAAACAGTATCACAATGGCTATAGTCCCTAAAACTCACTGATGCCTCAATGATGATGACGAAACTACATGGACTGTGACAAACTCCACATGGACACAGGACAGTGGGGTTATGGTACAGTAATGAACCCGATCATAACTTTACTTCTTGAAGAAGACGTTATCTTCCTCCCAGAACCAGGTGTACGTAAGGTTGCCAGGATACGCCTCAGCCTGACAAGTGAAGAATGCATCCTGGGATATGTTTACGGTTATGTTCTCTGGCGGTGAGACAATAAATGGTGGTCCTGAAATAGAAACGAGACACATAATAAATCAGCATTACATATCAGGATGTGCCACATCCTATTGAAGCATATAGCAATCTCAGTCCTCTTCAAGGTTAAAACAACAGTATTAAAGAAAAGATCTCATATAAATGTGTCTAATAATATATTTTTCATTCTGTCATTTGTATTTAACATCTGTTAGACAATGTCAGTCGATTGTGGAGTGAATCACACAATATTGTATTTAATCAATACCTTGTTTACAGTGGTGAATGATACTGAATGAGTTAATATAGGCACCACTCAGTGGTCTCATCTAAATATCATTGGCTAAGATAAGAATTCTACCCAGTGTGAGAATCTGCAGCGGCCTACCCACAGATCTCACTCTACCGCCCACTGTGGGCATCGCTTCAGTTGGCAGTGCCAGTGTAAAGAGAGGGCTCTTCTGTGGAGAAAGCCTGCAGAGAGCTCCCCGTGCAAGCACGGACTCTACAGATGCTCTCCGTCCTGCTCGACAGCACACACACACACACACACACACACACACATTACAGTACAAAAACAAACTCGCTAGACAGCCAGTGTGTCTACAAAACTGTGTTTCTGCAACTTGGCACTTTTATGTCTCAGCAGTTGATTTTTATTTAAACTAACAGAAAACTTTTTCTTTTTGTTAACTGAAATTCTTATTAGGGGTTCAAACCCTATTGTCATTGTTCGAATGTCCAAGGATCAGCATTTTCCACTTAAAATTGATCAGGCAGACCAAACTATAAGTCGTAGAGACTTGAAATTTGGAGGGATGGTAGTACTCACACTGTCTACAACGTCACCAAGGCTCGTCCCAAACGGCCTTACGGTGACGGTACAGTGATCAAAAGTAAGAAATCCCTCATAACTCCTAAAACGTTAGTCGGATTTGATCATCACCATGCAAAATGCGGTATTTTGGATTTTTTTAGTAAACTAATCCTAGGTTTTTTACCTGATTGGAACCAAACCAGTGCAGAAAAAATATCTGAAGAGTGAATATCTATAATTATGAAAAGAAAGTTGAACTTTTGACTTGCCGTCACGACTGGACGCCAAAACGTTCATTAGGAGCGGAGCTGCTTTTACTAAAACTCTTAAAGGGGAAGAGATATTTTTGTCAATCTTGGGACACGTATGTAACAGCTCAATGTAAGAGTTTGGCCTCTTGGTGGTGGTATAACTGGGGAAAAAACATAAAAATAGCTATGTACCCGTTAGTTCAATTGACTTGAAAATTGGTATGCCGTGTCTTTGTCCAAAGTGCCACAAGTGTCTATGAGGACATTTGCGTATCTCAAAAAACATGGTCATCGGCCAATTAAAGGCTGTATCAGCGATTTCTAGCCTAAAACATAAAGTGTCAATTTCAGCTGACCTTTCTTCACGATCCGCTCACTGCCTGCCCCATAAATTGTCTGTGAAAAAAACGCGTCTCTCTGGTCAGCCTAGGGTTGTGGACTTTCGCTCCGCCTCCCTCACATCCCTGCACCAGTAGGAAAGTCCACAAAACCAAACCCCTGATGGTGATTGGTTGGAACACTGTTTGTTTATGTGTGGAAAGGTTGGCAGTGCCGATTGTTTTTTTTGGCATATCTCGGACCCTAGGCTGACCAGAGAGACGCGTTTTTTTCACAGACAATTTATGGGGCAGGCAGCGAGCGGATCGTGAAGAAAGGTCAGCTGAAATTGACACTTTATGTTTTAGGCTCGAAATCGCTGATACAACCTTTAATTTTGAGCACCCATTAAACAAGGTTAACAAAGGCCGATTGAAACTTGGTGGGCATGTTTGACTCATGGCCCTAGAGTTCTGTAAGAACATTGTCACTAGTTGGTGATAAGGAGTTTTACGACTCTGTCTTGTGTGGTGTTTCACACATCCACACAATATTCATATCACTTGATAGATCTTCTCATACTGAGCAACTTTGCCTCAAGAACCACTGCTGTCAATCAAATCGTTCATTATATATTCTCGATTATAACTTTTTGCAAACTAGTCCTAGGTCTTTAGTTACTCAACCTTAATATAAGCACCGCAGCATGATTCTCTGGACTCTCTAGATCAATAATTATTTAAAAAAAAATTGTTGAAGTTGGGTAGCTATTAACGGGGTTGTTTAGAAAAGGGACAGGTTCAAATGTACCCAAAAGCCTATAAATCCTAAACAAAAACTTAAAACTTCACAAAACTAGGTGAGCACATGTGACAGGTGATTTTAAACAAGCATGCAATGTTTGCAAAGGGAGTTCAGACCATAGGTGGCGCTATAACAGTCATAAACAATAAAAATCATAATTTTTTTATGGTACATTACCTTGATTTGCCAAAAATGCTTTTTATAAATCATTGATTTAGGTGGTTATAGGCTTGCTAAATAATATGTAATGCCTTAAAGCACTTGAACCCTGATAATCACTGCTTGCAGCTATATTTAATACGGAAATTCTATCACTCATTATGTACTTATATACATATTATTGTTTTGTCCATTCTGCCCTCCAAAGGCAAAGTGCAGTAACTACGCCAACACTGAAACTGAGAAAAATGCCTTTAAAGTTTTTACACCAGCTTGTCAAACATGTTGACACTCTCGTTTCTCTGAAACAGGACGAAATTGAACCAGGAGACTTTGTCACAAGACAAAATAGTTGTCACAAAGTCCATTTTAAGCCTTAATTCAATCTTCACCAAATGTGTAGTTACTGCGCTTTGCCTTTGGAGGGCTTGACATCTTCAAATATGTGATAAACTAGTCTAGACCAGTACAGAAATTCATAATGAGAAATGTTATTATAATTAATGCTTATTATCTAATAATAATAATGAGATTTTCTCATTTAATTAATTGATAAATGCTAATTTGACAAACTTTATCATGGTTAGACAAAGTATCTCATAATAATGAGAAACTTTATCAGAATTCATGCCTAGTATCTTAAAATTTTGATAAACTGAATTAACGAAAACTATCATAATAATAATAATAAGCTTTCTTATAATTAATGTTAAGTATTTTATAATAATATGAACTTCCTCATGATTAATGTTTACTTTTAATATTATGAGTTGTTATAACAAGAATGCTTCTCTTTACTGTGAAAACTTTCTTATTATTACAAGAAAGTTTGTAATTATCATGAATCAAACTTTTTGCTTAATTGTGGCAGAAACAGGCTCATCAAATCTGTGTTGATTGTGCTAATAAACATGATATCATTTAGCATTATAGTTATTAGCATTAAATGGCCACTATTACTAATGATTCGCTTTTTTAAAACCATTCAATACAGTGGGCAAAACAAAAGAAATTCAAAGGAAGCAGTTTTAGAAAAAACGGTATCTCATTTTATGACTGCATTGAGTTTGATACTGGTTTGATTGACATTTGACAGGACAAAAATAGAAATGAGTGTTTTATTGTTGTTTAAAAGTGTGAATAAGGTGAATAAAGGGCACTATTGCAGAAATCTGCCACTGAAATCTAATTTTAATCTTTTGACAGCTCTTATATTTGTGTAAAAATCTCCCCAAGTAAAGTAAAGTATATTTGTGACCCTGGACCACAAAACCAGCAATTTGAGACAATTTATACATCATCTGAAAGCTGAATAAATAAGCTTTCCATTGATGGTTTGTTAGGATAAGACAATATTTATAATTTAAAAATCTAGAATCTGAGGGTGAAAAAAATATATATTGAGAAAACCGCCTTTAATGATGTCCAAATGAAGTTCTTGACAATGCATATTACCAATCAAAAATTAAGTTTTAAGATATTTACAGTAGGAAATGTATAAAATATCTTCATGGAACATCAACTTTGTTTAATATTCTAATGATTTTTGCCAAAAAAAGAAAAATCGATCATTTTGACTCATACAATGTATTTTTGGCTATTGCTACAAATATACTTAAGACTGGTTTTGTGGTCCAGGGTCACATTTATGATTATGGGTAGGCCACAGTCACGGATCTGAACTTTGGTTACTTTATATTTTAAATTAACACAAAAAAAATGTTAATAAAAAAGCAACAAAAGTTAAACATCCAGTGCTATATTGGGTTAAATGCTAATATGGCATGCTAAAAGCACCAGACACAGAACAGATTAGGGATCCCAACAGAAAAAAAGCTTCTTTGGCAGCACTATGGTGAAAAATCTCTCTGACAGAGAACCCATTACTGCTTTATACTGTACCAGACAGCCAACATATGGAGTCCAATTATCTCTGTAGCTCTGCAGTATGGGTGCCATGCAGCATGCAGCTTTGCAAGCATGACTGTACACACATACACAGACACAAACACACAGAGGACTGTTCAAACACACAACACAGCACTCTGACAAAATGATAGCGATATTATTCAATTAACAGCAAATGATAAAGTCACAGGGAAATAGTTTAGAGCAGTTATAGTGCTACCTTGGACGAGTAGGCGTGTGGTATGGACGGCCTCTCCCTGCTCGCTGTACGCTCGGCATGTGTACGCTCCCCTGTCCTCACGGCTAATGGAAACAATCGTCAGGCTGCCATCACTCACCTGTGGAGAGAGGTCACAGCATCACCCACTGAGGTACAAACCGTTTGCAGTTTTTAAGTTTTTAATATGGATACTTTTCATACACAAATGCATCGATTTGCTTCGAAAGGCCTTTATTAACCCCCTGGAGCAATGTGGAGTACTTTTTATGATGGATGGATGCACTTTATTGGACTTCAAAAAATCAACAGCTATTACCTGCCATTATAAAGGACATATTTCAATATAACTCCAACTGTATTCATCTGAAAGAAGAAAGTCATATACACTTAGGATGGCTTGAGGGTGAGTAAATCACGTGGTGATTTTCATTTTTGGGTGAACTGTCCCTTTAAGAATTTTTTTATTATTTATATTAATATAAATAATGATTTCACATTCTCTCGTAAGTCAATACAAATTTCCTTTTTGCTTATTAAACACATCTGGTGGGTGTTTAAGTCAACATCAGTGCCTTGCGTCTCAAGCAACTTCTTATTTCTTATCTCTGTGACAGATTTAGTTTTTTTCTTATTTGCACACACAGATCAGTGGAAATGATGTTTTTAGGGAACCATGCTCAGTGTCCCATGAGACATCCAATTTTCCCACTGCCACACCCACATCTATGTTTCTTTACATTGAACACATGTATCATGACAGGGGCCACTCTTACAAGCAACTCATAACTAATAAAACAATTTGACGAAACAAATTGTCTCGCACAAAGTACAAACAAAAGCGCTTTGCAGTGAAATCGTTGTGAACCGGAGACAGAGAGGCAGAGACTGCGTAGGAGAGATCAAACAAACCAGGCCACTCCAACAGAGACTTAAAGATCAATGTGCATCTCTCTTTCTGCGCCCACACAAGTGTTATTTCCATTTTACCAATTGCAGAGCGGTTCTTGCGTTTATCTAATATGCTCTGGATTTTTCTTGGATAAATGGGGTGTACCATGTGGACCAAAAATGTAACATTTTGGAAATTAGGATCCAAAAGTGTAATTAACAATTTCCTGAACAGTTTTAGCAATGGAAAATTTTGTCCCCACTAAATATCTTAGATGTATCTACAGTTGATGTCAAAAGTTTACATACACCTTGAAGAATCTGCAAAATGTTAATTATTTTACCAAAATAAGAGAGATCATATAAAACGCATGTTATTTTTTATTTAGTACTGACCTGAGTAAGATATTTCACATACAATACGTTTACATATAGTCCACAAGAGAAAAAAATTGTTGAATTTATAAAAATGACCCCGTTCAAAAGTTTCTTAATACGGTGTTGTTACCTGAATGACCCAGAGCTGTGCTTTTTTGTTTTGTTTTTGTTTCGTGATAGTTGTTTATGAGTCACTTGTTTGTCCTGAACAGTTAAACTGCCTGCTGTGCTTCAGAAAAATCCTTCAGGTCCCACAAATTCTTTGGTTTTTCAGCATATCTGTGTATTTGAACCCTTTACAACAACTGAGGGACTCATATGCAACTATTACAGAAGGTTCAAATGCTCACTGATGCTTCAGAAGGAAACACAATGCATTCAGAGCCGGGGGTGAAAACTTTTGAATTTGAAGATCAGGGTAAAATTAACTTATTTTGTCTTCTGGGAAACATCTAAGTACCTTCCATAGCTTCTGAAGGGCAGTACTAAATAAAAAAAAAAATATGACATTTATGCAAAATAAGAAAAATGTAGATATCTTCATTCTGTTTAAAAGTTTACACCCCAGCTCATAATGCATTGTTTTTCCTTTTGAAGCATCAGTGAGCGTTTGAACCATCAGTAATAGTTGCGTACAAGTCCCTCAGTTGTCCTCAGTGTGAAAAGATCTGAAAATCGTACAGTCATTGTTGGAAAGGGTTCAAATACACAAAAATGCTGGAAAACCACAGAGTTTGTGGGACCTGAAAGATTTTTCTGAAGAACAGCGGGCAGTTTAACTGTTAGGGACAAACAAGGGACTCATGAACAACTATCACTAAACAAACATTTTTATAAATTCAACTATTATTTTCTCTTGTGGATTACATTTAAATGTCTTTTATTTGAAATATCATATTCAGGTCAGTACTAAATAAAAAAATAACATGCAATTTTGTATGATCCCTCCTATTTTGGTCAAATAATTAACATTTTCCAGATTCTGCAAGGTGTGTGTAAACGTTCTCAAACTTTTGACCTTTTTAAGTCATTTAAAATTATTTGTGGATAAACAATTTAATATTCATGAGCTTAATCTTTTGCGCAAAACAAATTATCCCCACTCATATATTACTCTGACGTTTTCTTTTGTGCAGGCTTTTGTTTTTAGTAAAATACTAGTCCGGGCTGCTCTGTGTCTTGTCTTTGTTCTGAAATGATATAAAACATGCAACTCATAATTCATTAATAGGATCCTGTATGAACTCTGAAGCTCTTTCAAGCTGTGATGGTTAGCTTGCTGGCTCGGTTTCACAATCATCCTTTCGAGACAAGGCCGCGCTGATGAGAGGAGAGTGTTTCTGCATGTTTTGGCTTTGAAACGTGCACATGCTCTCAGAGAGTGAGTTGAATAATTGATTTACTCTGTACAAGTGTGTGTGTTTGGAGGCAGAGGGGCAGGTAAGGGGCAGGATGCTGATACTTACTATGCATGATTCATCAGTACACATAATTCCAAATCCAAAGGGAAAAAAACTATGTCTTTGTAATTTTGCATCAAAATGTAATAATTTAAAGGCCCTATGATTTCTACGATTTGGAAAATGTAGATAAAATCGTGGAATCCAGTCATAATTTTACTTCACCTTTGAAAAGGTCAAAATGTCAAAAAGCCAACTGCTTCAGAAGAAGAACAGTTTGTTCTCATTTTTCAAAATCATTTCTCATATTCTTGTCTTTAGTCACAAATTATGTCCAGTACATTATTATAACATGTATAAAAAGTCTTTAAAAAATCCTTTACTCACTTTTGAAAGCAATTCACTGCCAATCATAATCTCATGGGAAATATGTGACCGGGTACAACTAGTCTTGGAACAGCATAACAGTTCTGCCGCTCTCTGAAGACAGACCTGACAGGTAAGGGACTCGATTGAGCATCTTTTCTCCCCGGCCTGTCAAGAGCTGGACGGTTAACGATACATGAGGGTCACTTTACTTCTGCCGGCCGAGCAGGCGAAGAGTACTTTGAGGAAAAAAACGTGCGAAAGTAGAGACAGATGACATAGATTCATGGTAAAGTAAAGGCTTTGCTAGGGGGGCTCTCTGATGAATTATTCAGCGTGGTGTAATACCAAGACCTACTAGCAAGCATCATCATCATCACAGTTCATGTGATATCAAGCATGCATGCGTGACTTTCTCCTTAGAAGACTTACACACACCTTGAGGCAAATATTTCTTCTAGTTTGGATGTTAGACTTTGGTTTTTGATTTGAAAAATCTCAAAACATGTTCACTGGTATGAGCCAGTTAACTAATGCTAAAACTATGAAAAACTGTTTTTAGTATTTGAAATAAAGCTGGGATAAAATAAAATTAGACATTAGATAAATATTAGACAGATAAACTTCCAACAACTGAGGGACTCATTTGCAATTATTACAGAAGGTTCAAACACTCACTGATGCTTCAGAAGGAAACGCAATGCATTCAGAGCTGGGGGTGAAAACTTTTGAATTTGAAGATCAGGGTAAAATGAACTTATTTTGTCTTCTGGGAAACATCTAAGTACCTTCAGTAGCTTCTGAAGGGCAGTACTAAATGAAAAAAATATGACATTTATGTAAAATAAGAAAAATGTATACATCTTCATTCTGTTCAAAAGTTTACACCCCCGGCTCATAATAGTTTGGTTATTAGACTATGAAAAATAGTTTTTGGTATTTGAAATAAAGCTGGGATAAAATAAAATTAGACATTAGATAAATATTAGACAGATAAACTTAAAGGGATAGTTCACCCAAAAAATACGATATTTTGGATGAAATACTCAGCTACATTTGAATGGTCACCAATTTAGAAATATGCCTTTTATTGTAGTTACAGTTAACAGATCATGCTAACCAGCCAAACCTTGACCCCTTGACATGAACATATACACTCTGTCGCTTTTACAAACTGTGAACACATTTGCCTTCAAATGGGCAGCGTGAGGGTAAGCGGCTCATTTACTCAACAAACGGCAGCAGCCTGAGACTCCGCTGTGGATCCTAGACTCCATAATTACGTTAATTACACAGATGGAGATGCACGACCAGGCTCCGGCAGACCCAACAACAACACACGTGTCTAATAAATCATAACACCCCACTTCAGAGTCAATAAAAAACATTACTTTGATTGATACATATTATTAAGCATTATTCAAAGACTCCACCCCACCTTCCATTCATAAATAACCCTGATATTGGCTAAATAAATCCATGGCGTGATCCATCTCTTTTTAAGGCGTCACTAGAAAAAAATTGACGTTGTTCTGTTGAACCTCTGAAATATGTCACATAATGGAATTAAAACAGGTTTTACATTGGAATTCATGACTTTAAAGGAACATTATTCTGGTTTGTTGTCAATAAAGTGGTACTTTAGCATCATCGGTGTAGTCCTGTACATTTGTCTTTTTTGTCTGATTAGGGGTTCAAGCGCGTAGCACTGAAACCCTATTGTACTTGTTAAAATGGCCAAGGATCAGCATTCTCCGCAGTAAAAGTGATTGGGCAGACAAAACCATAAGTCATAGAGGGATGGAGGGATGGTAGTACTCACAATGTCTACAATATCACCAAGGCTCATCCCAATCAGCCTGACGGGGTGCTACAGCGATCAAAAGTATGAAGTCACTCATAACCTCTAAACTGTTAGTCGCAGACTTAAGTGCCTTATATCGGATTTGACTGTCTGTCACCCTATTAAATTATTTTGGATTTCTTTTAAAACCTACTTTTGTGAACTAGTCCTAGTTTTTTCACCCGACCGGAAGCAAACCAGTGCAAAATGAAAAAAGTTAAGCTTTCAACTTGCCATCGCAACGGGATGCCAAAACGTTTGTAAGGGGCGGAGCCACTTTTACTAAAATGCCTATAACTCTTGAACAGAAAGAAAGAGTTTGGCCACTTGGCACTATAACAGAGAAAAAAAACTATTGACTTGAAAATTGGTATGCAGTATCTTTGTCCAAAATGCCACAAATGTCAGATCTCAGAAAACATGACCATCATGGGCCAATGACTTTTGAGCACTTATTAGACAAGGTTAATAGAGGTCAACTGGAACAAAACCTACTTTAGCGAACTAGTCCTAGGTTTTTCGCTCAACCTCAATATAAGCACTGCAGCACGATTCTCTGGACTCTTTAGATCATTATTATCAAAAAAATTATGAAGTTTACCTTTGGGCTGCTGTAACAGAGTCATTTTCAAAAGGGGCGTGGCCAAATATACCCAAAAGCATATAAATCCTAAACAAAAACTCAAACCTTCACAAAACTAGGCGAGCTCATGCGACATGATACTAAGCAAACATGCAAAGTTTTATGGAGACCATTTATGGAGACTACCGTAGGTGACACTATAACAGTCATAACAGCTGCACTTAAAGTGCTTTAAAGCATTTTAGCCGTATGAAAATGACATTTAGCAAGCCTGTAACCACCTAAATCAATTACTTTAAAAAGCAAATTCATGTAATTTACCTTAGAAATATTTTGTTTTTTTTAATGATTATGACTGTTATTTTTTTAATGATTATGACTGTTATAGCGCTAGCTGTGGTCCGATCTCTTTAAAAACTTTGCATGTTTGTTTAGAATCGCGTCGGATGTTCTGAGCAGGTTTCGCAAAGATTTGAGGCTTTGTAGAATTTTGGGCAGAAATTTGGACAGGCCCCTTTTCTAAACAACCCCATTATAGCTTCCCAAAGGGTAAATTTTAAACAGGCCCACCGAGTTTCGTTCCAATCGGCCTTCATTAACCTTGTCTAATAGGTGCTCAAACTTCATTGGCCAGGGGCGGCCATGTTTTTTTTTTTGAGATACACAAATGTCCTTATAGACACTTGTTGCACTTTGGACCAAGACCGCGCACAGCGGTCACGGTTTTCATAGGTATAGCCATTCCCCCCCCCCCCCCTCTGATAGTGATAAGCGATAAGCGCTAAGCGCTAAGCGATAAGCTCCGCAATTTTTGTTCTGTGGCCCCAGATTGAGCTCTTTAATATATGTTCTGAGTTTGGCAAAGATACCTCATTCCGTTCAGGAGTTATAGGCATTGTACTAAAAGTGGCCCTGCCCCTTTCAAACAAGCATCTCATTTTGGCATCTCTTTGTGAGTCGAAAGTTTGATCTTTTTTTGATAATTATTGATATTCACTCTCCAGAGAAACTTTCTGCACTGGTTTGGTTTTGATTGAGCGAAAAACCTAGGACAAGTTCCTACAAAGTAGGTTTTTCAGAGAGTCCAAAATACTTCCAAAAATTCCAAGGATTCCAACGACAGTCTCTTGAGTTATGACCAACTTCAAACTCAGGTCGATTGGGGCAAGCCTTGGTGACGTTGTTGGTGGTGTGAGAACTACCATACCTCCAAGTTTCAAGTCTCTACGACTTACAGTTTGGTCTGCACAATCAGTTTTACGTAAAGATTGCTGATCCTTGGCCTTTAACAATTACAAGGTTTCAGCGTGTGGAAACAATGATTTAGAATAGTCACCATTTTGCTTCAAACACCTCCTGCAAAAGCGCCAACAAATTGTAACCAGAATTTGTCTTCTTTCCTCTGTAAATAACATTAGCGATCTAATCAGTCAAAACAACACTTTGTTTTGACTGAACAAAGAGTTCGCCATCATTCAAATTAACAAGCAACGACTACCGTTGTTTCTCTCCTGATGTTATCTCACCTAACTTCAAAAGTGTTCAATCACTGAGTAAAGCTTGTCGCTGACAGGCTGTCATTTCTCTTCTGTGTGAGGAGATGGAGATCTCTCGATGGGCTCTTGTAAATCAAACTCTTTTCAGGCAGAGAACTGAGCCATCCATTCCTGTAGGAATCTATTCCCTTAGTCTTCAGCGAGCAGATGGTTTGTATTCAGGAAGCTTTTGATGGTTAGGTTTACAATGTTTGGTTTGCCGGTTTTGATGAGCCACAATAGATGGATCGCTTGTGTTTTTAGATGCTGTTTTTGACAAGGGAATCTAAAAGTCTGTTTCATATCAACGGCTCAATTGATGAAATATAAAAGACATCACTCGAGTCAAGAAATTCCACTAGTTTTGAAATACTAGGACGGTTTATTTGGTTCCTAATTACACAGCACTGTGAACATAACAGGCCCAAGGGACGCCTCTACGACACAGTTAAAATGAGCACAGTTACGAGCACCGAGATGGACAGAGGGCTAGTGCTAAATGACTAGGGAATATGACAGGGTTGAGGGGGATTAATTAGCTCTTCCCACATTCCTACAGGCCGTGTGATTACCGTGTTAAAACTGCTGCTTGATTTCTCCGGTCTGACAGAGGAAGTTTAAAACATACAGCAGAGAAACTCAAAATGCTTTGCTTCAGGACACTTCCAGACAAAAGTATGGAAAGTGTGGTACTCTCGTGAACACACGTTAAAGACTGCACAAAAAGTGTCACATGGACTATTTTATTGATGTCCTTACTACCTTTCTGGGCCTTGAACATAGCAGTTGCGTTGCTGTCTATGCAGGGTTGAAAAAGCACTCGAATTTCATCAAAAATATCTTAATTTGTGTTCAGAAGATGAACGAAGGTCTTATGGGTTTGGAACAACATAAGGGTGAGTAATTAATGACAGACTTTTTATTTTTGTGTGAACTATCCCTTTGAGTGCCGTTGCGCTTTCTCTGCATGTTACTTGTTTGCAGTTTAGACACAGAAGTTGCAATTGAATTCTGGTGGCGGGCTACTGATAACCTCATGAAGGGCTGGATTTGGGACCGTGACGATGGTAGATGGGACAGAGGAAGAGAGGAAGAAATATTGATAGAGGAAAAGAGACGACAAAGTGCCTTTGACCTGTCATTTCCACTGTCATCAAATATCCTGAGCCCTCACTGTGGCAACTCCAATCCTGTATTTGTGCAGAGAAGGATATCAATCAAACAGCACAGGAACTCTTCAGGATACACAGCACCAGGGATGTCTGTCACATACTGAAGTTTAATATATCACGATTTTCGATGCCACAGCAAAACAAAAGAAAACTTTAAAAGTTAAAAGTCAAAAATGAATACAAATACCAAAAAGCTAATTTGGCAAGTATTTCTCATTTAAGTAAAAATGACTTGTCTACATGCTTTTACATTCTCTAATAACTACTGTTCACAAACCCATCTCTTGGCACATGGCCACATAAACATCTCTTCTAACAAGTGTTGTCAATCGATTGCAAAAAATAAAAAACTAATTAATTGCACATTTTTGCTGAAGTTAATTGTGATTAATTGCGATTAATCGTGATTACTTCCACCTAAAAGTTTTCAAATATACTTTGACAACCTGGTCTCATGATGTTGGGACCTGTGTGAACTTTTTCACAATAAACGAAATACTTATCCGCCATGTACGTTTCATGACATATTCGATGTGAAATGTCCACTGAGTGGTAATAAAAAAGTTTTTTTTTTTTTTTTTTTTCCCAGAGCAGATAAACAGGGCGTTTTATGTGATTTTTTGTACTCATCACCGCAGTTCTCACTTGAAATGCCCGTTGAGTGGCGCTATAACTCTACTGCTCCGTGATGTTTTAAAATAAGGTACCATCTGTACTACACCTAAACCTACATGATAGTATGAACAAAAGCGTATGTGATGTAAAAACGCAATCGCAAGCATGCCATTTTACCTTGTTTTTCGATCTTTCATCGTGAGTCATGTTTTTCACGGAATTTGTACCCAAGGATTCCGCATCCAAAGACCAATTCTGTGCCGGTTGAATTACCGAGCAAACTTGTTACGTCCGGAAAGCGAAACACATGAGACTGTAATCATAGCTGTGTACGAAAACAATTGTAAGTACTCGCTGTTTTACCGCCTCGAGTATTAACTTCTGTTGGAAACTGCAGTGATATGTACTTATTAGTATGTATTTCGTGTCTTGCGAAAAAGTTCCCACAGGTTTGTTTTCATCACGAGATCAGGTAGTACTTTTACACTGCAATCATTTTTACAATTAATCTTCAAATTAATGTGGAAACAACATAAAGACAGTACATTTTTAATATTTGTTAAATAATTTGTTATGACTGAAGGTGAGTATCACTAATAACAATTTTAGTAATGTTTTTAGGAACCTTTTTTCCTAGTATTTAACCATTGACTATAGCGATTACAAATTAACTTCTAATTTAAAGGGATAGTTCACCCAAAAATGAAAATTTGATGTTCATCTGCTTACCCCCAGGGCATCCAAGATGTAGGTGACTTCAGTTTCTTCAGTAAAACACAAACAAAGATTTTTAACTCAAACCGTTGCAGTCTGTCAGTCATATATTGACAGTCAATGGGTCAGTGCTCAGGACAGTTGGACATTGCGGTGGTTCAGAGGTAAAAAAAAATTATATAAACACTGTTCAGTTCTTTGCACAGACCAATTGTTTCGTGTGTTAAGACCTCAATGTATCGTCACGAGCCGCAGGGTTTAATTTGGTTTTGTCTGTGTTTGTTTTTTTGACTCTCAAAGCCATTGACTGCCATTATATGACTGACAGACTGTAACGGTTTGAGTTAAAAATCATTGTTTGTGTTCTACTAAAGAAACAACATAACCTACACTACCAGTCAAAAGTTTGGACACACTTCCCCATTCTTTTTAATGGGGAAGTGTGTCCAAACTTATGACTGGTAGTGTACATCTTGGATGCCCTGGGGGTAAGCAGATAAACATCAAATTTTCATTTTTGGGTGAACTATCCCTTTAAGTGAACTTAAAACAATCTTCACATCAAGCCATTAATCTAACCGTGCTCTTCAGCAAGTAGGAAATATACAGAAATTGAATGAAGTAATCCTAAAAAGCTACAAAAGATATTTATGTACTCTTTTTTCTGTTCTTTGATTAATAGACATTACAGCAGGTTATTTGGCTGCTATTACTTTAAGAGCTGCCGCTGCTGAACATAATGTGGATCTGACACGCGTGCTTATTGTTTCATTTGCGCTTTAACATGCTTGTTGGAATGCGCATCTGAAAAATCTTCAATCTTATGTGATCACAGAGATGTTCTGCGACTAAATAAATGCACGTCTTGTCAAGAAAAAAAGAGACAGGTGCAACAGTTGTGAGTAGGGTGGCCAACCCTAGCCCTATTTGTAATGCCGTTAATTTTGACAGGGCTACTTCTAACACCTATATATCTCTAATATATAGTATAGTATACACTGATATGGCATCACTGAAAGAGAGAGCTGAAACACAGTTAGACATGACTCGATGACTACATTGACACTAATGGGTGCTGGACCACTGAAGTGCTGATATCTTCAATAGACATACTCACACACAGTCAGAACTGTCCCAGCTGAGAGAAAGTGAGTAGATAATAGCACAATGTTTTCTTCTCCCCGAGTCGATAGTACAAAAACGTATAATTTTTTCATCTGTCAGAGCGCTGGATTCTGAACATAGTCTCTGTCAAGTCATGTATAACTTCACTGTCCTGTTCTCTCAATTAAGTAACAGACTGACAGCGTGTGTTTTTGAGGCCAACCTTGGCTCTGGCACATTACTAGAGCATAAAACCATGACCTTAAAGTGCTAAACTGGTTGCTATCTAAGCAATCTCATGATGGCTTGATGCAAAATGAAGCATTAGTAAATGGACTAATAATGGACACTGTATTTTGTTGTAACAAATACTGTACATATTTCTGTGGTCAAATGAGTCTGAGGTTATGGCCTGATGTCAGTCAAATGTGTCAAACAAGCTATAACATCTGCTTGTTTTCATTTGTTTAATATATTTTTAAAGGATTTTAAAAAAAGCCAATATTATGGTTTTTGCCACTGAATAAAAAAAAAGGTAATTGCAACTTTTTATCTCCCAATTCTGAAGAAATAAACTCACGAGTTATAAAGTCACAATTGTGAAATATAAGGTAAGAATTGCAGGATATAAACTAGCAATTCCAAGATATACAGCCTGAATTGCGAGATACAAACTATCTCGCAATTCTAAGAAATAGTCACAATTGCAAGATATAAGCTTGCAATTCTGAGAAAATATCTTTTTTCCCCTCAGAATTGGACTTTATAACTCACAATTCTGCAAATCCTGCAATTCTGACTTTATCTCTCAATTGCGAGTTTGCAATTGCAATTCTGAGAAAAAAAAAATCTGAATTACGAAATTATATCTTGCAATTCAAAGAAAAAAAAAAGTCAGAAATTGGAAGTTTGTATTATGCAAATTCTGAGAAAAAAGTTAGAATTCCAAGATGTAAACTCGCAATTGCGAGAAAAAAGTTTGAATTTTGAGATAAAAAGCCTCAATTACTTTTACATTTTTTATTCAGTGGCGGAAACAAGCTTCCCCACACTATATTGACGTTTGTACTTCTACAAACCATTTCTATTTCAAATAAATGCTGGTCTTTTGAAATTTATATTCATCAAAAAATGTATGACACTTAATTAGAAAATTAAACCTTTTCACAATAAAAAGAAATGTGTCTTGAGCACCAAATCAGCATATTAGATTGATTTCTGAAGCTTTAAGTGACACTAAAGACTCAAGTAGTGGTTAGTGAAAATTCACAGGAATAAATTACATGTAAAATCTATTCAATTATAAAACAGATATGTAATTTTGCAATAATATTTCAAAATATTACTGTTTTTACAGCATTTATTTATCAAATAAATGCAGCCTTGGTAAATGTAAGAGACTTATTTTTTTAAAAAAACTTTAAATTAATCAAAATAACTAAATAAAAAATAAACTGCAAAAGATTGCCATTCAGAAACTGTCATAATCAAGAACTCATTGAATTAAACATAGAGACCATTGTTGCCAGATCTCACTAGAAAAATGAGTTAAAAAACGCTCAAAATAAGTGGCTTTTCACATCAAAAATAGTCAATTAAATATGCATGTAAATAAAGTTAATTTCATTCATCTTATATATTGTAGCATAAATTAGCATAACATATATGATGAAAAAGGCCACAAATAAAATGTCTTGCATTAATTAATAAAATTAATTTAATTTAAATGTCTTCAAAATCATCCTACATCGCTGCAGAAGTACCGACCCAGTGTTTAGAAAGTGAATAAATGCTGATAATTTACTCACCCCATTGTCATCTAAGATGTTCATGTCTTTCTTTCTTCAGTCGCAAAGAAATTAAGGTTTTTGAGGAAAACATTCCAGGATTTTTCTCCATATAGTGGACTTCAATGGGAATCAACTAGTTGAAGGTCCAAATTACAGTTTCAATGCAGATTTGAAGTACTCTACATGATTCCAGCTGAAGAAAAAGGGTCTTATCTATCAAAATGATTGGTCATTTTCTAAAAAAAAAATACTAATTTAAATACTTTTTAACCACAAATGCTCGTCTTGTCACACTGGAAAGGTCACACGGAAGTACCGACCCAGTGTTTACAAAGCGAACCTGCAAATAAAGTCAAACGACCTTTACAAAAAAAGGTAAAACAACGATGTCGGACAATTTTGAAGTTGGAGGAGAAAATAAGAAGAGTTTTTTACCCTACCCTACCTTTTTGAAAACGAAGTACACAGACAAAAAGCTAACCCTGAGTGACCTTTCTAACGTGATTAAGCCATAGACGCACATCGCAGAACTAGTGCAAGATGAGCATTTGTGGATAAAAAGTAAATTAATTTGTATTGCATTGAAAATGGTAGATAGTTGTCGCTAGATAAGACCCTTATTCCTCGAATGGGATCTTGTAGAGCCCTTTGAAGCTGCACTGAAACTACAATTTAGACCTTCAACCTGTTAATCCCCATTGAAGTCTACTATATGGAGAAAAATCCTGGAATGTTTTCCTCAAAAACCTTAATTTCTTTTTGACTGAAGAAACAAAGACATGAACTTCAGGAGTCAGGAGACTTTTATTCTGGAAGTGAACTAATCCTTTAAGCAACACGTACTGCCATGATGAAGGCCAGTGTGATTTACACTACCGTGTAGAGGTTGGCCAATCATAACAGAGGGTCAGAGAGAGGGCGAAAAAATAAATCAGCTGTTTTTGTACAAGAAACTATATACTTGTCATAAGTAGACATCAGGGGGACAAACACTCCACTATTAAAATAACCCCCTAGTCATAAATTAGAGGTGTGTTTGCTCACCTTATACTTGCTGCTGTCCTGTACAGGGTCTCCCTCCCTGAGCCAGCTGACTGAAGGTTTGGGATTCCCGAAGGCCGTGCAGCTCAGAGTGATGCTGCCCCCCTCCTTGGCCTCTACATACTGCGGCGGCGTGTCCGTGAAAGTCGGGGGAGCTGTGACACAGAGAAACGATGTGAAAATTCCCCATCTGTTCTCCATTACTCCCTGAAATAAATCAGCCTGGCGATAACAAGGCAGGTTCATTCATAATAATATTAAGTCCTATGATATACGTGTCTTTTTCAGACCCTGTTGAAGTATGACTCAAGCCTCATCACTAATAGGAGCCATAGGAGTTCAGAAGGCCGTCGAAGCTGTTAGCTCGTACCTGTGAATAAGAGGGACTCCTGGTCATGGATCTGCCTCCTGCATACATATGCGGTCATTTATGAGCTCTTAGTATACAGTATATGAGCTCTCTGGCTGGCATCGCTCTCATTGTTAATAATTCTGCTCCTGCTCCATGGCTAGTTCTCCCCCAGCCTTGATTTAGTAGCTAAAATCGCACTTTCATTATCAATAAATCAGGATTGGGAATGGGTGGCCATGCCATCAGGCATCAAATGGGCTGCGGTGTGCCTGGATATTTCTATGCGCTGGACAGCACAGTACTGAATGACAGATCAGGTACAATTCAACAGTTCTTCATAGTTTAATATATGAAAGGTTCAATATTAGGTTCAAAACAACCTCTCCTACCATTGGTGGATGAACTGAGAACATTTATGATTACTTTAAACAAATCAACCACATAAATTCGAATTAATAGAAAGCAAAGCAATTAAATGCTTAGCCCAACACAAAGACTTTACAAAATTTGTGACAATTTACATCACTAAACAACTTTGCATAAATATTTTTTATTATTAAAATATTAAATATATTTAAAATGCATGAATGTTTTTACTGTAGTATAAATGTTCTGGAAAATGATAGGCTAAAACTGAAAATTCTGAAAACCCTAAACGGGAATGGCCTTTTAATAATTATTTATTATTATTGTTTTTTTATTAAACTCAATAATTTTAATGATACTAAATTTGAAAAATAAAAGCTAATAAAAATATACTTTTATTGAAAGTAAAGCTAATAAATTGGACTGAAAATATATTAATATTAAATATCAATATATTGTTTTTGTCAGTTCTGTGCAACAGAATCTGATTTAATGGATTGTTCTCTTTCAGCCATATTATTATTATTATTATTATATTGCAAATAAATAAATAATTAAATAATATGAAGTCATTTTTAAAATTATGTTAAAAAACTAATTATGTTACATTTATAGCTGGAAACTAATATTTTATTACAATTTTATTATATATGTGTGTGCGGGTGTAAAATATATTTATATATTGTGTATGTACATTTTATGTTATTTTATTTTTTTAATATTTTATAGAAAGCCACTTAAATAGCTTTTAACACAAATTATATAATATATAAATGTAATATTACACATAATTAAAAAAAATGTATGTTGTCTGCGTGCCTTGTTTCTTGTTGGAGTGTGGTGTTCGGATCCCGGCACTCATGTCTTGTTGAGTTTCGGTATAGTGTCAGGGTTCGAACACTCACACTCCATGTTCTGTCGTGTTGCGGGAGCGTGCGGTCTTGAGTTCCCTCGGGCCGTACGCTCTCCTATCATGTGGATTTGTCTTTTGTATTTTCTTGTTGTCTTGTGTTGTTGCATGCGGCTTGTGTTTTCGACTGCGTGCTTTCATGTCATGTTTTGTGTGAACACTCAGCTTATGAGTTTTCTCATTAGCTGTGTGTTTGTGTCTTGTTTTGTTCAAGCACATGGCTTGTGATTTTGTATTGCTGGCCATGTGCTTGTGTTTTTGTTTTGTGTGAGCACATGACTTTTGTCTTGATTGGTTTCTTGTGCCATGTGCTCTCAAGTCTATTGTCTTGACCCCACCCTTCTTGTTTCCTGATTATTGGTAAATTTGCCCCACCTGTGCTTCCCTCGTTACCTGCTTCATTTGCTCCCTACTTATTCTCCTTGTGTTTGCAGTCCTGCTCCAGTTCTTCATCATTCGCGTCCTGTCGTGTCAAGCTCTACCTCATCCTGCCCAGCTGTGTTGTCAGCCAGCTAGCCTTTTCCCCCTCGGGGTAGTTTTTGTTATTCTTGTTTAATTTTTATTGATAATAAAAGCCCCATCTCCTGCATAATTGAGTCCTCGCTGTCATCTCTTTTCTGAACCTTGACAATTATAATTTAAATTATACTGAATTTGAAAAATATAAACCAATAAAATAACAATACTTTTATTGAAAGTAAAGCAATAAATTAGACAGAAAATATATTAATAACAAATATAAATATGTTATTTGTATTCAGTTCTATGCAACAAAATCATATTTAACTGATTTTTCTCTTTCAGCCAAAAACCAAAAATATTTTTCAGTTTTCGGCAGCTAAACCTTTTTTATTATACTGCAAATAAATAAATCATTAAATATTACATCATGTTTTTAAAACAAATTATGCACAACACTGAAATTCATAGCTGGAGGAAATATGTATATATTTTTTAATTTTTATCTATTTTTTGGAAAGCCACTTAAATAGCTTTTATTATTACAACAAATTATATATCAATTTATTATTACTCATTATTTAAACATTTTATATTACACATAATTACAGCCGGAGCTGTGTGTGTGTGTGTGTGTGTGTGTGTGTGTGTGTGTGTGTGTGTGTGTGTGTGTGTGTGTGTGTGTGTGGGTGTGTGTGGGTGTGAGTTTGAGTGTGTGAAATATATGTTTATATTGTATATGTATATTTGTATGGAAAGCCACTTAGATAGTTGCATGTAATTGTATACACCCACACATATATATGTTATAAAGCCCAGATAACAGAACTATCAGACATAAAAATGGAGTAAAGGGAGCATAAAGTGGCACCATACATGTTTCTCATGAGATTGTCTGGTTACATTGTGCGACTCAATGCATCTCCAGTGTGTGATAACTTGAAATGGGTTTTAGTTTTGTAACACTCGAGGGGGAATTATGTTGTGCTGCATGATATTTTATTCACAACCATCAAAATATGAGTGACTTCCATAATTAGTCATATTTCTTACTGTGTCTCCACAATATTGTTTATTGTGTCTCTTGAAATTAATTTGGTGGTTACTCAATAATTTCTAGACACAATGAAAGACGTTTGAGCAGAGGATGATGAAGGAACACTAGGGAGAAACCTTTTTTTTGGTCTTAAAAGTGTTCAAATATTTAAGACAGCACTGAGACAAGAGGGTCATACATTACCACAAAGATCACAGAAACATCTTGCTCTCCAGATAAGGTTTTAGCGATATCTCTGCTGTTACAGAGACCCGGACTGAACCCTTCTCAAGCCAACCATCTATTATACATGACTCTAAATGTCAATAAAACCTGGCTGTCTGTGAAACTACCTTGAATCAGCTTTTATGATTTGAATTGGTCTGATTATAATACTAATTTCGATACCTTCTTTGCAATTTTCAGCACTCCAGTATTCTGCTTAATTAAAACTTAAGTGTTTTCTCTTTTTTTGAAGGAACTCCCAAGATCTGATGGCACATGACCAGAGTGCTGTAGGCAACATTTCTGAAGCCAGCCGCTAAGACATCTGTGCAAAACACGCCTCCATCTGCTGCGAGTCTGATTTACTGCCTTACACACTTTGACACACTGCTGACCTGAGATGTTGATTAAACATAAACACACACACACTCATAAATGCTGAAGGCACAGGCGCACTATAGGGTAATGAGGAGAATGTGTGTCCTTTATGAAAAAAACACCCTCGACTCATGTTTCATAGCCACTGAGAGCAGCTAATTGATATGGATGTCTAAGTTTGCCTTTGCTTTTCAATCTACATTCCCATTAGTGGCTAAACATTCAGGCGAATCCACTTGACATTAGCTAAATGCCTGCCACGGCACGCCAAATGGAAGGACAGCAACTGCCCGACACCTGCTGTGTATACAAATCACTGAGAATATGTCTAAGCAGATTGAAGTGCCCTGCTCCAAATATTATGTGTGATTTAGCGAATAATACAATGTGTTTAAGACTATCATTCTGTCGGTATGAAATTAGGATATGTTTGTGTGAAGGGATCATGAAAAGTGTTTCATTTTAGAGGTGGAGAAATTTGGTATATTTGTTTGTTTAGATTTTGTCATCAAAAATGAATTTTGTAAATTATGTTTCATATTAAATGGACAGTTCACCCAAAAATAAAAATTACCCCATGATTTACTCACGCTCAAGCCATTCTAGGTGTATATGGAATTCTTCTTTCAGACGAATACAATCAGAGTTACATTGAAAATTGTCCTGGCTTTTTATAGTGACAGTGAATGGCTGTTGATTTTTTTGAAGTCCAATAAAGTCCATCCACCTATCATTAAAAGTACTTCACATGGTTCTGGGGGGTTAATAAAGGCCTTCTGAAGTGAATTGATGCGTTTGTGTGAGGAAAATATCCATATTTAAAAATTTGTGGAAGTGACGAATGAAAGCAGAAGTGATGAATGCGGTGGTGACAAAAACGGAAGATACGAGCACGGAAGTGGTGAATGCAGAAGTGACGAACGCTGAAATGACAAAAGTGCAAGTGACGAACGCGCAAGTGACGAACGCTGAAGTGGCGAATGAGGAAGTGACAAAAGCGAAGTGAACGCTGTGAAGAATGCTGAAGTGACGAGCGTGGAAGTGGCTAAAGCAGAAGTGACAAAGCGGAAATGACAAAAGCGGAAGTGACGAACGCTTATGTGACGAGCGTGGAAGTGATGAAAGCTGAAGTGACGAACATGGAAGTGACTAAAGCAGAAGTGACGAAAGCGGAAACGACAAAAGCGGAAGTGACAAATGTGGAAGTGACGAAAGCTAAAGTGATGAACATGGAAGGGACTAAAGCGGAAACGGCGAAAGCGGAAGTGACGAATGCTTATGTGACAAACGCGGAAGTGGCGAAAGCTGAAGTGACAAAAATGTTAGTGACAAAAGCAGAAGTGACGAATGTGGAAGTGACGAAAGTGGAAGTGACGAACGCAGAAGTGACAAATAAGAAAGTGACGGAAGCTGAAGTGACGAAAGTGGAAGTGAAGAATGTGGAAAGGAACAAAAGCTGAAGTAACCAATGCAGAAGTAACGAAAGCTGAAGTGATGAGCATGGAAGTGAGGAACGTGGAAGTGACAAACATGGAAGTGGCTAAAGCAGAAGTGACAAAGCGGAAATGACAAAAGCGGAAGTGACGAACGCTTATGTGACGAGCGTGGAAGTGATGAAAGCTGAAGTGACGAACATGGAAGTGACTAAAGCAGAAGTGACGAAAGCGGAGAAGAGAAAAGCGGAAGTGACAAATGTGGAAGTGACGAAAGCTAAAGTGATGAACATGGAAGGGACTAAAGCGGAAACGGCGAAAGCGGAAGTGACGAATGCTTATGTGACAAACGCGGAAGTGGCGAAAGCTGAAGTGACAAAAATGTTAGTGACAAAAGCGGAAGTGACGAATGTGGAAGTGACGAAAGCTAAAGTGATGAACATGGAAGGGACTAAAGCGGAAACGGCGAAAGCGGAAGTGACGAATGCTTATGTGACAAACGCGGAAGTGGCGAAAGCTGAAGTGACAAAAATGTTAGTGACAAAAGCAGAAGTGACGAAAGCTGAAGTGACGAATGTGGAAGTGACGAAAGTGGAAGTGACGAACGCAGAAGTGACAAATGAGAAAGTGACGGAAGCTGAAGTGACGAAAGTGGAAGTGAAGAATGCGGAAAGGAACAAAAGCTGAAGTAACCAATGCAGAAGTAACGAACGCTGAAGTGATGAGCATGGAAGTGAGGAACGTGGAAGTGACAAACATGGAAGTGGCTAAAGCAGAAGTGACAAAGCGGAAGTGACGAACGCTTATGTGACGAGCGTGGAAGTGATGAAAGCTGAAGTGACGAACATGGAAGTGACTAAAGCAGAAGTGACGAAGTACAAAATGAGGATTAATTTAAAAAAATGTCAGAGGATTTCAATATAAGCCAAAAGGAGACTGGCATATTTTCACTGAAGCTTACGCTTTGCTGTGTCCTACGTCATCTGTTGGAACACCACTCGCTCATACAATAGTTAGTGAAAGCTAGAGATTACATGGATATTACACAAACGCATCGATTCATGTCGGAAGGCCTTTATTAACCCCCTCCAAAGCTGTGTGGAGCACTTTTTATGATGGAGCGATGCACTTTATTGGACTTCAAAATCTCAACAGCCATTCACTGCCACTATAAATCTTGGAAAAGCCAGGATATTTCTTATGTACTTCCAATTGTTTTATCTGAAAGTCATCTTTTTTTGGGTGTATCACCCAGTTATAGTATTAACACACCAGTATGTAGTACTTCACAGTCCTGCTGGGCTTGAGAAACACTCATAGTGGACACAACAGAGCTCTTCAACAGGTTGTGTTTAGCTGTGTGATCATAAGAAAAGCAATTTCTTCTGTGAGCGAAGCACACAAGAGCCTCTAACTGAACCCCATTACAGCGTGAGGTCTGCCTCTTCATAATTTTGTCCTTTTATTATTTCAGCTAACTCACGGGCAAACAGTGAGAGTCCTGGAATAGAGCTGTTGAATTTGCCAAACGATCACCTGCTCAGCCTCTGCGCGCTACACACCTTTACGAAATAACACACACACATTTTGTCTTCGACGCTGCATAATAATCCCTCCGATATTTCCAGGGCTTCAAGGCAAGATGACATCATCTCGTTTGCAATGAGCGCGTGTGTCAGCCAGCAGCCGGTGATAAAATCACAAGCTCTTATCACAGGCACAGATTGTGAGAAGAATTCAGCTATAATAAGGCTCTGTGGTTACACCGGCCACACAGGCAGATGTTTTAGTGCACACACACACACACACACTAACAACACACGCATTGCACCAGTGAGAGCTAATTGGCAGGAGAAGCATGGAGAGAGCTAGTCCCACAGGAACATCTTCATCCTGCTCATCTTCCTCTCAGGATCTTGTACTGAGTCGAGCATCTGTGTGAATGCTGCTCTTTGGATTACACCTCACCAGATCACAAGACCTGTTTACACATGTGCAAATATATGTGAAATGCACTAGATGTATACACCAGCATGAAGCTGTTATCCGTCACAACTGCAGGGAGAACCCAAAGCAAAGTGAGAACCTGGATTTTGAATGCAGAAAGGTCTACAGTTGAAGTCAAAAGTTTACATACACCTTTTTTATTATTTTACCAAAAAAGGGGGATCATACAAAATGCATGTCATTTTTTATTTAGTACTGACCTGAATATTTCACATAAAAGACATTTATGTATAGTCCACAAGAGAACATAATAGTTGAATTTATATAAAAAAAAATTACCTGTTCTTAATACTGTGTTGTTACCTTTGTATAATGTTTTTTTTTTTTTTTTTTTTTTTTTTTTTTTATGATAGTGATAGTTGTTGATTAAACTGATTGCTGTTCTTCAGAAAAATCCTTCAGGTCCCACAAATTATTTGGTTTATTAGCATTTTTGTGTATTTGAACCCTTCCGAACAATAACTGTATGGTTTTGAGGTCCATCTTTTCACACTGAGGACAACTAAGGGAATCATATGCAACTATTACAGAAAGTTCCGATGCTTCAGAAGAAAATACGATGCACTAAGAGCCAGAGTGTAAACTTTTGAATGGAATGTAGATGTAAACATTTTTCTTATTTTGCCTAAATATCATTTATTTTTTTCATTTAGTACTGCCCTTCAGAAGCTACAGAAGATACTAGCATGTTTCCCAGAAGACAAAATAAGTTAAATTTACCCTGATCTTTAAATTCCAAAAGTTTTCACCCCCCGGCTTTTAATACATCTTGTTTCCTTTTGAAGCATCAGTGAGTGTTTGAACCTTCTGTAATAGTTGCATATGAATCTCTCAGTTGTCCTCAGTGTAAAAAGATGGATCTCATAATCATACAGTCATTGTTGGAAAGGGTTCAAATGCACAAAAATGCTGAAAAACCAAAGAATTTGTGTGACCTGAAGGATTTTTCTCAAGAACAGCAGGCAGTTTAACTGTTCAGGAAGTCAAGAGACTCATGAACAAATATCACTAAACAAGAAAAAAAAAAAACAGCTGGATCATTCAGGTAACAACACAGTATTAAGAATCAAGTTTTGATTATATTAACATCTTTTAAGTGAAATATCTTATTCAGGTCAGTACTAAATGTTTGTATGATCCCTCTTATTTTGGTCAAATAATTATTATTTTGCAGATTCTCCAAGCTGTATGTAAACTTTTGACTTTATCTGATTTATCTGGGCAACATTAGTCACACACTGCCACGTAACACTCAACCATGAATCGATCTGGGTTTAAAATGCTCACTACAGTCATGTGACCTTCACAGGAAGCTGATTTTAATTCAGGGGATGTTGCTGCTGTCAAGGTCACATGATCTACTCAAGTGAATCAATACAGACATTCAATACAGCACTTCACGTCATTATTACATATTATGTCCTTGCGGAAACACAGACTCTGACGGACCCTGACACTCCTTCAAGAGATGTTTAAGCTGCTAAGGTGTTAGTCAAATATCAGATCCCTCTTTATGATGCATTTCTAATATTTAACAATAGAAACACAGTTGAACAAAAGCACCAAATTGTAACGGCTCAAACGAATGTAGTGTCTTTGTTAGTGATGAAGGATAAGAGGCCATTCAAAAAGCCAATTATAGCTGCAGCAAAGTGTATTTCCACAAAAAGAAAATGTCTCTTTTTTATATGTGGGAGGTTATGCTTATTTGAATGTAACTAAATTGTAAGTCCAGTCACATATGGAGGGCCCATGGGTGAGCCAAACCTATTTTCTTATCTCTCAGACACTCTTGGTCAAACACAGATTAAATGTGAGCGATGCATACTGAGAAGAGAGGAGCCTCACTGGAGGCAGGAAGGGGAAAGTGAAAGCCTGGTGGATGAGGGCATTTCAACAGAGCCTAAAAAGAATACAAATAAAACAGAGCATCACTGCTCTTTCTGCAAACCAACCCTGCTGAAACAAGCACTGATTCAATTAGCCAAGGATGAGAACTGACCCTCACTTCCTGTTTCTCGGTCTCTGTTACTTCCTTTCATGTCAAATGTCGAGAGTAGCTCACCTCAATGCTACAGGAAGTCGACATGTTATGTTCTCACATCTGCATATAGCTGTGATAAGTCTGATTCATTTTAGTGAATCAGATTGATCACTGCAAAAACGATTCACTGTTCAAACAATAGAATAGTTCACAAAGAAATGAACATTTACTTATCCTCAGACAATCCAAGATGTAGATGAGATTGTTTCTTCATCAAAATTTATCATTACAGCTTTCACCAATGGATCCACTGAATGGGTGCCGTCACACTGAAAGTTCAAATAAGCATCACAATGATCCACAAGTAATCAACATGACTCCAGTCTTTCAATTAACATGTTTGTAATAAACAAACTGATTCTCAAGACCAGTTTTAACTTCAAAACTGTTGTTTCTGGCTAAAATAAGAGTCCTCACAGATCAAGCACAATAGAAAACAGCCCAAAATAGTTTTAAACAAATATATCAGTGGATTGTGATATGAGAGGACAACAGGGAATGGACTTCTTCCAGTAGATGAAGTATTATTATGAATTAATTGTGGCTATATTTTGGCCAGAAGAGATGGTTTAAAGTTAAAACACCTTAATAATGGATTCAGGGTTCGTACAGATATTGTAAAATGAAATTCCAGGACTTTCAAGGACTTTTCAAGCACTAATTTTTATTTTCAAGAACTTCAATCAGAGATCTCACTTACTGAACAATGCCTTTTATTTTAAATTCTAAAAAAGAAAAAAAAAAGAAAAAGAAAAATAGATGAATAAAAATATACTAATAAAAACTGGCAAAAATTAAGTGAAGCACATGCAAAGTATTACTACTAAAGTATTACAAAGTATACTACACTTTTATTATAGTAAAACCTTTGTTAATTTTCTTAAGGGATTTGTGTTTGTGTATACTTTTTTCTTGTTTTATTTTAATAACTACATTGCGTTCATGTTTTATTGTTTCTTACCGTTTATGAAAAAAAGAGTAGGAAAGTCAAAAAAAAAAGATTCACGAAATCGCTAATCGCTGATAAGAAACAAATGACTCAGCAACCCGCACCGAAGTCCCGATCTAAATTAAATAATTCACGATCCGCGCTCCACGCTCCAAATTTCCAATCTAAATCAAAAGATTAACGATCCACGCTCTGAAGTTCAGATCTAAAGCAAATGATTTGCAAACCCACTCTGAATTTTCGATCTAAATCAAATGATTCGCAACCCACGCTCTAAAATTCTGATATCTAAAGCAAAAGATGTGCAAACCCGCTCTGAATTTTCGATTTAAATCAAATGATTCGCTATCCGCTCTCCAAAGTTACAATCCAAAGTAAAAGATTCACGAACCTGCTCCGAATTTCCGATCTAAATCAAATGATTCACAATCCACACTCTGAAGTTCCGATCTGAAGAAAGATTCGCAAACCATAATTCGCAACATCAGGAAGATTATTTGAATCATTCAATTCGTGAAATGATTCATAAACCTGTTCCGAACTAAATCAAATGATTCACAATCCACACTCTGAAGTTCCGATCTAAATCAAATGATTTGCGCTCCGCGCTCCGAAGTTCAGATCTAAACCAAAAGATTCATAATCTGCGCTCTGAAGTTTCAATCTAAAGCAAAAGATTTGCGAACCTGCTCCAAGTTTCCAATCTAAATCAAATGATTCACAATCCACGCTCTGAAGTTCAGATCTAAATCAAATGATTTGCGATCTGCGCTCCAAAGTTCCGATCTAAACCAAAAGATTCATAATCTGCACGCTGAAGTTTCAATCTAAAGCAAAAGATTTGCGAACCCGCTCCGAATTTCCATTCTAAATCAAAAGATTTGCGAATCTGCTCCAAATTTCCATTCTAAATCAAATGATTTACGATCCACTCTCAGAAATTCCGAAATAAAACAAAAGATTTGCAATCCGTGCTCCAAAGTTCGGATCTAAAGCAAAAGATCTGCAAACCCTCTCCGAATTTCCAATCTAAATCAATTGATGATTCGCGACCCTTGCTTAAAAGTTCCGATCTAAAGCAAAAGATTTGCGATTCACTCTCTGAAGTCCCGATCTCAATAATGATTCGCGAACCATAATTTCACATAAGGACTCAGATCAGGAAGATTATTTGAAACATTCAAATCGTGAAACGATTCATAAACCTGTTCCGAACTAAATCAAATGATTCACAATCCACACTCTAAAGCAAAAGATTTGCGATCTGCACTCCAAAGTTTTGATCTAAAGCAAAAGATTTGCGAACCCGCTCTGAATTTCCAATCTAAATCAAAAGATTTGTGAATCCACTCCAAATTTCTGTTCTAAATCAAATGAGTCACGATCCACTCTCCGAAATTCCGAAATAAAACAAAAGATTTGCGATCCACTCTCTGAAGTCCCGATCCAGTGTTTCCCCTACCATTATCTTAGGGGGGCGCCGCGCCACCCCAACGGCACCCCCCGCCCCCCTTGAACGTCAAGTTCATTTTATTTTGGATATAGCGCCAGATCACAGTTTAAGTCATTTAAGGTTATCTTTCCTATAGAACATGTCTATACATTGTTCTTTTATTAAACAAACTAAATAGCCTTATGTTATGTATCTTATTTACACAAAAGCATTTCATTTCTGTCTCGCGGTCGCGCGTTTACAATGTCTCCTCCCCGAAAACACAGACGGGTTCACGGACTCCATTCATAAAAACGGAATTTACTATAGCGCGGAATGCCACGGAATTCGTCGATTTTTGGATTAATAAACCAAAAGTTGTTCTGTCACTTTATTCAAATCGCGATATGGACTAGTGTCTGTGAAAACTGAGATGCAAAAAGACCATTTTAATATGAATCCTGCATGTTTCGTTTGCCTCTGTATGTATGAATGGCGAAGACGTGTTTTTTTTTCTATACGCATACTGAAGCACATGTAATTTTTGGCATTTGCATCTCACATGAACAGATAAACTCAATCTCCAAAGCTGTCACTTTTACCGTTTCATTTGAGAAAACTAGCATCATACCATACTGTACACAGAAACTTCACGGCAACTTGTCCAAATAAAAGTACGGTTTAACATGTAACAGAACTATATCAGTATTGTATTACTTTTGTACAGTATAATGTAGGTGTTTATATATTCCTATTTAAATAATTTACATAAAACAATAAATATACGATGAAAAATAAATATTACAACAAGAATAACCACTTAATTGTAGAAAAAAATACTACAATATTATTTAAACGTTTTAAACTGAATATAATTTTTCTTCCATGTATTGATTTTAACAGTAAACCTCTGTTTGTTTGCCAAAAATTAAAAGGGTTTATTTTTCATTTAATTAAAAATAAATAAATGTTTATGCTTTCATTTGATTATCAGAAAAATTAAAACACACAAGAATTTCTAAAAAAAAAAAAAAAGCAAAAGATTGCAGAACCCTATTGTTCAAAATGTTAAAATACAGAGATTTGGACTTATTTTTTCACTGAAATAAATGTTTTCGTTATTACACAAAGTAGGCTAAAGTACTAGAAAAAAGTAACTACCGCATACGCCCCCCCCCCCCCCCCAAAGCGGGAAACCTAGGGGAAACACTGCGATCTCAATAATGATTCGCGAACCATAATTTCAGATCAGGACCCAGATCAGGAAGATTGTTTGAATCATTCAGTTTGTGAAATGATTCATAAACCTGTTACGAACTAAATCAATTGATTCACGATATGTGCTCGGAAGTCCGGACATGAATCAAATGATTTACAATACGCAAAGTTCCGATCTAAATCAAATGATTCGCGATACACAATTTGAAGTCCCAGTCTAAAACAAATGATTTGCGATAAGTGATCTGACTGGAACGCTTTGAAACAGTAAATCATTTTGCTTTTCCTGAGTTTTGAAAAGCTCAGTTTTACCCATCATTATGTGCTTTTTAAAATCATTAGAAGCATATTTACACAAAAATGCATCTAAATCTTGAGCCTTGGTATTTTTTCAGCAAAAATAGTTCCATACTGCTTTTCATCATTGTTCTACTCTGTTATGTACAGTAAATGTGTTTTCTATTAGTGTGTAAGTGTGTGTTTCAAAGTAGCTTCGTACACTGTCATATAGACACGGCTAATAAGAACAGGTTGCATAAACCACTCCAGCTGTGAACTTCATTCAGGTTTATCCTTATTTATTCAGGTTTTAAGTAGAGCAAAATTTATCAAGTGGATAATATGGCACAGGGAGATTTAGAAAAAACAAACATATAATCTTGCTCACATCGCAGTACACCAACAAAGAAGACAGCCTGAGGTAGTGATTTGTAATATAAAACCGCAGGGGCAAATTTCAGTTAGTTCATATTGTGTGTTTGTGTGATGATGGCGCAACTGTGAAACCTGCTCCAACATGAAAGAAATCATCAAAATAGAACCGGTGAGGAGTTTAAAGGGAGATGGAGTGATACCCAAAGCTAATTAAGCACAAACATAAAAGCCAGAACCAGCCCCCAGACTGCTATTCTGAAACACTAATCATAATGTAAAAATCCTCTTTATCTCACGCTGATGAAGATCTGGAAGATGATCCAAAAGAGCTCTAGAAACAACTGGCCCCAGGCTCCTGTATCTACACATGCATGAGAGAATCAGACATATATAATCACCTTACACACTTTGATCTGCTTACACATGTAATCCTTGGCTTTTGTCCTCCTCTGCTATCTTGTGAATATTGTTCATGATATATAGTGTATGGCATTTCAGGTTAATTCAACATAGACTGCATGGGGTTTTCAACGGTTTCTCAATATATTGGTACCACATTGATCATCAGCTGATATTTTTAATTAATCTGTATTGGGAGTCCTGTGAGCGAATATCAACAATTATCAAAAAAAAGTCTACCTTTCGACTCACCGTCGCAAAGGGATGCCAAAACATTTGAAAAGATGCAGGGACACTTTTAGTAAAATGCCTGTAACTCCTGAACGGAATGAGATATGTAAGAGCACAATCTGAGGTCGCAGAACAACAATCGCAACGCTGGGCAACTTGATAGTATTATAAGATGGGAAAAAAAAACATAAAAATGGCAATACCTATGCAACCATCTGTTCTATCAACATGAAAATTGCTGTGCACGGTCTTGGTCCAAAGTGCCACAAGGACATTTGCAATCTCAAAAAACATGGCCGCCATTAGCCGATGAAGCTGAGAACCTATTTTACACAATTAACAGATGCCAATCTGAACAAAATTCTGTGGGTCTGTTTGACTCAGGCTCCAAAGGTCTGTGCGAAATTTGAAAGAAATTGGCCATTTGGGGACAATATTGTGTTTTTCAAAGACGAAAATGATTGTATATTGCACAGTTTTAATCACATATATGTGATATTTATGACAGAACTCCTCATTCCAGACAACTTTGCCTCTAGAACCACTGCTGTCAATCAAATTGTTTGTTAAATGATTGAGAAGATGTAAAAAAAAAAAAAAAACTAAGTTTGCTAACTAGTCCTAGGTTTTTCACTTAATCTGGAAAGAAAAGAACACTGCAGTACAATTCTATGGACTCTCTAGATCAATAATTATCAAAAACAATAAAGTTTTACCCTTTGGGAAGCTATAACGGGGTAGTTTAGAAAAGGGCTTTTTTTTAAATTGTCAGAATTGACCAAAAATCCTATAAAACCTAAAGGAAAACTCAAAACTTCACGAAATCTTGAGCACATGCGACAGGTGATTCTAAACAAGCGTGCAAAGGTTTAAGGAGATCGGACCACTGCTTTAACAGTCATAAACGTTACAAAACATAATATTTCTATGGTAAATCACCTGGATTTGCAAAAAGGGCTTGCTACATAATGTCTTAAATGTCTTAAACCCCGGTTACCTTTGCCATCATCTAATACCCATTAAAAAGTCTTCTTTAAAATATACAAATAATTTAATAATACCATTAAATGTTATGATGAATTATGAATGATTTTAGTTTTATAGTATATATTTCATTTTTTTTTATTTTATGGCCATAAAATGAATAAATATTAAAATTTTACAGTAAAATTAGTAAAACAGTAAAATGTTGAAAAAAAAAATGACCATTTAAAATAACTGTTTTCTATTTGAATGTATTTTAAAATGCAATATATTCCTATGATTTCAAAGCTGAGTTACTCCAGTCACATGATCCTTCAGAAATCAATGTAATATTCTGATTTGCACCTTAAAAAAACATGTATTATTACTATTATCATCATTTTTATTATTTTGAAAACAGCTGAGTATAATTTTCAGGTTTCTTTGATGAACAGAAAGCATTTATCTGAAATAGAAATCTTTTGTAACATTATAAAATATACTGTTGAAAAACTTTTGACATGTTGTCACAAGGAGGGTCAGAGACGTTCGGATCCATTTGCAGCATTTATTCAACAAAACAAACACAAAGGGGCAGGCAGAAATCGTCGTCAAAAAACAGGCAGAAAGGTCGGGGCTGGCAGCGAGAATCAAACACGGGGAGGAGTCCAGGAATCAAAACACAGGGAAAACAAACTCGGGAAGAAACGCTCGGAAATAAAGACCATACGGAACAATAAGACTTCGCAAGGTGGCTGTGTGTGTGAGAAGCTTAAATGCAGTCAGTGTGATGAGGTGCAGCTGTGAGCGGTAATCAGTGCAGTGAGAAACAAGGAGCAGGTGAATGCAGTGATTAGTGCAGTGGCTTGTGGGGAATGAAGTCCATGATGTGTAGTGCAAGAGTTAATGATGACAAGACGACCAATACGTGACACATGTATATTCATTTTTTTATTCAAGTGTTTCATCTAATATTTAGTTTAATTTAATTACAGCTTTATTTCAATTACCAAACAATTTTAGTTAAGAAAAACAACTTTGCTTTGATCATGAAACCATCAAAATAATTCAATAAACAACTCCAATATAAACTCTGGGTCTTGAAGTAAAACCGCCATTCTGTGAAATCTTGCAGCACTTGTCGTTGCCTCCTGTTTTTAATTAGTGAAATTATCAATAGCTTTAAAGTCAGATAATCAATAAAAAGAGCTGAAGTTCAACCATCAGACATTCTCTCACAGACACGCAACACATTTGTCAATGTAACGAGTGAACAGCCTGGAATAAGGGCAGTAAGTCATCATTAGTAAGAGTAGTGCACTATGGCACCACTCTTACCACTATGGCGCCCGAGGGGCTGGCATGCTGTCAGCTTCATTTACACCCAATGACAACACACCAAGGGCTATCCCTCAACCAAATCTGAACAACCAGGCCTGTCTGCTGCCTGTAGCTGAACCCACACTTCCCAATTCCATTAACAAACCAACAAACATGCTGCAGGTCAACAGGCTGTCACAATCAGAGCTGCAAATATCAATTCTGCCAGTTCTAGAATTCTGTGCCTACCGCCGCGCTACCGTTTAAAAGTCTTTATCTCATGCCATGATGCCATCTGCAGTGTTTCTGGAGCATATGGCCTTGTGGTGCTGAGTGTTCATCACCCACATGAGAATGCGAGGCTATCAGGACCATGGACAGCTCCCTTGCCCGCAGACATCAGCACCACGGACAGCTCCCTAACTCAACCCTATATTGACTCTGCTACAGCGTCAGTTTGACTCATCACAGACCGGATAATGAGCCAATTAGAATGGCAGCATAAGCAACAGGATCATCCAAACAACCACACTGGGTCGAGAACATCAATAAGCCCGCTAGAAAACCTCCGAAATTGGTGTTGTGCTCGTTTGTCTCTTTGGCTTTATCAGGGTTTGTGCTCTATCCAAAGAGGCTGCAACTTCATTCACTTAACAAGCTTTGTGGAAAAGAAGATTTGTAATGGCATTATCGAAATTGCAGTTCATATAAGCCGATTGCTATATAATGGTGCTTTTTTTTAACTCTAACTTCTACGCTATGGATGAATTCACCTGCTCGAAGAGATATGAGCCTTTTATGTCACAAGTCTCTAAACCAACAATGCACGCTCTTAATTAAACACAAAGATGTCTAGCAGGCAGTTAGCACCTGTTTAAAATGAAAAAGACTTCATTTTTCAGGCTGAACACAAGAGTCAGAGTAACATCAACATACTTGTATCCACTTGCTTTGCATTTCAGGCAGAGGAACATTGTGGATACATTAAAAATAATGCAGTAAAGTCACTTGAAATACTTGTAAATATGGATAAAACATAAATATAAACCATTAAGATGGTTTGTTAGCCTAACTTTTGGAAGGTTCACATGCTGTATGCCATCTAAAATGTTTTAAAAAGTGTTTATAATTATTATGAATGCAGTTTTAATGACTTCATTTTAATTGAGACAATATTTGTACATTTAAAGTTAATAAATAAATAAATACATTTGGTCATATCTTAGAAACTTTTAAAACTAATTAGAAGTCAAAAATGATCTAAAGTTGTTTATATATTATATGAATGCACTGCAGCCTTATATTAAGACAATAATGCATACATTTTTGTACATAAAAATAAAAATAAATAAATAAATAAGATTTAAAAAAATAAAAGTAAAATAAAATAAAGCAAAATAAAATAAAGTCAAATAAAATGTAAAAAATAAAATAAAGTCAAATAAGATGTAAAAAAAAATAAAGTAAATAATAAATAAAAAAGGTAAAATTTAATAAAATAAAATAAAATTAGGTAAAAAAATTAAAGTCAAATTAAGTCAAATAAAATTTGATAAAAAAATTATAAAAACAATACATAAAAAATACATAAAATAAAAAAGATCAAACGAAATGAAATAAGATTGAAAAAATTAAGCAAAAAATATTTAAAAATAAAGTAAAATAAAATAAAATAAAGTTTAATAAAATAAAACATACATTTAAAAAAATAAATAAAAAATAAGAAAAGTCAAATTAAGTCAAATAAAATGTATCCTTTTAATTTTTATAAAATAAAAAATTGAAATAAAGTAAAACAAAATTATAAAAATAAAGTAAAAGTAAATAAAATTAAGTAAAATACAATAAAACAATTAATTAATTAATTCATCAATTAAAAAAAATTTATAAAATACAAGATTAAAAAATAAAGTAAAATAAAATAAATAAATAATTACATAAAATAATAAAAAAGACTGAAAAAATAAAGTAGAATAGAATAAAGTAAATTAAATAAAATGTAAAAAATAAAATAAAATTAAGTAAAATAAGATTTTAAAAATAAAATAAAATAAAATAAAGCCAAATACAAATAAATTACAGTAAATAAATAAATGAAGTAAAATATAAAATAAAATACTTTTTTTTTAAATTAATAGATAAATAAATAAATGTTAAAAAGAACTCAAAAAGCTCTTCAAATCATGTTGAACAACCTTAAATGGTCAAACCCCATAATTTAGGTGAATCTTTGGGACATTTTGGCTTGATTGTATTCACAGCAAGTGATCTGCCACCAGCAATCACGCAATGTCACAGCATGAGAGCGGAAATGCATTACGATTTTTGGACTGCCCTGAGACTAAGCAACAGACGTTCTCTCCTCATGCGGGTATCCCATTAAATCCCATGGGATTAGTGTTAGCTCACAGTCAGTTTGGAATAGATTTAACTGCTCTGCTCTCCTCTCTGACCCTGCCATAGGGATCTGAGTATTAAACGAGATTCTACAACGACCCGACCTCTCACCTTGTGGTCACGACATAACCTCCTAGCTTCTTAGAGTCCAGTTAACTTCATTAACAGGCACTACAAAGTGATTGTTGAAATAAACAGATAAACAGTGTGTCTATCCTGTATACATCACACACTAGAAAACAGGATGAACAACAGCTGTCATTCAAACTGAAAAAGGCGGGGCTTGTATGGAGCATTGCAGTCACTGTATGGAGTGACTAGAATGCTTTGTTTTTGCATGGGGAAAAACCATTTATATTACCTTTAAAAGTTTTTGATGATGAAATTGGCTAGCATTAGAAATCTAAGACCTATTTGGACTTCATATAACTTTCAAAAAGGGAAATACTGGAAATAGGGAAATATTTTCTGTCTGGATTTCAATGAGGGTTTTGTGCTTCCCCTCTCCAACTTTGCAGGAAGTTTAATCTGGAAGCCAAAGGATTAGTGCTAACCAGCAGTGGAGTGTAAATCTGCTCTAAGATCACAGAGAAAGCAGAGGATCTCTCTAGTGCTGCTCTGGAGCTGCTGGAGTTTCTTCTCTACACACACATTCAGCACTGAAGAGGAGGTTATTTAAAGAGTCAGACCACCTATTAAAGATCTTAGGTACTGTACATAGTGCAGCAATAGAGATGTTAACAATGAAAGAAATAATTTACCATAAAAACATTATCATAATTCTGTCATGCCATTGCGAATCTATCCATATTCAATGAGCAAAAAGCAGAAACAATTTATTTAAGTTATTTATTTGTTCCTTAAAATAAATGTTTAAATAAATGAATTTATTAAAGAAAGAAAGGAAGAAAGGGTATACGAATAAGAGCCAGCATTAATTCTTAAATAAGAAAACACACCCAAAAACAATGATTGAAATAATAATAATAATAATAATAATTATTATTATTATTATCATTATTATTATTATTATTTTTAACAATAATAATTATTGTTGTTATTATTACTATGTATAGTAATTATAAATAATAATAACTATTATTATTATTATTGTTGTTGTCGTTATTAATAATAATAATAATAAAACATTACATATTAGGTATATATGATTGTAGTATATATATATATATATATATATATATATATATATATATATATATATATATATATATATATATATATATATATATATGTGTGTGTGTGTGTGTGTGTGTGTGTGTGTGTGTGTGTGTGTGTGTATACTATATAAATATATATAAATAATTTAAAAAAGTTTAATAATGTAATAGCATTATTAAAATGCTATATATATATATATATATATATATTTTTTTTTTTTTTTTTTTTTTTAATGTAATAAAGAAAGATAATGATTTATAAAAAAATATTTGAACAAATTTTGAACATCTGTAAAACAACAGTGATAATAAACAAAATATCATTAATTATATAAGTTATTAACAATATGAATAATAATAATAATACATTACATAAAGTTTCAATGCATATTGTGTATTTATTATTGTAGTATATTGTAGTATTTAAATGTTTATTTAAAATTATTTTTATAATTTGAAAGTTGTTTAATTTAAAAGTGTAAAATGTAATAGCAATTTATAAAAAAATAAATAAATAAAAAAGATAATGATTGGTAGAAAAGATTAAGCAGATATTATTATTAAAATAATTTAATATTATTATTATTATTATACTTTTAATAATAATATATTAATAATAATAATAATAAAGCTACAAAATAATTAAAAAAACTAAATAATTTTAAAATCGTTATAATAAAATAATTTTTACAAAAAATTAAATATAAAATATAATGATAGAGTTTTGAGCAAATTTTGAACATCTGTAAAACAACAACAGCAGTAATAATAATAATAATAATAATAATAATAATAATAAATATAGCTGCAAGCAGCAATTACGGGGCCAAGCACTCAAAGCGGAAAATGAGGAGCTAAGGATGGCAGGAACAGCAGACCAACTGCAACAATAAGTAAAAAAAAGCCATTTTAGGATGATTTTATTCAAAACGACAGAAAAATGATGTAGAACGCCTACTGATATGATTTAATGGCTTATTAGGTTTGACCAACAGGTGGCGCTGTTATCAAATCGATGTGGTGTGTTTAGTGTGAGATGACAAACGTTCACACAAAGTTTGGTGTCATTATGTCAAAATTTTCCAAAGATATAGCCTTAGAGTCATTTTCACATCAAGCCTAAAATTTATAGAGGCGCTATACGAAAACGGTTTCATCTATCATCATGAAATCCATAACTTTTTGTCAGCACAGTCTGAAGATGATCTGACTCGATTTTGGTGAAAATCGGACAAACGGTCTAGGACTAGTTCGAAAAAGTAGGTTTTCAACATAAATCAAAATGGCGGACAGGGAGTTTGGCCAACTGTGGCATAATTGGTATCCATGTTGTCGGTATGGCCCAAGGAATATTTTGAGACCAGTTTCATTACAATAGGCTAATGCTATCTACAGTTATTAGCATTTTTGTTCATTTTAAAACTAATGGTTAATGAATGCTTCATTACTCTTGACCAATAGGTGGCGCTGCTACCAAATTTATGTGGTGTCATCAGTGTGAGGTGTTAATGCCACATACCAAATTTGGTGCAAATATCTCAAAGCTTTGCAGAGATACAGCTTCCGATGTGCTTTGGCATCTTACCTGCAAATTCGTTGATGCGTTAAATGAAAACGGTTTCGAATATCGACACGAAATCCATAACTTTTTGTCAGTATGGTCTGAAGATGATCCGAGTCAAATTTGGTGAAAATCCGACTAACGGTCTAGGAGGAGTTCGAAAAAGTAAGTTTTCTACATTCATCAAAATGGCGAACAGGAAGTTAGGCCAATTTTGACATAATTGGTATCAATGTTCTCGGCCTGACCCAAGGAATATTTTGAGATCACTTTTATTACAATAAGCCATTTTTTTCAGAAGTTATTAGCATTTTTCGAAATTTCGTTATAACTTTTGACCACAAGGTGGCGCTGGCCCCAAAATTTTTTTGTACATTCAGGGCTTGGTGCCGAACATTTTTGTAATTATTGTCAAAACGATACGTTAATCCGTTCTCAAGATACAGCATTTTAAAGCTAAATTCAAAATGGCCGACACCCAAAATGGCTGACATGGGAAAATTGGATATGGTTCGACTCGGCATGCTCCTCCGAATCTAACAAGACCAGTTTTGAGATTTTTGGTCAAACCACTGAGAAGTTATAAGCAAAAATAGCCATTTTTCATATCTCCTGACCACTAGGTGTCACTATGACGAAACACTGCAGGTAGCCTCAGGTCATTCTTGTTACAACACACACCAAGTTTGGTCTCAATACGACAAACCGTTGCCGAGATATGGCCTCACATCCGTTTTTGCGCACTTTTCGTAGAATTAATTAGCGCGTTATTCGAGAACGGTTTGTCCAATCAACTTGAATTCCATAACTTTTTGCCTGCATGGTCTGAAGATGATCTGAGCCAATTTTGGTGAAAATCAGACAAACCGTCTAGGACGAGTTCGAAAAAGTAGGTTTTATAAACAAAAAATTATAGAAAAAAAACTAATCCTTACGATTTTTGAAATTTGGTGTTCATTCGACTCGGCATGACCCACGGATTCAGGGAAAATTGGAATTTTGATTTTGTGGCTTACGGTTCAAAAGTTATTAGCAAAAAGAAATTGAAAGTTTGGACAAGTGGTGGCGCTAGAGAGTTTGAGTTAGAGACTCCAAACTTGCTATGGTTAATGTTGGCACGGTCCTCTATCAGTGTGCCAAATTATACAACTTTCCCGCAAGCGGTTCTATGGGCTGCCATAGACTTGCGGCGGAAGAATAATAATAATAAATATAGCTGCAAGCAGCAATTACGGGGCCAAGCACTCAAAGCGGAAAATGAGGAGCTAAGGATGGCAGGAACAGCAGACCAACTGCAACAATAAGGAAAAGGAACCAATTTTAAGAGGATTTTAGTGAAAATTACAGAAAAATGATGTAGAACGCCTACTGATATGATTTAATGCTTATTACGTTTGACCAACAGGTGGCGCTGTTCTCAAATCCATGTGGTGTGTTTAGTGTGAGGTGACAAACGTGCACACAAAGTTTGGTGTCTTTATATCAAAGCTTTGCAGAAATACAGCCTCAGAGTCATTTTATCATAAAGCCTTAAATTTATAGAGGCGCTATACGAAAACGGTTTCATCTATCATCATGAAATCCATAACTTTTTGTCAGCACAGTCTGAAGATGATCTGACTCGATTTTGGTGAAAATCGGACAAACGGTCTAGGACTAGTTCGAAAAAGTAGGTTTTCAACATAAATCAAAATGGCGGACAGGGAGTTTGGCCAACTGTGGCATAATTGGTATCTATGTTGTCAGCATGACCCAAGGAATATTTTGAGACCAGTTTCATTACAATAGGCTAATGCTATCTACAGTTATTAGCATTTTTGTTCATTTAAAAACTAATGGTTAATGAATGCTTCATTACTCTTGACCAATAGGTGGCGCTGCTACCAAATTTATGTGGTGTAATCAGTGTGAGGTGGTAATGCCACATACCAAATTTGGTGCAAATATCTCAAAGCTTTGCAGAGATACAGCTTCCGATGCGCTTTGGCATCTTACCTGCAAATTCGTTGATGCGTTAAATGAAAACGGTTTCGAATATCGACACGAAATCCATAACTTTTTGTCAGCATGGTCTGAAGATGATCCGAGTCAAATTTGGTGAAAATCAGACTAACGGTCTAGGAGGAGTTCGAAAAAGTAGGTTTTCTACATTCATCAAAATGGCGAACTGGAAGTAAGGCCAATTTTGGCATAATTGGTATCAATGTTCTCGGTCTGACCCAAGGAATATTTTGAGATCACTTTTATTACAATAAGCCATTTTTTTCAGAAGTTATTAGCATTTTTCGAAATTTCGTTATAACTTTTGACCACAAGGTGGCGTTGGCCCCAAAATTTTTATGTACATTCAGGGCATGGTGCCGAACATTTTTGTAATTATTGCCAAAACGATACGTTAATCCGTTCTCAAGATACAGCGTTTTAAAGCTAAATTCAAAATGGCCGACACCCAAAATGGCTGACATGGGAAAATTGGATATGGGTCGACTCGGCATGCTCCTCCGAATCTAACAAGACCAGTTTTGAGATTTTTGGTCAAACCACTGAGAAGTTATAAGCAAAAATAGCCATTTTTCATATCTCCTGACCACTAGGTGGCACTGTGACGAAACACTGCAGGTAGCCTCAGGTCATGCTTGTTATAACACACACCAGGTTTGGTCTCAATACGACAAACCGTTGCCGAGATACGGCCTCACATCCATTTTTGCGCGCTTTTCGTAGAATTAATTAGCGCGTTATTCGAGAACGTTTTGTCCAATCAACTTGAATTCCATAACTTTTTGCCTGCATGGTCTCACGATGATCTGAGCCAATTTTGGTGAAAATCAGACAAACCGTCTAGGACGAGTTCGAAAAAGTAGGTTTTATAAACAAAAAATTATAGAAAAAAAACTAAACCTTAGGATTTTTGAAATTTGGTGTTCATTCGACTCGGCATGACCCAAGGATTCAGGGAAAATTGGAATTTTGATTTTATGGCTTACGGTTCAAAAGTTATTAGCAAAAAGAAAGTGAAAGTTTGGACAAGTGGTGGCGCTAGAGAGTTTGAATTAGAGACTCCAAACTTGCTATGGTTAATGTTGAGTCGGCCCTCTATCAGTGTGCCAAATTATACAACTTTCCCGCAAGCGGTTCTATGGGCTGCCATAGACTTGCGGCGGAAGAATAATAATAATAAATATAGCTGCAAGCAGCAATTACGGGGCCAAGCACTCAAAGCGGAAACTGAGGAGCTAAGGATGGCAGGAACAGCAGACCAACTGCAACAATCAGTAAAAAGAAGCCATTTTAGGATGATTTAGTCAAAACGACAGAAAAGTGATGTAGAACGCCTACTGATATGATTTAATGGCTTATTAGGTTTGACCAACAGGTGGCGCTGTTATCAAATCGATGTGGTGTGTTTAGTGTGAGATGACATACGTTCACACAAAGTTTGGTGTCATTATGTCAAAGTTTTCCAAAGATATAGCCTTAGAGTCATTTTCACATCAGGCCTAAAATTTATAGAGGCGCTGTACGAAAACGGTTTCAACTATCAACATGAAATCCATAACTTTTTGTCAGCACAGTCTGATGATGATCTGACTCGATTTTGGTGACAATCGGACAAACGGTCTAGGACTAGTTCGAAAAAGTAGGTTTTCAACATAAATCAAAATGGCGGACAGGGAGTTTGGCCAACTGTTGCATAATTGGTATCTATGTTGTCGGAATGACCCAAGGAATATTTTGAGACCAGTTTCATTACAATAGGCTAATGCTATCTACAGTTATTAGCATTTTTGTTCATTTTAAAACTAATGGTTAATGAATGCTTCATTACACTTGACCAATAGGTGGCGCTGCTACCAAATTGATGTGGTGTCATCAGTGTGAGGTGATAATGTCACATACCAAATTTGGTGCAAATATCTCAAAGCTTTGCAGAGATACAGCTTCTGATGCGCTTTGGCATCTTACCTGCAAATTCATTGATGCGTTAAATGAAAACGGTTTTGAATATCGACACGAAATCCATAACTTTTCGTCAGCATGGTCTGAAGATGATCCGAGTCAAATTTGGTGAAAATCCGACTAACGGTCTAGGAGGAGTTCGAAAAAGTAGGTTTTCCACATTCATTAAAGTGGCGAACAGGAAGTTAGGCCAATTTTGGCATAATTGGTGTCAATGTTCTCGGCCTGACCCAAGGAATATTTTGAGATCACTTTTATTACAATAAGCCATATTTTTCAGAAGTTATTAGCATTTTTTGAAATGTCATTATAACTTTTGACCACAAGGTGGCGCTGATCCCAAATTTCGTAAGTACATTCAGGGCATGGTGCCGAACATTTTTGTAATTATTGTCGAAACGATACGTTAATCCGTTCTCAAGATACAGCATTTTAAAGCCAAATTCAAAATGGCCGACACCCAAAATGGCTGACATGGGAAAATTGGATATGGGTCGACTCGGCATGCTCCTCCGAATCTAACAAGACCAGTTTTGAGATTTTTGGTCAAACCACTGAGAAGTTATAAGCAAAAATAGCCATTTTTCATATCTCCTGACCACTAGGTGGCACTGTGACGAAACACTGCAGGTAGCCTCAGGTCATGCTTGTTATAACACACACCAAGTTTGGTCTCAATATTCCAAAGCGTTCCGGAGATATTGCCTCACTTCCATTTTTGAACGCTTTTCGTAGAATTAATTAGCGCGTTATTCGAGAACGGTTAGTCCAATCAACTTGAATTCCATAACTTTTTGCCTGCATGGTCTGAAGATGATCTGAGCCAATTTTGGTGAAAATCAGACAAACCGTCTAGGACGAGTTCGAAAAAGTAGGTTTTATAAACAAAAAATTATAGAAAAAAAACTAAACCTTAGGATTTTTGAAATTTGGTATGCATTCGACTCGGCATGACCCAAGGATTCAGGGAAAATTGGAATTTTGATTTTATGGCTTACGGTTCAAAAGTTATTAGCAAAAAGAAAGTGAAAGTTTGGACAAGTGGTGGCGCTAGAGAGTTTGAGTTAGAGACTCCAAACTTGCTATGGTTAATGATGAGTCGGCCCTCTATCAGTGTGCCAAATTATACAACTTTCCCGCAAGCGGTTCTATGGGCTGCCATAGACTTGCGGCGGAAGAAGAAACGGAAGAAGAATAATAAGAACGCTAACGGATACAATAGGTGCCTACGCACCTTCGGTGCTTGGCCCCTAAATATAGCTGCAAGCAGCAATTACGGGGCCAAGCACTCAAAGCGGAAAATGAGGAGCTAACGACTACAACAACTGCAACAATAACGAAAAGGAAGCAATTTTAAGAGGATTTTAGTCAAAACGACAGAAAAGTGATGTAGAACGCCTACTGATATGATTTAATGGCTTATTAGGTTTGACCAACAGGTGGCGCTGTTATCAAATCGACGTGGTGTGTTTAGTGTGAGATGACAAACGTTCACACCAAGTTTGGTGTCATTATGTAAAAGTTTTCCAAAGATATAGCCTTAGAGTCATTTTCACATCAAGCCTAAAATTTATAGAGGCGCTGTACGAAAACGGTTTCAACTATCAACATGAAATCCATAACTTTTTGTCAGCACAGTCTGAAGATGATCTGACTCGATTTTGGTGAAAATCGGACAAACGGTCTAGGACTAGTTCGAAAAAGTAGGTTTTCAACATAATTCAAAATGGCGGACAGGGAGTTTGGCCAACTGTTGCATAATTGGTATCTATGTTGTCGGCATGACCCAAGGAATATTTTGAGACCAGTTTCATTACAATAGGCTAATGCTATCTACAGTTATTAGCATTTTTGATCATTTAAAAACTAATGGTTAGTGAATGCGTCATTACTCTTGACCAATAGGTGGCGCTGCTACCAAATTGATGTGGTGTCATCAGTGTGAGGTGGTAATGCCACATACCAAATTTGGTGCAAATATCTCAAAGCTTTGCAGAGATACAGCTTCCGATGCGCTTTGGCATCTTACCTGCAAATTCGTTGATGCGTTAAATGAAAACGGTTTCGAATATCGACACGAAATCCATAACTTTTTGTCAACATGGTCTGAAGATGATCCGAGTCAAATTTGGTGAAAATCCGACTTACGGTCTAGGAGGAGTTCGAAAAAGTAGGTTTTTTACATTCATCAAAATGGCGAACAGGAAGTTAGGCCAATTTTGGCATAATTGGTATCAATGTTCTCGGCCTGACCCAAGGAATATTTTGAGATCACTTTTATTACAATAAGCCATTTTTTTCAGAAGTTATTAGCATTTTTCGAAATTTCGTTATAACTTTTGACCACAAGGAGGCGCTGGCCCCAAAATTGGTATGTACATTCAGGGCATAGTGCCGAACATTTTTGTAATTATTGTCGAAACGATACGTTAATCCGTTCTCAAGATACAGCATTTTAAAGCTAAATTCAAAATGGCTGACACGCAAAATGGCTGACATGGGAAAATTGGATATGGTTCGACTCGGCATGCTCCTCCGAATCTAACAAGACTAGTTTTGAGATTTTTGGTCAAACCACTGAGAAGTTATAAGCAAAAATAGCCATTTTTTATATCTCCTGACCACTAGGTGGCACTGTGACGAAACGCTGCAGGTAGCCTCAGGTTATGCTTGTTATAACACACACCAAGTTTGGTCTCAATACTCCAAAGCATTGCGGAGATATGGCCTCACTTCCATTTTTGAACGCTTTTCATAGAATTAATTAGCGCGTTATTCGAGTGCCGTTTGTCCAATCAACTTGAATTCCATAACTTTTTGCCTGCATGGGCTGAAGATGATTTGAGCCAATTTTGGTGATAATCAGACAAACGGTCTAGGACGAGTTCGAAAAAGTAGGTTATATAAACAAAAAATTATAGAAAAAAAACTAAACCTTAGGATTTTTGGAATTTGGTGTTCATTCGACTCGGCATGACCCAAGGATTCAGGGAAAATTGGAATTTTGATTTTATGGCTTACGGTTCAAAAGTTATTAGCAAAAAGAAAGTGAAAGTTTGGACAAGTGGTGGCGCTAGAGAGTTTGAGTTAGAGACTCCAAACTTGCTATGGTTAATGTTGGGACGGTCCACTATTAGTGTGCCAAATTATACAACTTTCCCGCAAGCGGTTCTATGGGCTGCCATAGACTTGCGGCGGAATAATAATAATAATAAGAATTCTAACGGTTTCAATAGGTGCCTTCGCACCTTCGGTGCTTGGCCCCTAATAAGAATTCTAACGGTTTCAATAGGTGCCTTCGCACCTTCGGTGCTTGGCCCCTAATAATAAATATAGCTGCAAGCAGCAATTACGGGGCCAAGCACTCAAAGCGGAAAATGAGGAGCTAAGGATGGCAGGAACAGCAGACCAACTGCAACAATAAGGAAAAGGAAGCAATTTTAAGAGGATTTTAGTGAAAATTACAGAAAAATGGTGTAGAACGCCTACTGATATGATTTAATGCTTATTACGTTTGACCAACAGGTGGCGCTGTTCTCAAATCCATGTGGTGTGTTTAGTGTGAGGTGACAAACGTGCACACAAAGTTTGGTGTCATTATGTCAAAATTTTCCAAAGATATAGCCTTAGAGTCATTTTCACATCAAGCCTTAAATTTATAGAGGCGTTATACGAAAACGGTTTCATCTATCATCATGAAATCCATAACTTTTTGTCAGCACAGTCTGAAGATGATCTGACTCGAGTTTGGTGGAAATCGGACGAACGGTCTAGGACTAGTTCGAAAAAGTAGGTTTTCAACATAAATCAAAATGGCGGACAGGGAGTTTGGCCAACTGTGGCATAATTGGTATCTATGTTGTCGGCATGACCCAAGGAATATTTTGAGACCAGTTTCATTACAATAGGCTAATGATATCTACAGTTATTAGCATTTTTGTTCATTTTAAAACTAATGGTTAATGAATGCTTCATTACTCTTGACCAATAGGTGGCGCTGCTACCAAATTGATGTGGTGTCATCAGTGTGAGGTGTTAATGCCACATACCAAATTTGGTGCAAATATCTCAAAGCTTTGCAGAGATACAGCTTCCGATGCGCATTGGCATCTTACCTGCAAATTCGTTGATGCGTTAAATGAAAACGGTTTCGAATATCGACACGAAATCCATAACTTTTTGTCAGCATGGTCTGAAGATGATCCGAGTCAAATTTGGTGAAAATCCGACTAACGGTCTAGGAGGAGTTCGAAAAAGTAGGTTTTCTACATTCATCAAAATGGCGAACAGGAAGTTCGGCCAATTTTGACATAATTGGTATCAATGTTCTCGGCCTGACCCAAGGAATATTTTGAGATCACTTTTTTTTACAATAAGCCATTTTTTTCAGAAGTTATTAGCATTTTTCGAAATTTCGTTATAACTTTTGACCACAAGGTGGCGCTGGCCCCAAAATTTTTTTATACATTCAGGGCTTGGTGCCGAACATTTTTGTAATTATTGTCAAAACGATACGTTAATCCGTTCTCAAGATACAGCATTTTAAAGCTAAATTCAAAATGGCCGACACCCAAAATGGCTGACATGGGAAAATTGGATATGGTTCGACTCGGCATGCTCCTCCGAATCTAACAAGACCAGTTTTGAGATTTTTGGTCAAACCACTGAGAAGTTATAAGCAAAAATAGCCATTTTTCATATCTCCTGACCACTAGGTGTCACTATGACGAAACACTGCAGGTAGCCTCAGGTCATGCTTGTTACAACACACACCAAGTTTGGTCTCAATACGACAAACCGTTGCCGAGATATGGCCTCACATCCGTTTTTACGCACTTTTCGTAGAATTAATTAGCGCGTTATTCGAGAACGGTTTGTCCAATCAACTTGAATTCCATAACTTTTTGCCTGCATGGTCTGAAGATGATCTGAGCCAATTTTGGTGAAAATCAGACAAACCGTCTAGGACGAGTTCGAAAAAGTAGGTTTTATAAACAAAAAATTATAGAAAAAAAACTAATCCTTACGATTTTTGAAATTTGGTGTTCATTCGACTCGGCATGACCCAAGGATTCAGGGAAAATTGGAATTTTGATTTTATGGCTTACGGTTCAAAAGTTATTAGCAAAAAGAAAGTGAAAGTTTGGACAAGTGGTGGCGCTAGAGAGTTTGAATTAGAGACTCCAAACTTGCTATGGTTAATGTTGAGTCGGCCCTCTATCAGTGTGCCAAATTATACAACTTTCCCGCAAGCGGTTCTATGGGCTGCCATAGACTTGCGGCGGAATAATAATAATAATAATAAATATAGCTGCAAGCAGCAATTACGGGGCCAAGCACTCAAAGCGGAAAATGAGGAGCTAACGATGGCAGGAACAACCGACCAACTGCAACAATAACGAAAAGGAAGCAATTTTAAGAGGATTTTAGTGAAAATTACAGAAAAATGGTGTAGAACGCATACTGATTTGATTTAATGCTTATTACGTTTGACCAACAGGTTGTTATCAAATCCATGTGGTGTGTTTAGTGTGAGGTGACAAACGTGCACACAAAGTTTGGTGTCATTATGTCAAAATTTTCCAAAGATATAGCCTTAGAGTCATTTTCACATCAATCCTTAAATTTAGAGAGGCGCTATACGAAAACGGTTTCATCTATCATCATGAAATTCATAACTTTTTGTCAGCACAGTCTGAAGATGATCTGACTCAATTTTGGTGAGAATCGGACGAACGGTCTAGGACTAGTTCTAAAAAGTAGGTTTTCAACATAGATCAAAATGGCGGACAGGAAGTTTGGCCAACTGTGGCATAATTGGTATCTGTGTTGTCGGCATGACCCAAGGAATATTTTGAGACGAGTTTCATTACAATAGGCTAATGCTATCTACAGTTATTAGCATTTTTGATCATTTTAAAACTAATGGTTAATGAATGGCTTCATTACTCTTGACCAATAGGTGGCGCTGCTACCAAATTTATGTGGTGTAATCAGTGTGAGGTGGTAATGCCACATACCAAATTTGGTGCAAATATCTCAAAGCTTTGCAGAGATACAGCTTCCGATGCGCTTTGGCATCTTACCTGCAAATTCATTGATGCGTTAAATGAAAACGGTTTCGAATATCGACACGAAATCCATAACTTTGTGTCAGCATGGTCTGAAGATGATCCGAGTCGAATTTGGTGAAAATCCGACTAACGGTCTAGGAGGAGTTCGAAAAAGTAGGTTTTCTACATTCATCAAAATGGCGAACAGGAAGTTAGGCCAATTTTGGCATAATTGGTATCAATGTTCTCGGCCTGACCCAAGGAATATTTTGAGATCACTTTTATTACAATAAGCCATTTTTTTCAGAAGTTATTAGCATTTTTCGAAATTTCGTTATAACTTTTGACCACAAGGTGGCACTGGCCCCAAAATTTGTATGTACATTCAGGGCATGGTGCCGAACATTTTTGCAATTATTGTCGAAACGATACGTTAATCCGTTCTCAAGATACAGCATTTTAAAGCTAAAATCAAAATGGCCGACACCCAAAATGGCTGACATGGGAAAATTGGATATGGGTCGACTCGGCATGCTCCCCCGAATCTAACGGGACGAGTTTCGAGATTTTTGGTCAAACCACTGAGAAGTTATAAGCAAAAATAGCCATTTTTCATATCTTCTGACCACTAGGTGGCACTGTGACGAAACACTGCAGGTAGCCTCAGGTCATGCTTGTTATAACATACACCAAGTTTGGTCTCAATATTCCAAAGCGTTCCGGAGATATTGCCTCACTTCCATTTTTGAACGCTTTTTGTAGAATTAATTAGCAAGTTATTCGAGAACGGTTAGTCCAATCAACTTGAATTCCATAACTTTTTGCCTGCATGGTCTGAAGATGATCTGAGCCAATTTTGGTGAAAATCAGACAAACCGTCTAGGACGAGTTCGAAAAAGTAGGTTTTATAAACAAAAAATTTTAGAAAAAAAACGAAACCTTACGATTTTTGAAATTTGGTGTTCATTCGACTCGGCATGACCCAAGGATTCAGGGAAAATTGGAATTTTGATTTTATGGCTTACGGTTCAAAAGTTATTAGCAAAAAGAAAGTGAAAGTTTGGACAAGTGGTGGCGCTAGAGAGTATGAGATAGAGACTCCAAACTTGCTATGGTTAATGTTGGAACGGTCCTCTATCAGTGTGCCAAATTATACAACTTTCCCGCAAGCGGTTCTATGGGCTGCCATAGACTTGCGGCGGAATAATAATAATAATAAGAATTCTAACGGATACAATAGGTGCCTTCGCACCTTCGGTGCTTGGCCCCTAAATATAGCTGCAAGCAGCAATTACGGGGCCAAGCACTTAAAGCGGTAAATGAGGAGCTAAGGATGGCAGGAACAGCAGACCAACTGCAACAATAAGTAAAAAGAAGCCATTTTAGGATGATTTTATTCAAAACGACAGAAAAGTGATGTAGAACGCCTACTGATATGATTTAATGGCTTATTAGGTTTGACCAACAGGTGGCGCTGTTATCAAATCGATGTGGTGTGTTTAGTGTGAGATGACAAACGTTCACACAAAGTTTGGTGTCATTATGTCAAAGTTTTCCAAAGATATAGCCTTAGAGTCATTTTCACATCAAGCCTAAAATTTATAGAGGCGCTGTACGAAAACGGTTTCAACTATCAACATGAAATCCATAACTTTTTGTCAACACAGTCTGAAGATGATCTGACTCGATTTTGGTGAAAATCGGACAAACGGTCTAGGACTAGTTCGAAAAAGTAGGTTTTCAACATAATTCAAAATGGCGGTCAGGGAGTTTGGCCAACTGTTGCATAATTGGTATCTATGTTGTCGGCATGACCCAAGGAATATTTTGAGACCAGTTTCATTACAATAGGCTAATGCTATCTACAGTTATTAGCATTTTTGTTCATTTTAAAACTAATAGTTAATGAATGCTTCATTACTCTTGACCAATAGGTGGCGCTGCTACCAAATTGATGTGGTGTCATCAGTGTGAGGTGGTAATGCCACATACCAAATTTGGTGCAAATATCTCAAAGCTTTGCAGAGATACAGCTTCCGATGCGCTTTGGCATCTTACCTGCAAATTCGTTGATGCGTTAAATGAAAACGGTTTCGAATATCGACACGAAATCCATAACTTTTTGTCAGCATGGTCTGAAGATGATCCGAGTCAAATTTGGTGAAAATCCGACTAACGGTCTAGGAGGAGTTCGAAAAAGTAGGTTTTCTACGTTAATCAAAATGGCGAACAGGAAGTTAGGCCAATTTTGGCATAATGGGTATCAATGTTCTCGGTCTGACCCAAGGAATATTTTGAGATCACTTTTATTACAATAAGCCATTTTTTTCAGAAGTTATTAGCATTTTTCGAAATTTCGTTATAACTTTTGACCACAAGGTGGCGCTGGCCCCAAAATTTTTTTGTACATTCAGGGCTTGGTGCCGAACATTTTTGTAATTATTGTCGAAACGATACGTTAATCCGTTCTCAAGATACAGCATTTTAAAACTAAATTCAAAATGGCCGACACCCAAAATGGCTGACATGGGAAAATTGGATATGGGTCGACTCGGCATGCTCCTCCGAATCTAACAAGACCAGTTTTGAGATTTTTGGTCAAACCACTGAGAAGTTATAAGCAAAAATAGCCATTTTTCATAACTCCTGACCACTAGGTGTCACTGTGACGAAACACTGCAGGTAGCCTCAGGTCATGCTTGTTACAACACACACCAAGTTTGGTCTCAATATTCCAAAGCGTTGCGGAGATATGGCCTCACTTCCATTTTTGAACGCTTTTCGTAGAATTAATTAGCGCGTTATTCGAGAACGGTTTGTCCAATCAACTTGAATTCCATAACTTTTTGCCTGCATGGTCTGAAGATGATCTGACTCAATTTTGGTGAAAATCAGACAAACCGTCTAGGACGAGTTCGAAAAAGTAGGTTTTATAAACAAAAAATTATAGAAAAAAAACTAAACCTTAGGATTTTTTAAATTTGGTGTTCATTCGACTCGGCAAGACCCAAGGATTCAGGGAAAATTGGAATTTAGATTTTATGGCTTACGGTTCAAAAGTTATTAGCAAAAAGAAATTGAAAGTTTGGACAAGTGGTGGCGCTAGAGAGTTTAAATTAGAGACTCCAAACTTGCTATGGTTAATTTTGAGTCGGCCCTTTATCAGTGTGCCAAATTATACAACTTTCCCGCAAGCGGTTCTATGGGCTGCCATAGACTTGCGGCGGAAGAATAATAATAATAAATATAGCTGCAAGCAGCAATTACGGGGCCAAGCACTCAAAGCGGAAAATGAGGAGCGAAGGATGGCAGGAACAGCAGACCAACTGCAACAAGAAGTAAAAAGAAGCCATTTTAGGATGATTTTAGTCAAAACGACAGAAAAATGATGTAGAACGCCTACTGATATGATTCGATGGCTTATTAGGTTTGACCAACAGGTGGCGCTGTTATCAAATCGATGTGGTGTGTTTAGTGTGAGATGACAAACGTTCACACAAAGTTTGGTGTCATTATGTCAAAATTTTCCAAAGATATAGCCTTAGAGTCATTTTCACAACAAGCCTACAATTAATAGAGGTGCTGTACGAAAACGGTTTCAACTATCAACATGAAATCAATAACATTTTGTCAGCACAGTCTGAAGATGATATGACTCGATTTTGGTGAAAATCGGAAGAACGGTCTAGGACTAGTTCGAAAAAGTAGGTTTTCAACATAAATCAAAATGGCGGACAGGGAGTTTGGCCAACTGTGGCATAATTGGTATCTATGTTGTCGGCATGACCCAAGGAATATTTTGAGACCAGTTTCATTACAATAGGCTAATGCTATCTACAGTTATTAGCATTTTTGTTCATTTTAAAACTAATGGTTAATGAATGCTTCATTACTCTTGACCAATAGGTGGCGCTGCTACCAAATTGATGTGGTGTCATCAGTGTGAGGTGGTAATGCCACATACCAAATTTGGTGCAAATATCTCAAAGCTTTGCAGAGATACAGCTTCCGATGCGCTTTGGCATCTTACCTGCAAATTCGTTGATGTGTTAAATGAAAACGGTTTCGAATATCGACACGAAATCCATAACTTTTTGTCAGCATGGTCTGAAGATGATCCGAGTCAAATTTGGTGTAAATCCGACTAACGGTCTAGGACGAGTTCGAAAAAGTAGGTTTTCTACATTCATCAAAATGGCGAACAGGAAGTTAGGCCAATTTTGGCATAATTGGTATCAATGTTCTCGGCCTGACCCAAGGAATATTTTGAGATCACTTTTATTACAATAAGCCATTTTTCTCAGAAGTTATTAGCATTTTTCGAAATTTCGTTATAACTTTTGACCACAAGGTGGCGCTGGCCCCAAAATTTGTATGTACATTCAGGGCATGGTGCCGAACATTTTTGTAATTATTGTCGAAACGATACATTAATCCGTTCTCAAGATACAGCATTTTAAAGCTAAATTCAAAATGGCCGAAACCCAAAATGGCTGACTTGGGAAAATTGGATATGGTTCGACTCGGCATGCTCCTCCGAATCTAACAAGACTAGTTTTGAGATGTTTGGTCAAACCACTGAGAAGTTATAAGCAAAAATAGCCATTTTTCATATCTCCTGACCACTAGGTGGCACTGTGACGAAACACTGCAGGTAGCCTCAGGTCATGCTTGTTATAACACACACCAAGATTGGTCTCAATACTCCAAAGCGTTGCGGAGATATGGCCTCAATTCCATTTTTGAACGCTTTTTGTAGAATTAATTAGCACGTTATTTGAGAGCGGTTTGTCCAATCAACTTGAATTCCATAACTTTTTGCCTGCATGGTCTGAAGATGATCTGAGCCAAGTTTGGTGAAAATCAGACAAACCGTCTAGGACGAGTTCGAAAAAGTAGGTTTTATAAACAAAAAATTATAGAAAAAAAACTAATCCTTACGATTTTTGAAATTTGGTGTTCATTCGACTCGGCATGACCCAAGGATTCAGGGAAAATTAGAATTTTGATTTTATGGCTTACGGTTCAAAAGTTATTAGCAAAAAGAAAGTGAAAGTTTGGACAAGTGGTGGCGCTAGAGAGTTTGAGATAGAGACTCCAAACTTGCTATGGTTAATGTTGGGACGGTCCACTATCAGTGTGCCAAATTATACAACTTTCCCGCAAGCGGTTCTATGGGCTGCCATAGACTTGCGGCGGAAGAATAATAATAATAAGAATCCTAACGGATACAATAGGTGCCTTCGCACCTTCGGTGCTTGGCCCCTAATAATAATAAGAATTCTAACGGATACAATAGGTGCCTTCGCACCTTCGGTGCTTGGCCCCTAAATATAGCTGCAAGCAGCAATTACGGGGCCAAGCAATCAAACTGGAAATGAGGAGCTAAGGATGGCAGGAACAGCAGACCAACTGCAACAATAACGAAAAGGAAGCAATTTTGAGAGGATTTTAGTGAAAATTACAGAAAAATGGTGTAGAAAGCCTACTGATATGATTTAATGCTTATTACGTTTGACCAACAGCGGGCGCTGTTCTCAAATCCATGTGGTGTGTTTAGTGTGAGGTGACAAACGTGCACACAAAGTTTGGTGTCATTATGTCAAAGTTTTCCAAAGATATAGCCTTAGAGTCATTTTCACATCAAGCCTAAAATTTGTAGAGGCGCTATCCGAAAACGGTTTCATCTATCAACATGAAATCCATAACCTTTTGTCAGCACAGTCTGAAGATGATCTGACTCGATTTTGGTGAAAATCGGACGAACGGTCTAGGACTAGTTCGAAAAAGTAGGTTTTCAACATAGATCAAAATGGCGGACAGGGAGTTTGGCCAACTGTTGCATAATTGGTATCTATGTTGTCGGCATGACCCAAGGAATATTTTGAGACCAGTTTCATTACAATAGGCTAATGCTATCTACAGTTATTAGCATTTTTGTTCATTTTAAAACTAATGGTTAATGAATGCTTCATTACTCTTGACCAATAGGTGGCGCTGCTACCAAATTTATGTGGTATAATCAGTGTGAGGTGGTAATGCCACATACCAAATTTGGTGCAAATATCTCAAAGCTTTGCAGAGATACAGCTTCCGATGCGCTTTGGCATCTTACCTGCAAATTCGTTGATGCGTTAAATAAAAACGGTTTCGAATATCGACACGAAATCCATAACTTTTTGTCAACATGGTCTGAAGATGATCCGAGTCAAATTTGGTGAAAATCCGACTAACGGTCTAGGAGGAGTTCGAAAAAGTAGGTTTTCTACATTCATCAAAATGGCGAACAGGAAGTTAGGCCAATTTTGGCATAATGGGTATCCATGTTCTCGGTCTGACCCAAGGAATATTTTGAGATCACTTTTATTACAATAAGCCATTTTTTTCAGAAGTTATTAGCATTTTTCGAAATTTCGTTATAACTTTTGACCACAAGGTGGCGCTGGCCCCAAAATTGGTATGTACATTCAGGGCTCGGTGCCGAACATTTTTGTAATTATTGTCGAAACGTTACGGTAATCCGTTCTCAAGATACAGCATTTTAAAGCTAAATTCAAAATGGCCGACACCCAAGATGGCTGACATGGGAAAATTGGATATGGTTCGACTCGGCATGCTCCTCCAAATCTAACAAGACCAGTTTTGAGATTTTTGGTCAAACCACCGAGAAGTTATAAGCAAAAATAGCCATTTTTCATAACTCCTGACCACTAGGTGGCACTGTGACAAAACACTGCATGTAGCCTCAGGTCATGCTTGTTACAACACACACCAAGTTTGGTCTCAATATTCCAAAGCGTTGCGGAGATATGGCCTCACTTCCATTTTTGAACGCTTTTCGTAGAATTAATTAGCGCGTTATTCGAGAACGGTTTGTCCAATCAACTTGAATTCCATAACTTTTTGCCTACATGGTCTGAAGATGATCTGAGCCAATTTTGGTGAAAATCAGACAAACCGTCTAGGACGAGTTCGAAAAAGTAGGTTTTATAAACAAAAAATTATAGAAAAAAAACTAAACCTTAGGATTTTTGAAATTTGGTGTTCCTTCGACTCGGCATGACCCAAGGATTCAGGGAAAATTGGAATTTTGTTTTTATGGTTTACGGTTCAAAAGTTATTAGCAAAAAGAAAGTGAAAGTTTGGACAAGTGGTGGCGCTAGAGAGTTTGAGTTAGAGACTCCAAACTTGCTATGGTTAATGTTGGGACGGTCCTCTATCAGTGTGCCAAATTATACAACTTTCCCGCAAGCGGTTCTATGGGCTGCCATAGACTTGCGGCGGAATAATAATAATAATAAGAATTCTAACGGATACAATAGGTGCCTTCGCACCTTCGGTGCTTGGCCCCTAAATATAGCTGCAAGCAGCAATTACGGGGCCAAGCAATCAAACCGGAAATGAGGAGCTAAGGATGGCAGGAACAGCAGACCAACTGCAACAATAACGAAAAGGAAGCAATTTTGAGAGGATTTTAGTGAAAATTACAGAAAAATGGTGTAGAAAGCCTACTGATATGATTTAATGCTTATTACGTTTGACCAACAGCGGGCGCTGTTCTCAAATCCATGTGGTGTGTTTAGTGTGAGGTGACAAACGTGCACACAAAGTTTGGTGTCATTATGTCAAAGTTTTCCAAAGATATAGCCTTAGAGTCATTTTCACATCAAGCCTAAAATTTGTAGAGGCGCTATCCGAAAACGGTTTCATCTATCAACATGAAATCCATAACCTTTTGTCAGCACAGTCTGAAGATGATCTGACTCGATTTTGGTGAAAATCGGACGAACGGTCTAGGACTAGTTCGAAAAAGTAGGTTTTCAACATAGATCAAAATGGCGGACAGGGAGTTTGGCCAACTGTTGCATAATTGGTATCTATGTTGTCGGCATGACCCAAGGAATATTTTGAGACCAGTTTCATTACAATAGGCTAATGCTATCTACAGTTATTAGCATTTTTGTTCATTTTAAAACTAATGGTTAATGAATGCTTCATTACTCTTGACCAATAGGTGGCGCTGCTACCAAATTTATGTGGTATAATCAGTGTGAGGTGGTAATGCCACATACCAAATTTGGTGCAAATATCTCAAAGCTTTGCAGAGATACAGCTTCCGATGCGCTTTGGCATCTTACCTGCAAATTCGTTGATGCGTTAAATAAAAACGGTTTCGAATATCGACACGAAATCCATAACTTTTTGTCAACATGGTCTGAAGATGATCCGAGTCAAATTTGGTGAAAATCCGACTAACGGTCTAGGAGGAGTTCGAAAAAGTAGGTTTTCTACATTCATCAAAATGGCGAACAGGAAGTTAGGCCAATTTTGGCATAATGGGTATCCATGTTCTCGGTCTGACCCAAGGAATATTTTGAGATCACTTTTATTACAATAAGCCATTTTTTTCAGAAGTTATTAGCATTTTTCGAAATTTCGTTATAACTTTTGACCACAAGGTGGCGCTGGCCCCAAAATTGGTATGTACATTCAGGGCTCGGTGCCGAACATTTTTGTAATTATTGTCGAAACGTTACGGTAATCCGTTCTCAAGATACAGCATTTTAAAGCTAAATTCAAAATGGCCGACACCCAAGATGGCTGACATGGGAAAATTGGATATGGTTCGACTCGGCATGCTCCTCCAAATCTAACAAGACCAGTTTTGAGATTTTTGGTCAAACCACCGAGAAGTTATAAGCAAAAATAGCCATTTTTCATAACTCCTGACCACTAGGTGGCACTGTGACAAAACACTGCATGTAGCCTCAGGTCATGCTTGTTACAACACACACCAAGTTTGGTCTCAATATTCCAAAGCGTTGCGGAGATATGGCCTCACTTCCATTTTTGAACGCTTTTCGTAGAATTAATTAGCGCGTTATTCGAGAACGGTTTGTCCAATCAACTTGAATTCCATAACTTTTTGCCTACATGGTCTGAAGATGATCTGAGCCAATTTTGGTGAAAATCAGACAAACCGTCTAGGACGAGTTCGAAAAAGTAGGTTTTATAAACAAAAAATTATAGAAAAAAAACTAAACCTTAGGATTTTTGAAATTTGGTGTTCCTTCGACTCGGCATGACCCAAGGATTCAGGGAAAATTGGAATTTTGTTTTTATGGTTTACGGTTCAAAAGTTATTAGCAAAAAGAAAGTGAAAGTTTGGACAAGTGGTGGCGCTAGAGAGTTTGAGTTAGAGACTCCAAACTTGCTATGGTTAATGTTGGGACGGTCCTCTATCAGTGTGCCAAATTATACAACTTTCCCGCAAGCGGTTCTATGGGCTGCCATAGACTTGCGGCGGAATAATAATAATAATAAGAATTCTAACGGATACAATAGGTGCCTTCGCACCTTCGGTGCTTGGCCCCTAATAATAATAATAATCAAAAAATAAACCCAGCATTTTTATAGTGCAACAACAACAACAATAGAATATATAGCAATAATAGAATAGAATGAATAAGAATAAGAATAAGAATAAGAATAAGAATAAGTAAATAACGTAAAAATAAATCAATAAAACAAAACACACACACAGAAAATACCAGGACTTTATCTATTCATATTACAGACATTTCTGTTAACTCTAAAACAGTGAGAAATGGTCCTTAAAAAAAGCGTCACCAAAAGATGAAGTAAAACAAGTTTGAAACTTGCCAAAAAAAAATAAAAATCAGAGATGAACTTGAGCATTACAATGTGTCACTTCAACAATCACCTGTATAAGCGTGCAACCTTGCTGCATTGATGAACGATTACATCACTTCCTCTCACCCTACTTAGCACTTTTGACATGTGCCTCACACCTCAAGCGACAAAAGTGCGAGTATGTGTGCGAAAATATCACAAGAACTGTAAAACAACAGCTCTGAGGCACACCGCGACAGCAGCTAACATGGAGCTCATTTCTTTCCTGAGAGCCACTCACTCGCCGCGCTAACCGCCCTTTAAACGGCCCCAAATACGCCAGCACTCCACACAATACCCTTCAGAAAGCACTTCATCAGCCGGCCGCATGCATATATTCATAGAGATATGCAAAAAGCTTTATGCTTGTGAAGGTTTTTTTTGCACAGAAGCCTGCAGAAACACCTCAGAGAGAGCAGGAATTGCTAATAAGGGGTGAAGACCTGAAGATACACCCGTCACACAGATGACACGCAAACATATTACAGAGTACTCACTTCTAGAACAAATATTTACAGATAATGTACTCACCCCGTTGTCATCCAAGATGTTCCTACCCTTTCTTTTCTTATGTTTTTTTTGAGGAAAACACTTCAGGAATTGTCTCCACTATAGCGGACACTATGGTGCCCACAAGTTTGAACATCCAAAATGCAGTTTAAATGCAACTTTAAAGGGCTCTAAATTTATCTAAAATCTAAATTTCTTAAACAACATTTCTTAAAATCTAAAAATGTATATACTTTTTACTTTTTTATAGTGGATATGGAGATAATTCCTGAAATGTTTTCCTTAAAAAACCCTGCAAGTTTGACCATCCAAAATGCAGTTTAAATGCAGCTTTAAAGGGCTCTAAATGATCCCAGTCGAGGAATAAGGGTCTTCTTTAGCGAAACATTATTTAGTCTTTTTCTAAAAAAGATTTTTTTTAAATATATAGTTTTTAATCTCAAATGCTCATCTTGTCTTTTTTTTTTTTTTTTTTTTTTAGACAATGACAGACTGTTTAGCTGTTTAGCTAGACTGTTTTTTTCCTCGGCTGGGATCATTTAGAGCCATTTAAGGCTAAATGTAAACTGCATTTTGGACGTTCAAACTCGCGTGCACCATGGAAGTCCACTATATAGAGATAATTCCTGAAATGCTTTCCTTAAAAAACCCTGCAAGTTCGAAAATCCAAAATGCAGTTTAAATGCAGCTTCAAAGGGCTCTAAACGACCCCAGCCAAGGAATAGTGGTCTTATTTAGTGAAACGATCTGTCTTTTTCTAAAAAAAAAAATCAAAATTCTTTTAATACTTTTTAATCTCAAATGCTCATTTTGTCTTTTTTTTTTTCTTTTAGAAAATGACAGACTGTTTAGCTAAGACCCTTCTTCCTCAACTGGGATTACTTAGAGCCATTTGAAGCTGAATTTACACTGCATTTTGGACGTTTAAACTCGCAGGCACCATAGAAGTCCACTATATGGAGATAATTCCTGAAATGTTTTCCTTAAAAAACCCTGCAAGTTCGAAAATCCAAAATGCAGTTTAAATGCAGCTTCAAAGGACTCTAAACGATCCCAGCAGAGGAATACAGGTCTTATTTAGCGAAACGATTGGTCTTTTTCTAAAAAAAAAATCAAAAAATGTATATACTTTTTAATCGCAAATGCTCGTCTTGTCCTTTTTTTTTTAGACAATGACAGACTGTTTAACAATAGATAAGACCCTTCTTCCTCGGCTGGGATCATTTAGAGCCATTTGAAGCTGAATTTAAACTGCATTTTGGACGTTCAAACTCGCGGGCACCATAGAAGTCCACTATATGGAGATAATTCCTGAAATGTTTTCCTTAAAATAAAACGCAAGTCGAACATCCAAAATGCAGTTTAAATGCAGCTTCAAAGGGCTCTAAACGATCTCAGCCGAGTAATAATGGTCTTATTTAGCGAAACGATTCAAACTCACGGGCACCATCGAAGTCCACTATACGGAGATAATTCCTGAAATGTTTTCCTTAAAAAACAATTTATTTACGACTGAAGAAAGAAGGCATGAACATCTTGGATGACAACGGAGTACTTTCTCTGTAAATTTTTGTTCTGGAAGTGAACTTCTCCTTTGAGTACAGTTTAGTCTCTGATTAAACTGCGTAAAAGCGATCATTGTAAGCTCTTATTGTATAGCGTGCTGCTTGTCCCAGCACTAGACAGATTGGTTTTGGTCTCATAGAAAGAAACACTGCTGATATTAGTGTGTTAGTCACACAGGGCCGCAAGGCACACAGTCACACACACATCCAGACGCGGCTGATAAACTGGCCTGTCAACACTCCAACTTGTGTGCTGAGCTGCTGGATTTAAGACTAGCAACAACACAAATGCATACACACATACAGTACACAATGTCACAGAGCAGGCGTGAGGGAGGAGGGGTGCCCTTTCATCCTCCAAAAACTTGAGAGTCGAATAAAAAGATTTGCAGAATTACTGCACAGTGTGTAACTGCAGAGCTGCGCATCTGATTCCCAGCTGTTGTCTATTAGAAGAGGCTGAGCGTATATCACACAGCAATGAGCTTGAGTTAATGTGCTGTAACCGGTTTGGGGATTTGGGTGTCTGCTACCTAGGCAACGAAATCTAGAAGGCACAGTGTCATGATGCGTTCACAGGAAGACTGACACAGAGTCGTAACCAGGAACGATGCGGCAACAACAGCCAATCAGAACAGTGCATGGACGGGTTTTCTCTGTTTGATCTGTTTGCACTGCACAGTACAAAGCACATACTGGTCCTTGCCCAGTTGGACACTTGCAACAAATCTAGGGCTGTCAAGCGAATAATTGCGATTAATCACATGCAAAATAAAAGTTTGCGTTTACATAATATGGGTGTGTGTGTGTGTGTGTGTGTGTGTGTGTGTGTGTGTGTGTGTGTGTGTGTGTGTACCTGGTATTCATCACGTTGTGGGGACCAAATGTCCCCACAAGGATAGGAATACCAGTAGATTTTGACCTTGTTGGGACATTTCTCAGGACCCCATGAGGAAACAGGCTTATAAATCATGCACAATGAGTTTTTTGAGGAAGTAAAAGTATGCACAATCTCCTGTGAGGGCTAGGTTTAGGTGTAGGGTAGGTGTAGGGCCATAGAAAATACGGTTTGTACAGTATAAAAACCATTACGCCTATGGAATGTCCCCTTAAAACATGTAAACCCAACATGTGTGTGTGTGTGTGTGTGTGTGTGTGTGTGTGTGTGTGTGTGTGTGTGTGTGTGTGTGTGTGTGCATGTATATATTAAAGAAAAATGTTATATTTATACAGAAAATATTTATATTATAGAAATTTAGAAAAGTGATTTTATGTCCATAGAAGAAACATTAAATGTAAGTAATGTGTCTACTTTTAAGGTTTCAAATAAGTTTTTGGAGAATAAAACTTCAAAATTTGGTTAAAATAATGTTACATTGTCATTCAGTGTAACACAATATTTATGTAAAAATTCAAACAACATGCTGACTTATGCGTATTCAAATATATAAAAGAATAAGGGAGCACATAAAATTTTGTTGTGTTTTAAATGAGTAAAAATTCTAAATGACAAATGGGCAAAACTTTTTAAAATGTAGATTTTCAACTAATTAGTATTTGGTGTGAAAGTAATTTGTCTTTTAATATGTCATAAATTGATTTTTGTCAATGACAAGACATTTTAGTGACATTCTTCTGTAAATTAGGGAAAAATGTATGATATTTATTTTTTGTTGGAAAAACAAAAACAAAATTGCAATTAAATTAAACAGAAAACTGAGAAAAGCATCATTAGGGCTATGCTACAGAAAGTAAAACCAAATAACTGACTTACTGCCAAAAGACAGACTTACGACTGGTTTGGACAACTTTCTTTATCACAACACATCTGGTAAGGACACAGTCTGACAACAAACATGTTCTTGGATGAACCTGACCTTCTCAGCCTAATCTAGACTCACTTTGACATAAGAGACATAAGAGAAAAACTGATCTTAGGTCAGAGACTCACCGTTGACTGTCAGGTGCACCCAGCTGCCGTTGTGAAAGGTGTGGTACTGTTGTTCCAGCATCAGGACCTTGCACTCGTACCAGCCCTGGTCTTCCGAGCGAACCCTCTCAATGCGTAGAGATGACTTGCCATGCAGGCTGGCTCGGCCTGTAGAGTTCAGACAAAAAAAAACTTAAGAGATGCTCTAACAGGATCCAAAACACCTATCTACCTCTATAATAAACAAATAATTGAAACATTTTTATTTCAATTTTATTCAAATTACTTAAATTATTTGTTTAAATATATACATTTTTCCCAATAAATAAATGACAAAGAAAACATTTTTCTCTCAATTGTTTGATTGTGTTTTCTTTGTCTACTTTCAGGACTTGAATGAAAATC
>NC_133379.1:21359900-21421748 GCF_049309525.1 Garra rufa | reverse complement strand
TGTGTTCAGTGACCAGTTTTTGTGTTGATTTTGATGTTTGTTTTGAATCAATGTGGTGATGGAAGATCTAACCATGACCCATTATAATATTTCTAACTGATCAAGTCAGTTTTACCTTTTTTTTATCTGTTGGTATTTGATATAAAACATGATGGCATGTATCTGAACAAGATGTCTAGGACCTTTGGTGTAAAAGTAGGTGCACAAAAAAGAACATCTGGTGATATATTTAAATGTGGACATGGGGCACTTTTTTTATCCCTGTGTGTACCAAACCTTTAATGTGTTCTAGCTCCAAAAAAAAAAATTCTCATTTCATATGGCAATAAAAGCCAGTCCTGGCTGAAGTTCCAGTATGGTAAATTAATATGGTGCAGTTTGTTTTAGCATGAGAGCAGATGATTTGTTTCTTGAACAGTGTCTGAAATTACTTGTTGTGATGGAGGTGCAGTTTTCCTTTATTTTTTTATATTTTTTTCTGACACTAAAATTCAACTGATTTCTGCAATTTTCCATCTGTGATCTTTGAAGAGTATTTGGCCACTTAAATTGTTCTCTTTGCTGCACATTAAGACAATATTGACACACATGTTTCAAGCAGATTTTTAACATCTCCAGTCCATTAAAACTTCTTAATTCTTTCCCTGATGTTGGAAATGAGAATATTGAATGTTTTAAGTATTTTCTTAAAGCCACTTTGTATGCGTTAAAGATCAACAATCATTTGCTGTACATCAGAAGTATATTCTTTGGTTTTACCCATTGTGATGAATGATTACGTTGGTTTGGGCCTTGGGTTACTAATATTTATTCATCTGTGCACCAAGACGTCATGACTGGACAACATCATGTTTCCAGTCACCTTGGTGTGCTAAGAAGTTGGAAATTTCAATGTAAATATATTTAGGAGATAATTTACTCATAAGAATTTCTAAGGGTGCCAATAATTGTGGCCAGGGTGTATTAGAGAAAAACATTTTTTCATAAAGTTATATTCCACCTCACTTTAAATTGTTTAACTTTAATGAAATGTTTGAATTTTGCAGAATTTTTGACTAAAAGAGCTAAAGGAGAAACAATGCAGATTTATTTTTACAGCCTTCTTTGCCCATATTTACCAAGGGTGCCAACAATTTTGTCCATGACTGTATATATATATTAGGGGTGGGCATAGATTAATTTTTTTAATCTAGATTAAATCTTGGAATTAATCTAGATTAATCTAGATTAAAATGGCTAATTTGAATTCTGCTGAAGGCATTCAGAATATGTGTGCTACCCAAATAATGACTAAAAAAAAGTCTTCGAGAACGGGCCAGGTGGCGCATTAGATCAGGCGCTCATCTCCTGTTTCCAAAATGCATCACAAACTGCTTGACAATTGCATTTACAACATAATTACCTATACAAACTTGTGAAACCAAGTAATTCTGCGCAAAAGGCAGCTCGACGTGCGCGTTGCCGTTAAATACACAGACGCGCACGGGCATGGATTTCTGCGTGCATAGTCTTCCATTAAACTGCGTTGCTTTTAGAAGCGTCAATTCAGTTGTTGCATATAGTTTAATGTCTTTATTTCGGGATTATCAAAGTAAATTATAACTCAAACTTGAGATTTTACTGGGGCACAGCAGATTTTCACTGGGGCACGTGCCCCTGTAAAAAGGGTCTAGCAATGCACCTGCCCTGAAGCGGCTTCATAGCTGCATCCATGTTTGCACGTCTCATTTGATGTGGTAATTTCACAGAAGTTGAAGACTCGTTCTCACCCCCTACAGTGCAATTCGACTAGGTATACGTCATCCGCGCTAAAATATCAAGGTGAAAGTCATCATATTTTGCGTAGTTTAGACCCAGCTCCCAACCCAACTTTGAGAATAGATTAACGGCGATATTTTTTTTATCGCCCGATAAGAGTCTCACGTTAACGCAGCACGTTAACGCTGATAACGGCCCACCACTAATATATATATATATATATATATATATATATATATATGCAGGGGAGAGTGAGGTGAGTTGTGCCAGTTTTTACTCAAAGTGACTTTGTAGTAAAGCCATGACAGTAATCCTTCCAACTTAAGTATGTACATATATTTCAGGATGTGGTGCATCTCCGGGAACAATAACTTTGGATTTGAAATAAACTGATTTAGAATTATAGCTTTCAGAAAAAAAGTGGTCTCGTGCCTTTGGGGAGAATATATTGGGGTAAATTGTGCCAGTGATTATTAAAGTAAAAAAGAACATTTTAATGTCATGAACTGTAATGCAATATAAAATCAAGACTAATTCAATACAAAATTACTTATTTAGGGCTTATTTAGATATCTTTACCCTATTAAACTATTGGCATGTCATATTTTTTACTTTTTCAGAAAAAAAAACGTCTAGGTTACGAAGGTAACCCTCGTTCCCCGAAGGAGGGAACGGAGACGTTACATTGGGATCTCGCCTGAGAGACCGATCACCTCTGAGCCTTATTAAAAAGGCCAATTGAAAATTGGCGAGTGGACGTGCGCGCCGGCCACGCCCCCGTACATACGGGTATATAAGATGGCTGCGCGCACCACTCAGTCAGGCTTTTGCTGAAGAGCCGGGAGAGCCCGGCGTCAGCGCGACGCCAGGGGCGTGGCAGGGGAATGTAACGTCTCCGTTCCCTCCTTCGGGGAACGAGGGTTACCTTCGTAACCTAGACGTTACCCCTTCAGTCGAATCACTTCGACGTTACATTGGGAACAAACCCATGGAAAAGGCCACGACCCTGACGCCGCGTTACGCAACAGCTTCACGTGCTGACAAGTATACGTGCCGGCAGGCGAAGTGTAACGTAACCTTCCCAACGCCCTGGGGCCCAATAAGGGGGCCCCTCCAGGGATGCCAGTTGTACTGAAGCATGGGTTGGGGGGGCGGAGCACATGAAATTTTACATGTGGAATAAGAATAATTCAATATATCCATAAAAAGTTTTTTGGGGATATACGAGGGAAACAGCGGTCTCCTCCGCTGGAATAATAAAAAACTAAGCCACAACCTGCGGGGCGAAGGAAACCCAGGCAGGATCACAGTGCAGGACTACTCCGCGCCTAGCCCTGACTGCGGGGCAGGAGGACCCAGGGTTCGCCGGAGGGAACATACTGGGAAATAGCGCACGGATCCACGTGGGAATGGCGCAGCAAGCCGACACCAGCCGGTCTTCCCGCTCGCCTGAGAGTCCCTAAGTTAGGACACGGGAGAACGGCCTCTACGCAAGGTTGGAGAACCAAGCGAAGGTAGGGTGTCGCCCAGCCCGCAGCTTCCGATTTTTACATCTGCTGGTGAGGTGCCATGAACCAAGGATCACGGCTGTCCCTGGGTATAACAGGGAGGGGCATCTACCACCATTTAGCCAACCTCAGTTCGGGGAGCATTCCCTTTCTGCGAATCCCGAGGCAGATGAAGCTGCTGGTGCGGCTGAAGTGCCGAGTGATTCAGTCTCACATATTTAACGACACTACATCGCACGACTGGGTCTGCCTCCTCCAGAGCAGAGCTTGCAGGTCTACCACCTGGTCGCGGAAAGGCGTGGTGGGGACCTTGGGCACCGAGCCGGGGTCTCGACGGTAACGTGGAGAACGCCGGGCCCGAATTCTCGACACACTTTGCTGGCAGAGAAGCTTGTAGGCCCTCTTGATGGGAGCCAGGGCAGTCAGGAGCGCTATCTTAATGACAGGAACTTTAGCTCGACTGAGGCCCGTGGCTCCAACGGAGCGACCCGCGGCCCTGAAAGGCGACGGGGAGGCCCACGAGGTATGAGGTGCGTGCTAAGCACCTCTGAGGAACCTGAGCTTGTCGGTAACTTACCCTCTTAAAGGAAGCCGGGGCAGTCAGGAGTGCTGTCTTACTGACAGAAATTCTAGCTCGACTGAGGCCCGAGGCTCCTGAGGAGCACCCCGCGGCCCCGAAGGGCGACGGGGGGGTCCCAGAGGGTATGAGGCGTTACTTGACAGAGAAAACTTGTAGGTCTCCTGCCCTCTTAACGGGAGCCAGGGCGGTCAGGAGCGCTGTCTTGATGACAGGAATGCTAGCTCGACTGAGGCCAGTGGCTCAATTGGAGCGTCCCGCGGCTCTGAAGGCGACGGAAAGGCCCCAAGAGGGTGTGGGGTGCGTTCTGGGCACCTCTGGGAAACCTCACGGCCAGTGAATGCTTACCTACTTAGCTCCATCTACTGCATGTGATATGCGGCGAAGCAGCGGCATATACTTAGAGTGAGGGGACAGTCTGCGCTCAACTCTCCTGCAGGAAGGGAAGCATACTGCAACCGTGTAACTCTGTGGAAAGCCAGCAAATAGACCTCATCTCAGTGCGAGCCTGCCTAGTCAAGGGAGCTCGGTACTGAGTGATAATTGTATCACGGCCTGCGAAGGCCGGAGAGGTCTGGGTGTCATCCCGTGCCCTACAGGGAGGGACTGCCGCGAGGGAACGGTTACTAGACCTGAGCCTGGGTGGGCCATTCTTGTAGCGCAACCAACAGACTTACTCCTCGTCCTCCCTGGACTTGCACAGAGTCTGTGCAAGGAGGCTCGCTGGGGAAGGGCGTACTTGGGCCCCGGAGGTCAGCTGAGTGCCAGCGCTACTCTGAAAGAGGCAGCTGGTAATGAGAGCAATCGGGGGCGAGCGGATGTGGCTGGCCTACCGATATGCTCCAAACTAGCTGCGTCACGGGGTGGAGTCGCCATCCTGCAGGTGGTGGACTGCCGTGAGAGCCGATAGGCTGCACGGTTGAGTTTACCTGCTTCAAGTGAATGGCAAGTAGCAAAATCTGCCACGTACTCCCTGGGAGCAGATGGAGAGGCTGTAAGCCTCTGTCGTACATGGCAACCCAACCCGCGGTAAGCCACGGGCTGGCTTGTCGGCCAAACTGCGGGAAAACGCCAGTCCGGAGTGGGCCGAGATGCCATGCCCATCATGGGACTCGATCGTGCTGAAGCGGTCTCACATGAACAAGCTTAGCGGCTCTTAGCGGCTAGAGCTGTCATGTGCCCCAGGAGCCTCAGTTTGAGAGAACCGCTGTGTTGTGCCTGATTGACTCAGGAACTACAGCACTGACTGCGCGCTCTTGGTAGTAAGGCGGGCTGTCTTGAGGACCGAGTCGGGCTCCCGACCGAGGAAACGAATTTCCTGAAGAACCAGATGGCGGGGGTGCCGAGGCACCAGGTCCCAATGTTCGCACAACGGAACTCACGAGTGGGCTGGTAAAGCACCAGTCGAAGAGACGGTTGAAGACGCGAATACCTGTCTGCCGAAGAGGGGACAGGGGAGCTCCCATGGCCTAAGAAGGCAGGAAGGAGAGGGACTAGCCAAATGGACGCACCTCGCGCTGAGCGCTCGATCCCCGGGGCAGACCGCCGAAGGGGTGTGCGCCGGGGAAGATCGAGACGCGACAGCGGGTGCCCTTCAGGCAGATGGCTGCAACCCAGCCCTGGAGACGGAAACATACTTGTATGTGCGTCGTCGTGAGCATGTGTGCCGACAGCCTAAGAAGGGATCGGAACAGAGCTCCATCCAGGGCGGATGTTAACCCACCACTCTAACTGGACACGTGAAGTCAGGACACTTATCAAACCCCGACCTTGTCCCGGCTGGAGAGACAGGCTGGATCGCGTCCTTCGCCAGTAGGAACGCGACCTCCGCAGGCAGAACAGAGGCACACCTGCTTCTGAATAAAGAATGTAAGGGGTACCTGTGAGTCTGGGCGGACGCCTGGAGCCGGGCCGTACCGTCCGTATCAACCAGTGTAGTGGTATCAAGGGAACGTTGACCGGCGTGACCGTGGTGGGGCAGCCTGGGGAAAGACAGGGAAGGAGACAAAACCCAGAAGGATAAACGTCCTGGAGAAGTGTCTAACTGCACTAAGCAGTGCTTACCTACTTCCCTGGTTCCCGCGCTGGCGACATCCGGTCCCGAGTCTGGTTCCGAGGAGTGGAAGTGCTGCTCAGGAAGGAAACTCGGGGCCGGGGCCCCAGAGGTGAGAAGGCTGGGTCTTTCTGTGATTTCAAATGACCGGCTAAGTCCCGCTTCCAGCGGGAGTGCCGACAGAGTAGCTCTCTCCACCTCCGGGGGTGCTCGCATCAGGGACGCTTCGAAGCTCGCCTGCGAGGGTCTTCCGTCGCAGGACCCTGAGAGGCGAGCGGCGTCCCTCTCCCACGGGCGGCTCGACGTCGGCTGCGAGCCTGGATCGTGTGGCTCAGCAGGGGACGGAGCTGCGGGGGGACGCCCTCGGCGACGGGCAGGCGGAGGCGGGGGCCCAGGCGGCGGAATGGTAACTTCGCGGCGGGGCAGGATATGTTGGACGGCCTCCGTCTGCCTCTGGACCGTTGGAGCGCCAGAGGAGATGCCCAGCCCGAACGACGGGGAGGCGTACTGCTCTGGCATCTCGACGGGGTATGCTGATGGGCGGAGGATCGCAGGCTTTTGGGGGCCGGCGATACGTTCGACGCCGCTGAGCAAAAACCCTTCACGGTGTCGCCGAATAGGCCGCTCTGGGGAATGGGAGAGTCGAGAAAGCGAACTTTGTCGGCCTCTGCCATCCGGGCCAGAGTCAGCCATAGGTGGCGTTCCTGGACCACGCAGGTGGACATCACCTGACCAAGGGGACACGCCGCGACCTAGTAGCCCGAAGGGCGAAGTCAGTGGCGGCGCGGAGTTCTTCAAGTACCCCCTGGTCAGGACCACTCTCGTGCAGGCCTTAAGGTGCTTGCACCTGGCACTTTTGCAGTGTTGCCATGGCCTGCAGTGCGGGGCAGCGTGTCGGGGGGCGCAGAAAAGGCCCAGCCGATGAGGGCGGAAGAATTTCACATGCCCTAAAAGGGAGACGCGGAGGGCCCCACCAGGCGGCCGCGCCCGCGGGCAAAGGTGCACCGCGATGGCGCGCCCGACCTGGGGGACCGCCACGTACCCCTTGGCTGCCCCGCCATGGAGAGTGGCGAGGGGAGAGGAGCTGGAGAGCGCGTCAAATGAATAGGGCGCCATAGATTTTGTCAGCTCCTCATGCACATCCGGTCAGAACGGGACCGGGGGGGAGGAACCAGTCGTCCAGCCTAGAAGGATCGGCCGGGCCCCTGAGGAACCTTCAAACCGATCCCCCCCGGCTGCCCGGAGAAGCATAGCCGACAGTTCGACATCAACCTCCAGGGGGGCAGCGACCAAGGGTGGGCGCCGCGCCGCGGGAAGAGATGTGTCACCGTCTGACTCTCCCTCTGATGCTGTGACAGACATCTCATCCTCTGCAGGAGCACCGAAGGAGACGCTCAGCCCGCCAGGCGGGGAAGCGTCTGCTGCGGAAACTCAACGGGACCGCGCTGAGATAGAGAGGTCCGCAGGGCTTTTTGAGCCAGCGGAACGCTGTCTATTGTAATTTGAATGTCCCCCCCCCGCGCTCCACCGCGGTGGCCGAAGAGCATAGGCGGCTCAACGGCTGACCACGGGAGGGAGGCGGGGGGAGCCAGCTCGCGAACGAGCGGCGGAACTTCAGCGTGGTCATGGTCATGCTTTCACCGCATGAACCATTCATGAGCACCACCCCAGTGTGCTCAAAGCCTAAACACGTGAGGCAGCGCTCATGTCCGTTCGCTGAGGAGAGGAAACTACCACATCCAGAAACGCACGGCCGAAAAGACATCCTGAAAAGAACGTCTAAAACGGCCGCTAGAAATTGCTCTTTTGTGATCCCGGTTTGCCCAGGGAGGCGCCGCGGGGCAATGCACTCGCCGGGGCTGCTCGCTGGAATGCAAAAAGGCTTTATATGGCCGTGAAAACGGCCGCCCGCGGGACCGCGCTGGCGGCTGCCAAACAATGCTCTTTCTGTGAAACACTCTTTTAGTTATGGCAGCGCAGCAGCAGGAGGGAGCATGAACTCTGAAGAACTCTTCTCGGCTGTTTAGAGGCTCGACACATCGGCTCTGAAAGCAAAAGTCTGACTGAGTGGTGCGCGCAGCCATCTTATATACCCGTATGTACGGGGGCGTGGCCGGCGCGCACGTCCACTCGCCAATTTTCAATTGGCCTTTTTAATAAGGCTCAGAGGTGATCGGTCTCTCAGGCGAGATCCCAATGTAACGTCGAAGTGATTCGACTGAAGGGGTAACTCAAATACACAATATATGATATTTGTGAATCATTAGAACGCTTCCTCTCAATAAAATGCTGTGCCAATTATGTAACATATAAGAATAAAGTAACTATTTTCTGAACATTTCTGAGCATCCCATTGTGACTTGGGCCACTTAAAAAACGTAATAAAACTTATCTTTAATAACAGTGCGAACTCAAAAAAATAGTATTAGCTAAATTAAACAAACAGCAGGTAAATCAAACACTGATGAGGCACGCTCATCTCCTCACACAGATTATCCCCTGTGGGTATGTGGGTCTAAATCAGGGATGCCCAACCCTTTTCTTGGAGATCTACCATCCTACAAAGTTCAGCTCCTACCCTAATCAAATACCCCTGAACCAGCTAATTCATCTCTTAGGTAGCATGTGATGATTACAGACAGCTGTGTTGGAGCAGGACTGGAACTAAAGTCTGCAGGTAGCTAGATCTCCAGGAACAGGGTTGGGCAGCCCTGGGGGGTGTCCCATGAAACAAGTTTACCAAACAAGTCAGGCTTATTTCAGTTAGTCTGACTTATTTTGAGCCAAATCAAGTGACAATAAGTCAGACTAAATAAAATAAGCCTGGCTTATTTGGTAAATTTGTTTTATGGAACACCTCTGGTCTAGATCCGGACTACTACTTAACATCCCACCGGCACAACTTAACCCCATCCCTTTGGCACAAATCACCCCAGCCCGACAATTTTGAAAGACTAGCATGATCCAGCAGTTTAGAGCTAACATTATGCTAACTGTATAGACTCACGGTGTAGCCAACTAAAGCATTAAAACGAGTGAAATGTTTTTAAACTTGTCTGTAATTGTTCAGATGCAACAATCAAAAAACCTTGATCATATAAATTTTACTTTGCAAGGCAAAAAACTGTTTTTTTGTGCCATGTTTCTCTCTTTGGGGGATAGGTAAATCGGATGGCTCTTCAAAAGTATGTGGTCACACAAATTTCTTCTATGGTTTTCTAGAAACATGGGGTGGAACTACTTCCCCCTTGCACAAATCACCCTACTCTCCCCCTATGTATGTGTGTGTGTGTGTGTGTGTGTGTGTGTGTGTGTGTGTGTGTGTGTGTGTGTGTGTGTGTGTGTGTGTGTGTGTGTGTGTGTGTGTGTGTGTGTAAATTTACTTTAAAAAATACATTTGCCATGTTTATTTATATATTATATACACTAGCAGTCAAAAGTTTTTTAATGTTTTAAAAGAAGTCTCTTCTGCTCACCAAGACTGCATTTATTTGATCCAAAATACAGCAACAGCAGTAAAATTGTAAAATATTTTTACTATTTAAAATAGCGGTTTTCTATTTGAATATAATTTAAATTGTAATTTATTCCTGTGATCAAAGCTACATTTTTAGCATCATTACTTACAGTTTTCAGTGTCACATGATCCTTCAGAAATCATTCTAATATGCTAATTTGCTGTTCGAGAAACATTTATTAATTGTATTAATATTATTATCAGCTTTTAGCATTAAAGCTTTTGTAACATTATACACGAACTATACCATTCAAAAGCTTGGAATCAGTTTTTTTTTTTTTTAAAGAAATTATAGAAATTATTTTATTTTTCAAGGATGCTTTTAAATCAAAAGTGATGATAAAGACATTTATAATGCTACAAAAGATTTCTGTTTGAGATGCTGTTCTTCTGAACTTTCTATTCATCAAAGAAACCTGAAAAAATTCTACTTGGCTGTTTTTAACATAATAATAAAAATAAATGGTTTTTTTTAGCTGCAAATCAGAATATTAGAACGATTTCGGAAGGATCATGTGACTGGAGTAATGATGCTAAAAATTCAGCTTTGAAATCACAGGAATAAAGTACATTTTAAAATATATTCAAATAGAAAACTCTTATTTTAAATAATAAAAATATTTCAAAATTATAGTTTTTGCTGTACTTTGGATCAAATAAACACAGGCTTGGTGAGCAGAAGACACTTATTTAAAATAATATGAAAAATCTAACTGTCCAAAAACTTTTGACTGGTAATGCATATTTCATACATATAGCATACACACAATATATCTATATTAGTGAAATAATGACATCTATAGTAATATATTAGCTACTGCCTTCCTGTGTTGAGCTTGTATTGTAAGAGGATCATGTGCTTGTCTTCTGTTTTTTATTTATTTATTCCTGACGTAATTCTGCAAGAAATATGTAGACAATGAAATATTAAAAAAATATTTTTTTTATAAACTACGATATTATGTTTTTCATGATTATTAATATTGTTGTTTGTACTACTACATATACCACTGCTACTAGTAGTAGTAATAATAAAAAAAATAATCATTTAATAATTGTTGGTTAATAAATTGAATTATTAAATAAATATTAAAAGCTAATTATTAATTAAAAGCTGTTATTAATACATTTTCGCTCTCTCTTTATTAGAAGTGAGACAAAAAGCTCAAAGCATAAATTCAGGCAAAAAAAAAAAATCTATTTTTTTTTAGCTGCAGGTCTCATTTTTAGCACTAGATGTCAGTGATCAACCAGTGTTTTTGTTTTTAGGACTGAGCATCTGGAAATCAACAGATCAGTCATAAGTGTTAATAGTGTAGATTTACAAAAGCAGTGTTTTTTTCCTGCCAGGAAAAGAAAGTAATAAGAAAATAATAATGAATAGGTGAAAGAAAGCATGAAAGACTGGAACTTCAAAAGTGCAGTTACTGGTTTTGAAATCATCATGAGAATAGAGTATGAAGGATATGAAAACTATTCTTATGTACAGTTAATATTTTACGACAATACTTGTGTTGTCATTATTATTTTACAGCACAGACTCACAAAACCACAAACAGGTTAGAGTTACTACAAGAAATTAAAAATGCATTAAAGCTCGAGAAACTGGGAGAAAAGGTCAAAGTGCATCTCAGTGTGCTTTTCTTCGTATTCCTGTGCTGTCAGAGCCGTTTTTCCTCAGTTTGCCTGCTGGCGTTCTTGAAACAGGCCTTTTGTTGAGGAGAGACTTGAAGTGACTTTGCTGTGGGCAGGTGTTTTCACTAACAGTTTGGCGATGAGTTTTCTTGGATCTGACAAGGCATTTAAGACCTCCTCACGGTGCTCGGCTGCCTCAGGCAGACCTGCCGCTTAAACATTTTGCTTGGAAATTGCCCGGGATGTCAGAGTGGCAGTCTTGAGCATTTGCCATTCTGTCCGATATTCCAAATGATTTCCCTCATACAATGCATAAGTCAAATAGGGATAGACTGCAAATGATTTCTCATCACTTGGCACCATATAACCTACTTTACAAAGTTTGCTTCTCTGACAACAGACAGTGAATGAGAGGGCTATCTCTTTATCTTTTAGGACGTCTTTATTGGTGCCTGTGCCAAGAGGCTTTTGTGCCTTGGCAGAAGGAACATCCCATAGCGGAGTGGCCCACTCATCTGTCATCGCAGCTTCTCTAGACTCTGGCTGATGTTAACACACTTTGATGTCAACTGTACATTCTGATGACATTCCTTCTCCAGCATTTCATTTACAACATTAGAAAGCATTTGGCAGATCGCAAAATGACAACAACTGACAGTCTGGAGCCTTTATGACGCGCTGCTAAACAATTGGTATGGAAGCTATGCAATGTCTGTTTTTATATAGCTGTAAAGCTGAAAGCACTCTGGTCTTAGTATTTGCTCCTGGGGTAAACAATCCAGCTGCACTTTGATGATTTTACTGCATTATTTTATTTCGAATTTCATATTACATATGATATACACTACCAGTCAAAAGTTTTTGCACAGTAAGATTTTTACTGTTTTTTTTTAAAAGTCTTTAACGCAGGCCTGCGTTTATTTGATCCAAAGTACATCAAAAACTGTACAATTTTGAAATGTTTTTACCATTCAAAATAACTGCTTTCTATTTGAATATATTTAAAAATGTATTCTTGTGATCAAAGCTAAATTTTCAGCATCATTTATCCAGTCTTCAGTGTCACATGATCCTTCAGAATTCATTCTAATATGCCAATTTGCTATTAAAGAAACATTTATTATTATTATTATTATTTAAAACAGCTACATTTCAGGATTCTTTGATGAATAGAAAGATCCAAAAGCTTTTGTAACATTATACACTACCATTCAGAAGCTTGGACTAATAAATGTTAATAAACGAATAACAATAAATGTTTTTGAGCAGCAGATTTTCTAAAGGATCATGTGACTGGAGTAATGATGTTAAAAATTCAACTTTGAAATCACTTGAATCAATTACATTTTAAAATATATTTAAATAGAAAACAGTTAAATAGTAAAAAATATTTAGAAAATTGTACTGTTTTCGCTGTATATGTTCGCATTTTAAATTACAAATTGTTATATGAAACCTTAATATTTTATATTACCCCTTATGTTTTGTTGTTTACAAGTTTTTATTGTTTTATTTTTAGTGTTATATTATAAGCTTTATATTATATAAAATGTTAGCTTATTCAGTAACTATAGTTTTTTGTCTTTTATCATATAAAAGATGTTTTTACTTCTCATCTTTCTTTATTAAATTAATTTTCATAAATATATATTGTCATTTTCCATTATTTCTTTATATATTTAATTTTAGTTTTTTTTAACTATGCCTATCCGAAGCACTTCATCCCTCAGAGGGTCTTTATGATTATTTTCGATATTCAAATATATTATTTAATGTAAGGATAGTACTACTACTAATAGTGACATTATTATTAAAACGTTATTTTTAAAGGAATATTTTTAGCAGAAAAAATGTAAATACACATTACAGTAATTAAAAAAAAAAATTAATAAGAAAAATAATAAAATCAATTAATTAGAGATGATTTGGATTAATAAAATTGAATGAAACCATTCAAATGGAATCCAGAAAATTAATAGAAAACAAAATTTGGTAAAAAGTAAAACTGAATTTGAGTAAAAAAAAAAATACATTTCATAGGGCCTTTAAATATGATTTTTGTTAAACTTCTAACAAATGGCCGTTAAATCCTGTAAGTTTCATGATTTTAATTAACTATGCATGTTTTTTATTAGTAAAAATTTATTTAACCTTTAAAACAGCCTAGAAACATTAAAATGAAAAAAAAGGAATTTGGGAAAAAAATAAAACCGATTTAAGGAATATGTGGCTTGTTTTCCAAACAAATTGATGACATAACCCACAAAGTAGCGTGCAAGTCACAGAAAGGAGTTTCAATAATATATACACAAGCTTGTTCGCGTTAAAGCTTTTAGCATGAGCCCTGCTCAAGCATCAGCACTTAAATCTGACAAATGTGACAGCCTCTGAAAATCTCATTAGAGGCCAGTCCAAACCAATGAAGGGCTCCTTTTATCAGAAGGTCACAAGATGCTCCTCGGTGTGACCGATGCTTCTCACAAACCTCGCTGACAACATCTTTTAAATCTTTGAGTATATGATGACACATTTCCATAAAAGATGAAAGTGCCGAATAATGCATGAGACTCCTTCATGAAACATTGACTGTTCCTCTGATGTCACTTCTTGACACTTTTTGATGCATCTCTCTGATGATCTGTAGATCTGACACTTGTGTTACCATATAGTATATAATATTCTGATTTGCTGCTCAAAAAACATTTATTATGTTGAAAACAGTTGAGTAGAATATTTTCAGATTTCTTTGATTAGAAAGTTTAGAAGAACAGCATTTATCTGAAATAGAAATCTAAAATAATATTGTCTTTATCAACACTTTTGATCAATTTAAAGGATCCTTGCTAATTAAAAGTATTAATTTCTATCATTTCTTTCCTCAAAAAAGCTTTAGCTTTGATCACAGGAATAAATTATGTTTTAAAATATATTCAAATGTTCAACTATTATTTTAAATAGTAAAAACATTTTAAAATTTTACTGCTTTTGCTGTACTTTGGATCAAATAAATGCAGGCTTGGTGAGCAGAATAGACTTTAAAAACATAAAAAATCTTACTGTTCAAAAACTTTTGACTGGTAGTGTATTTATAGTGTAATTTATATTTATGTAGATGTTGATTTTAGGCATGATTAAATGGAATTCTTGGTTCCATAAATCACACAGAGCATAATTAACTCATGAAAAAATACATTATGCTAAGAATGACCAGAATTCAATAAAAACATTTGATGAATACATTTAATCTCTGTTAAATTGTGTAAATGCAATAAAAGCAACCACTTACTTTAACTTATTCACTATTTTATTAACCAAAAAAGACTGATATTTTTTTTATATATATATTTTAAAAATTTAATTTATTTTGGTGATAATGATTCAGGATTTTTTTATTCATTTGTACATATTTTTAGAAAGAAATTAGTACTTTTATTCATCAGTGATGCATTAAATTAATCAAAATTGACAGTAAAGAGTTGAAAAAGATTTCTAATTCAAACAAAGCTGTTCTTACTGTCACTTTTGATCAATTTAATGCATCCTATCTAAATAAAAGCTTTAATTAAAAATGTAAATAGACAATATAAAAAAAAATGTGACCCTGGACCACAAAACCAGTCATAAGGTTAAATTTTACAAAACTGAGATGTATACATCGTTTGAAAGCTCAATAAATAAGCTTTCTGTTGATGTATGGTTTGTTAGGATAGGACAATATTTGGCCGATATACATTATTTGAAAATTAGGAATCTGAGGGTGCAAAAAAATCAAAATACTGAGAAAATCACCTTTAAAGTTGTCCAAATTACGTTCTTAACAATGCATATTACTAATCAAAAATTGCATTTTGATATATTTACAGTAGGAATTTTACAAAAAATCTTCATAGACATGATCTTTACTTAATTTCCTAATGATTTTTGGCATAAAAGAAAAATCAATAATTTTGACCCAAACAATGTATTTTTGGCTATTGCTACAAATATACCCCAGCGACTTAAGACTGGTTTTGTGGTCCAGGGTCACATATATGTATGAATTCATATTTTTTTTAAATGTGACGTTACATAATATACACTGCTGCTCAAAAGTTTGGGATCAGTAAGATTTAAAAAAAAAAAAAAATTTAATGCTCATCAAAGTTCCATTTATTTGATCAAAAATTCATAAAAAAAAGTAATATTATGAAATATTGAAATTCAAAATAACAGTTTTATATTTGAATATACTGTAAAATTTAATTTATTATTGTGATGTAAAGCTGAATTTTCATTAGCCAATACTCCAGTCTTCAGCGTCACATGATTCTTCAGAAATAATTCTAATATACTGATTTATTACTTTTATTATCAATGTTGGACACAGTTGTGCTGCTTAATATTTTTTGGATCCTTTTCAATTCAAGATTCTTTGATGAATAAAAAGTTAAAAAGAACAGCATTTATTGAAAATATAAATCTTTTCTAACAATATAAGTCTTTACTATAAATTTATCAATTTAACTTATCCTTTCTGAATAAAAGTAGTAATTTCTTTCAAAGAAAGTAAGAAAGAAAAAAAATACTGACCCCAACCTATGAAAATAAATGTTTTTTAATGTTTTATTCATCAAAGAATCCTGAAAAAAGTGTCACAGTTTCCAAAAATATTATAAAGAATATTAAAATGATTTCTGAAGGATCATGTGACACTAAAGACTGGAGTAATGATGCTAAAAAAAAATCAACTTTGCATCATGGGAATAAATTATATTTTAAAGTATAATGAAATAGAAGACCACTGTTTTAAATTGAAATAATATTTCACAATATTACAGTTTTTTTCTGTATTTTTAATCAAAGAAACAACTTTGATGAGCAAAAAAGTCTCCTTCAAAAAGCATTACAAGTCTTACTGATCCCAAACTTTTTAGGCAGTGTATATAGAATTTAATAAATTTGCTTCCTGTATGAATCACTAGTGCAACAACTGCTATTAAATGTCATTTCTTCAAATATGTGCGTTTTCGAAGGATTCATATTACACCGTATGGAATTAATTTGCATGTGACGTTAAAAAGCTGACCGGCTCCAGATGTGACCAGTTTCTCTTTCAAAAGAACACCTTGAGTAAGTTAGTCTGTTAGCCTCAAACGTAGCAGGGGTTGTTTTGAAAGACACCAGTGAAACAGGTGTTACGAATTCATCATCTGCACTGCGTATTATTACTTCTTCTCAGAGAATTTCACTTCACCGAGGGCATTTGAGGGTTTGTGGAGAGTTGGCAGAGCCTTAAAAGGCCTTGCAACCTGGACAACCAGCCTGGAATTTGAACAACCGTTGGGAAACACTAAAATCCTTCCATTACTGGGAGGCTCTTTCACAGCAAACACACCGCGGGCACCTACACACACTCAATGGTGAATCTGAATCTTCTGTGAAGTGTTGTATCAGTGACTAGTCAAAATCATAGCGAATAAAATATGTAGGATAGTGATTTAATCCATTACATCTATTTCTAACTGGTTAAACTGTTGCAACTTAACTCACCTCTCCAGCTGTAAGCGAAGGTCTATGAGACACGCCTTCCCATCAAGTTGCATTCTAGCTTAACACAGTTGCCATGCAACGCAGGTGTATAAATTTCCTCCCACAATGGAAATTAACTTGGGAGCTGCCAATGAACGAGAGGGCTATAAATACAATCCAGGATAATTATCATTGGTTCAGGGGGTTTTCAGAAGTGTGAGTCTTTGGCTAATCTGTGCATGGGGAGGTTAGACAAGCTGTAGACCCAGGTGTTCCTGTGTGTAGCATCTGCTCGTATGGCAGACATCCAGAGCCCCATTTCTCTCTCTACGCTCGCTTTTTCGGTCTATTCTTTTGGGTTGGATATCGAGATCCGTGTCTTGATCTTATTGCTTCCGTTTTTGCAATCTATTGCCGACAGAATACCATACCACTACTGTAGCAGCTTTTAGTGCATTACTTATTCACCACTTACACAACACTGTAATAAATCTATAGCGTAAAACAGAAATCACCTGACTCAGAAAAAATGACACTGATGTGCATTTTTCTTTTTTCTTTTTAGAGAATCAGAAACATACAGTAAAACAACCAGTGAAGTAGGCTTTTAGTGAATCAACACAAACAAACAAACAATAAAACATTGCAGTTGAATGAATTATATTAGCCAATTCTTTTTAGCGAATCAAAAACATACCTGATGAAGAAATCTAGAAATCTAAGAAGAAAATTTTTCAGAGAATGAATTAGTCTAAAAAGTCTAAATCAAAGGGGAAAACTGAAATAGAAGTCAAGTAAGTTGAAGAAGAAAAAATCTAGCCTTATAAGCCTTATAAGAAAAAAATCTAAGAAGTCAAAAAAAGAAAAATTAAAGATGTCAAAGTAGTCTGAAAAGTAATCAAAATGGAAGAAGTTGAAGAAGGAAAAATTCAAGAGAATGAAGTAGTCTAAGAAGAGGTTGAAACTGAAGAAATAAAAATTTGAAGCAGTCGAAAAAGAAAAATTGACGAAATCAAAAAAGAAAATATTGAAGAGAATGAAGTAGTCTAACAAGAAATCGTCTAAGAAGAAAAGTCAAAGAGGGAAAAATTGAAATAGAATTCAGAGAAATCTGTGTTGATTTGGATGAATGGATGAAGTCGAAGAAGAAAATATTAAAGAGAATGAAGTAGTCTAAGAAAAAGAATAAGAATTTGAAATCGAAGAAAGAATTTTTGTAATTTCTGTCTATGTAAAAGAAGTAACAAAAAATCTACTAAATCGATGAAAATATTAAAGTATTCTAAGAAATTGAAATCAAATTAAAGTCAAAGAGGGAAAAATCTAAATAGAAGTCAAAGTCGAAAAAGTCAAAGAACATTCTGAAGAAGTCTAAGAAGATGAAGTCATTACAAAAGAAAAAATCAATGAAATTGAAGAATAAAATATTGAAGACAATAAAGTAAGAGTCTAAGAAGTTGAAATTAAATTAAGTCAAAGAGGGAAAAATCTAAATAGAAGTCAAAGTCGAAAAAGTCAAAGAGGAAATCAAAGAGTCCAAAAATTGAAGAAGTCAAGAACAAGAAAAAGAAGTCGAAGAAGAAAATATTAAAGAGAATGAAGTAGTCTAAGTCGAAATCGAAGAAAATTTTGAGGAAGTCATTGTAAAAGAAAAAATCAATGAAATTGAAGAAGAAAATATTGAAGAGAAAGAAGTAGTCTAAGAAGTAGTCAAAATTGGAATAGAAGTCAAAGAAGTCGAAGTAGGAAAAGTCAAAAACAAAGAAATCAAAATTTTAAAAAGAGGTTGATGAAGTCGAAATGAATAAGGTGTCAAAGAAAATATTGAAGAGAATGAAGTAGTTGAAGAAGTCAAAATCGAAGAAGAACATTTTGAAGAAGACAAAGTCGAAAAAGAAAAAAAAAACTATGAATTTGAAGAAAAAAATATTGAAGAGAATGAAGTAGTCTAAGAAGAAGCAATCAAAATAAAAAAAATAAAGAAGTCTAAGAAAAACAGTTGATGAAGTTGAAATAAAAGCAGGGGAGAAGAAAATGATGAAGAGAATGAAGTAGTTGAAGAAGTCGAAATTGAAGAAATAAAAATTTGAAGAAGACTAAAATGTCAAAAATGAAAGAAATCAATGATATTGAAGAAGAAAATGTTAAAGAGAATTAAGTACTCTAAGAAGAAGCAGTCGAAATCGAAGAAGTTGAAGAGGGAAAAATCTAAATAGAAGTCAAAGTGGAAAAAGTCAACTTAGAAAAAGAGAAAAAAAATTAAGTCAAAAAGTCAAAGAAGAAAAATGAAAGAAGTTTAAGAAAAAGAAGTCGATAAAGTCAAAATAAAAGTCAAGGAAGAAAAAGCTGAAGAGAATGAAATAGTTGAAGACGAAATTGAAGAAATAAAAATTTGAAGACGAAAACATTGAAAAAGGAAAAAAATCAATGACATCAAAGATGAAAATATTAAGGAGAATTAAGTAGCCTAAGAAGAAGCAATCAAAATCAAAGAAGTCAAAGTAGTCTAAGAGGAAGAAGTCAATAAAATATTAAAGAGAATGAAGTAGTTGAAGAAGAGGAAGTCGAAATCAAAGAAATACAAATTTTCGAAAAAGAAAAAAAATCAATGAAATTGTAGAAGTTGAAGAGGGACAAATCTAAATAGAAGTCGAAGAGGAAGAAGTCGAGGAAGACAATTTTGAAGAAGTCTAAGATGAAGAAGTCAAAGAAGCTGCAAAAGAAAAAATCGAATGAGTCCTTTTTTGGATGAATCAAAAACGCAGCACAACCTGTGTAGTTCAGTTCTTTAACTAATGACTCATGAAGTGGTTCTTTTTTAGTGAGTCAAAGCATACCATACAAGGAATGTAGTCAGAGTCTCAAATTAATTACATTAATTTTTACAAAGTTTTTAGTGAATAAAACAATGCATTGTAACCAGTGTTATCCTTAGTCCTAAGCCTTATGAACAGATTTATTTTTACTGTGAGATTTAAATCTATGTAGTTACTGACTGGTTGTCTATATGATAACATTACAGATGTATATTATGCATTTTGTCAGTAGTATTTTACAGATAATAATGATTCAAATGGTATTACTTTTGATTATTGCTTAGAAAGAAGGAGCTAAAAGAATGGTTCTTGGAACCATTAATAGAATAGTTCACACAAAAATAAAAATTATTTACCCACCCTTACATCATTCCAAACCTGTATGATAATTTTCAGAAATACAGTGAAAGTCTAAATGTTGCTTGGATCCCATTGTTCTTCAACATAAAGTTAATCATACAGTTTTAGGACAACACAAGTCAATAATGACGTAAATTTTTGGTGAACGATTCCTTCAAGGAAACCGAATCATTAAGAGGAATTCTTCATGACTGGCATCTCTACTATTATTGCTCATTCCCACTTGTCTGCTCCTTTGCATATGTTTCTCTCTGTCCTATTAGAGCAGTGACTGCAGCCAGACTGCGTTCCATCGGCGGCGGACGACACTGTTTCGGCCGGCTCAGACTCTGCCCTCTTTAGCTCTTCTGACCACATGCACGCCTGACACGCTGGGAGCTCATGACAGCTGTAACTGTGGAGGGCCAGACAGTGACAGTGCCTGAGTCTTGGCAGGCTGGATGAACAGGTGGATAAGACTAGAGCTAGCAGGACCCATCTGTGTACAGGGTTGGCCAAGGGCACACCTATATCACGTGCCAGGAATGTGAGGCATCGGTGTTCAAGTGACTTAATCTATTTGTGACAAATACCTGGAAAGAGTAAACATGGAGCTGTAAAAAAGATGTTAGGCAACCATTGGTTCTTTTAAAGCAAAACCTGACATTTTGGCAGGATACAGATCAATTTCATTAGCATCATAAGAGCTGAATCGACAAGGTTATTTCAAAACAAGGCCCACTGGAGCATGGTGACATTTCTGCAAAATTACATTGCGTTTTGTATGTTTTGCAACACTTGAAATGTGAAATGTCCAGTGAGTGGTGCTAAAATCTCACAGTGTTGTATTACGTTGGTTATTGTATGTGAACCCCATCCTAAGCCTTTTCAGTAGTGTACCAAAGCAAACATGGGATTGAAAACACATTTACTAAAGCAAACATACATCGTGCTTCTACAAGTCTTTGAGCTCTTCTATCAAGACTTGTTTTTCACAGGACTCATGCTTAAGATACTGTCATAAGCTGGGTTTCCATTCATTGTTGCATATTTATCTTTTGTGGAAAATTGTTGCATAAAACATTTGCAAATAATAACTGTTTCTGCTGAAAAAGAGATCAAAATGGACACGTCCTGGTAAACTGGCACTAAATATCACTAAGACAAGTAGTAGAAGCCACTTAATATAATAATTTTCATATATGTGACCCTGGACCACAAAACCAGCCATAAGTAGGGTATATTTGTACAATACATTCTATGGGTCAAAATTATCAAATTTTCTTACCAAAAATCATTAGGATATTAAATAAAGATCATGTTCCATGAAGATATTTTGTAAATTTCCTACCGTACATTTATCGTACATATACGTACATATACATATACATCCTAACAAACTATACATCAGTGGAAAGCTTTCCGATGATATATAAATCTCAATTTTAAAAAAATTACCCTTATGACTGGTTCTTGCCTCATCGCGAACAGACGAAACACAATAAATGTGGCCATTGCTTTCTGAGGTGGATGCCTGCTGTCTGGGAACGCTGTTCTGGGAGGCAATTATACAAAAATACTTTGACAGACTTTGCTTGGGCATTTAAGAATGATAACAACAGTTCTGATGCTGTGCAAGAAGATCGGACCACTGGTTGGTTAGGCTATGATGTACCACAGTCACATTACTTTTTTGATATGCGTGGTAAATGCCATCTCCCATTATTTGCACACGCAAAAGCAGGTCGATGGAAACATAGCTTTAGTTGAGTTAGTAATGAACTGAAAGTACGACAAATATAATTTTTGCTTTCCTATTTGTTCCAAAAGGAAAATAAAAAATAGCATTTATATGACTTAACAAAAGTTGTAAAATTTGCTTTTACTCACTCATGTTCATGTTGCATACGCAACCAATGAACTTGCTGCTTTACATTTCAATGGCTGGTTAGCATTCACTAGAGCATTTAGCAGTACGCTTTAAAAGTTTCTCTGAAACCCTCCACCTCCCCAGCTCCACCTGGATAGATCTGCTATGGGTTATTATATATGCAATTTTTGAAGCAGCAGTATAGATACTCACAGCACCGTATCTATGTATGTATTAGCAGTAGCAAGTAGCGGATCTATTCTGCCAAGACCAAATACATTAACATTGTCATAAGGGATGCACGATATTGGATTTTTGCGATATCCGATATGCCAACATTTTTTTTAACTCATTTGGCCAGATAACCGATGCCCATACCAATATATTTCCTTTTGTTTAAAAGCAAAAAGTCTTTCCTGTGCGGAAATTGTAAGCAAATATTTTTAATTCTGGTTAGTTTTTAGCAAGAACTTATTTGTTAGAATTAAACAAACAATAATGAATTTCTTTTATAATGACAGTACATTGAAGCTTTGAAAATAACTATCAGTAAACTATATATCAACACCACCAAGTCTCTCCTGTGCGGAAACTATAAGCAAATAATTTTTTAATTTTAGTTAGTTTTTAACAACTATATTATAATGGCAGTCAGTGGGACCCATAGTTTCGAGAGTCAAAAAAACAAACACAGACAAAACCAAATTAAACCCTGCGGCTCGTGATGATACATTGAGGTCTTAAAGGTCCCATATCGTCAAAATCAAAATTTCCTGGCTTTTTTCATGATAACTAAGGTCTAGGGGCTATCTAACTACCATATGAGTTTCAAAACAGTCAATCCACAGTAAACTGCACACAGCCTGCTTAAAGTAGCTGTTCATTTTCACGAGCAGCTGTGACTTCCGTAACGATGTGACGTCCGATCGACTCAAGTCACCGCCTTCAGTCACAAACCAACGTCCCACCCTCCTTTTGTCAAACCCCCAGACAACAACGCATCCATTCCATTGAGCAACAACAACAGGAAAACAAGTTGAGAAAACCCTGTTCAGTCGATAGATGTCAAGCTACGATCATTACACAGGCTTCAGAACAACGTTAATATAAGAGACCAGCGGCACGTCAACGTCAGCCTCTTTCACACAGCGATTCCGGTAAATACACGCATAATGTGTCCCACGATTTGTTCCGGAATTGTTTAATTTGGTTAATTCACAGTTGTTTTCCGGAATCTGTGCTTGCTTTACACACAAACCATAAAGACATGTGACGTTTGGATGTGAGATGTAATGCGATGCGTACGTTTCACTAAACTGAAACTAACCTGAACAAACTGTGCTTCAGCGCTGATAGTGAGGAGCTGGCTCTGCCTGATGATCGCTGCTTCATTCCACTTTGCACGTAACGTTATTTTTCGTTGTGAAGAGTCGCTTGATAACGTGCATCATTACTACAACACTGCCTTTAGGTTCTGGCTTTGGTTCACACAGTTCCCGTAATTTTCCAGAATCAGCGCGCATTGTGAAAGGGGCTTTACTAAAGCAACAGTTATGTAGCCTACTGCATTCGGTGTTTGTAAAAGAAAAAACATTAATGATCATTCTAAAATATCCTGTTGAGTATCAGCTCTCTCTATTGCTCTGAGCTCGCTTACGCTTACAGTATACATGACCGTAGTTACCTGTGATTGGCCTGGTTGTGCGTCACTCAGAAAACAACAGGCCAATCAGAAGAGAGGCTCATGAATATTAATTAGATGGGCCAAAATCAACCTGTTTTTGACAGAGCTCCTAAAAAAGGAGCTGTAAAAATATATTGAGATGGATTTTGGCACTTATACCGCAAATATATATTCTTAAGGACATCAACAAATAAAATAAACCTCCAGAAATGTGTACGATATGGGACCTTTAATACATTAAACAATTGGTCTGTGTAAGAAACTGAACAGTATTTATATCATGTTTTTACCTCTGATCCACCGCAATGTCCAACTGTCCTGAGTGCGTTCACAACAGCTGGCGCATGGCGTGTCAACGTGCTCTGGCATTGTAGACGCATGCGCGGAAGCAAGCTGTTGCACATATACGTCACTCATTGTTTACACAAAGAGATTGTAGGTACGACGGCTACTCAAAATGCTAATTACTTGTGCTTATCCAGATTGTTGCAACCGATTAAAAACTAAAAGAATACGTTTGCTTGTACGAACTCATCCGGGAGTGTTAACTTTTCACCAACTCCCAACTTTTGAGCCAGATCGACTGAAGTTATGGTTGCTTGCTCTTTGTCATACGCCAGCTGTTGTGAACACGCTCAGGACAGTTGAACATTGCGGTGGATCAGAGGTAAAAAAATGATATAAATACCGTTCAGTTTCTTGCACTGACCGATTTTTTTGTGTGTTAATACGTCAATGTATCGTCATGAGCCACAGGGTTTAATTTGGTTTTGTCTGTGTTTGGTTATTGACTCTCAAAGCCATGGGTCCCATTGACTGCCATTATATGAGTGACAGACTGCAACAGTTTGAGTTAAAAACCTTCATTTGTGTTCTACTGAAGAAACAAAGTCACCTATATCTTGGAATGCCCGGTTAGCAGATAAACATCAAATGTTCAGGAATGTAAAGGAATTGCGCAAAAGTATGTCTTTATTTATCAATAATTTCCCTGTAAGCATAATTTATGTGAAAAGGAATACAATTTTGCTTCCACTTGATTAAGAATAAATCCTATACAATTTTTTTTCAGTGTAGTCCTTTTCCAGGACGAAAATAGAGATTACACTCATTTTATTACAATTCATAGACATTTACCAGCACAATCCAACTTCATATTACAGTTTGAAAAGAAAGGTGTAAGAGGTTTAGGACTTAATACCTTGTACAAAAGCTCCTCTAATGTCCTAGTATATTACTGCCTGCTGTAAGAAGCTCCTCTCCGATCGAGAGCTTTACATCAAATGGATTCAGTGAATCTTAATCCCTCTTAATTTAGGTGTGTAAATCGGCAGTGCTTACACTTCACCTAAGTGAATTAACCAATTAATTCCCCTGCCTGTACGCTACAATTTCACGTGACGCCTACAGGTGCTTCCAGCTAGGTTTCCCACAATCATTTTCTGCTGTTGATGGGGTCCGCCTGTGTTCTGTCTCCAGCCTGGCCCAAAGGGGTTCGAGGGGTGTAGGGTTGGAGCTTCAGCCCCTCTCTCTTTCTCTCCCCTTGAACCGAGGCTGTAGGCACAGACACTGTCAGCTCCCATTACCTAATTGGAGTTGAGATGCAGCTGTCCTGTGTTTTTGCCTGCATGGCGTGCCTCGCTCAGCCTCACACAGATGCTGCATGTTGCAGACTTTAAAGGCGTCCGACAATCTCTCTGCGACGAGAGGGAGTTACAACCACTGACAACGCAGTGACGAATATGGCAACAGCATTTAATGTAAACACTGAAGCTGTGTGAAGCTCTCTTATGCAACGTGAAATGTTTACGCGAACGAAGACTTACGATGTGCTTTATCATGCAGCTGTCTTTCAAAATATGTGGAGGAGAATAACAACCACACCCCACAAGTGTCACAATCCTATCAACCACATGTTGTGTCATTGGTTTATAATAGAAACAGCAGTAGTAGGAATTTGAATGACTTACTACACATTTTCAGTTCTCAGCATGCAGCATCCAGTGTAATGACTCTTATTTAGTTTCACCACAAGTAGGAAGTGATCAATGGTCATTTTGAGCTGAGATGCTGCGTAGACATTGATCAGTTTTCTAGTTGAATGTACATCACATTGTTGTAAGGCAAAGCTCAACTGGCTTCATTAGTGAAAACGGTTAAGTTCTATAGAATTTAAAGCTAAATATCTTTAGGGCAGGGAGCTACTAACTTAATTATCAGACTTCCTGTTTAAAGCAGTACCCACAGGACATCTTACAAGAGCCCCTACTGAACAATTATAAAAATGACATCCATTAGTGTTCTCATCCTGTATATATAATGAAATTTACCAGTTCTGGCAGAAAAGTACTATGTGAAATATGAGTAAACACCCTATATTAAAAAAAATGGAAATTCCTTCATATTAATATACTGCATAGGGGCTTATTTTTACTGACTTTTTAAGTCACTTTACATCTGAGCTGCTGTTAACATCCCAGCAAGCAATTTTTGGTCTAAAAGACGTCTATTAGCCGTGAAAACACAGCCCAGACGTCTAGGCTAAAACAAGTTTGTATTTGGGCTGTCAGTGAAAATTTAATAGATGTCTAAAAATATCCCAATATTAGACTAGTCATCAATTAAAAAAAAAATAAAAAAATAAACCATAAAACCTTGTAAACGTTGCTGAGTTTGCTTACAGGATGGAATATCATACATCTAACTAGTTATTTTGCCAAAAAAATGGCATGCAACCAAATTCAAGGTTATTTGGGCTGGAAGTGGGTTACACATAGCCGGACTATATCGGGTTTATAGTTAACCCAGACGGTGAAATGACGACTATTGCTTGCTGGGATATGACATATTTAATATGATTTTTTTAACGGTGGTTCTTAACCAGGGGCCCACTAGGGGGCCTCAGCAAACTTCCAGAGGGGCCCCAATAAGTCTTAAATAATTTTTAAATGTTTATTTAAATTATTTAAATATTGTAAATGCTTCTATTGTCCTTATTTGTAAGTCACTTTGGATATAAGTGTCTGCTAAATGGTTAAATCTAAATGTTCAAAAGTTTGGGATCAGTAGGATTTTTTTTTTTTTTTTTTTTAAGAATTCTCCTATGCTCATCAAGGCTAACTTTACTTGATCAAAAATACAGAAAAAAACAGTACGATTGTGAAATATTATTACTGTTTAAAATAATTGGTTTCTGTTTTAATTAACTTTAAAATATAATTTATTCCTTTGATGCAAAGCTGAATTTTCATCAGCCATTACTCCAGTCTTTAGTGTCACATGATTCTTCTGAAATCATTCTAATATTTTGATTTATTACTTTTACGATCAATGTTGGAAACAGTTATGCTGGTTAATAATTTTTTGAAACCTGTGATTCTTTTTTCAGGATTCTTTGATGAATAAAAAGTTAAAAAGAACAGCATTTATTTAAAATAGAATCTTTTCTAACAATATAAGTCTTTGCTATTACTTTTTATCAATTTAACACATCCTTGTGTCAGGATTATGTCTTGTTCTGTTCTGTTCTGTTCTGTTCTCCCAGTGTTTTCTCCCCTTATGTCTCATAGTCATTTTGGTTTAGTCCTTGTCTCCCCCTTTTGGTTCATGTTCAGTTGGTTTAGTCTATGCCCTTATTTGTACTTCCCCCTCATTATCTTGTTATCTCATTTGTTACCACGCCCTTGTCTCAGTGTATATAAGTCTGTGTTTGCTCACTCCCTTTTGTCCGTCGATGATTGTTACACCAGTTTCCCCCTTTATGCCTGGATTTCTGTTTGTTTTATTTAATAAAGTGTGTTTTTGTTTATACTTCGTTTCCCTGGATTCCATCACCTCTCCATCCGCACACTAACCGTGACACCTTGGTGAATAAAAGTATTAATTTCTTTTAAAAAAGAATGATTTACTAAGATTTACTTTTAAATGGTAGTTTAGTTTCAAAAGTTACATTTCTAAATGCTGTTCTTTGTAACTGTGTATTTATTCAAGAATCTTGAAAAAAATATCACAGGTTCCAACAAAATATTAAGCAGCACTGTTTTCAACATTAATAATAAATCAGCATATTAGAATGATTAATGAAGTATCATTAAGAGTAAAGATGTTAAAAACTCAACACTTAGTTATTTTACATTGAAATATTATTACTGTTTTTATATATTACTGTTTTTTCTGGATTTTTGATGAGATAAAAGCAGCCTTGATGAGCATAAAAAATCGTACTGATCCCAAACTTTTAAATGACAGTGAAAATGCTTTAATAAAACTTTTAAATAAAAGATGCACATCATATTTGTTTTTGTTACAATAGAAGTACCAAAAGTACAAATTAGCTTAGATAGGAGGGCTTTCGAATGTTGTATTGGCCAGATTTGGGCCTTGGACTCAAAAGAGTTGAGGACCACTGGTTTAAAATGTATTTTATGTTGATTCAGGTGATAAAATCATCACCCATATTGGTGGAAAGCTATGCTTTGCATTGAATATCAATGTATATGTCTTGATATTGTGAGATGTTGATCCGCTAAAAAATTTCCTCCCTACATCTAGAGGAGGGAGAGTCACAGGATCCAGCCCACTTGAGTTGAAATCCACTTTTCAAGAGGATTTTATAATGTTCTTTTAAAAACTGAAGCCTTTCACCATGGGCTATTTAAGCTGCGTGAAGCCTGGATCAGTTTTCATCATTTTTGGCTGAAATCGTTTTGTTGGCAGCTTGACTAAATGTGTCATCTTACAGTGTGACTCATCAAACGAGGGTAACGACAATTAAAAAATCCTAAACTGAACTGTTTCTCCCCATTCCTCAAATCTACTGCAGACATTTCGTCCATAAAATTGAATGTAACAAATTACAATTGCTTTGTATTGAGCACATAGTTTTTTTCAGTTCCATGTCTTTGTCACAAGAAATTAAAAATAAGAAAATAAATACATACATAAACAAATAAAATATTTATTATTATTATTCAAACTAATGCTACTAGTAAAAATTACAAGCATAATCATTATATTAGATGGTAAACTTTGAAGGTAAGAAACTCAGAACACATTGATGTTTATGTGCACATCCTTTTTTTAACACAGTTGGAGGAAATATGTTATTAGGGAATAGCAGTGATTGATGCCAATAGGGAAGTGGGAAATATTGTTTAACTTAAGTGCATGACAGGAAGTGTTTAACACAGGAAGTCAAGGGAATTCTGCATGACTGGTATAAGAGGAAAAGGAAGACCTGCACAGCTATATACAGACAGGCATGTTTGGTATTTACAAAATATCTGGTGTTATTAAAGGATTCATTCACTTTCAAAATAAGAAAAAATCCTGATAATTTACTCACCCCCATGACATCCAAGATGTTCATGTCTTTCTTGCCACAGTCCAAAATAAATTAAGGTTTTGGAGGAAATCATTACATGATTTTTCTCCATATAGTAAGGGTCTTGTCAAGTGAAAGCATCAGTCATTTTTGAATTTTTTTTTTTTTATTCTGGAAGTGAACTGAGTTTCAGCAGCCAAGTCTTTGCTTGTTCGTGTTTAATTTATACTTTAGTCTACAGTTAATCAGCCTGTTTTATCAAATGTGACTACTAATGAGTCTGTCAGGTGCTTGAGGTTTTCCAGTAAACCATGAGTAATTCCCTTAAGAATACCATGGCTAATGAAGATTAATTAGGTTCTTCAAAAATATCCGTGCAGTATCACAAAACTCTTTTGACAGATCAAGCCTCGGTTGCCTCCCAGAATATCGTGTAGATCTTCACACACGAAACTGCTCTCCTGTGTTCAGCGGCCAGGGGTTTGCGGTGAGTGTGTGAAGATGTCGGGATGTCTGCCTGAATGCTCACAAAGCCAGGGGGAATTCATTCATTTCCCCTGAGCTCACCACACTGTCCACCTTACACAGCACCATCTGCCTCTCTTCTATCAACACAGCTTTCACGGCTCGTTTTCTTTGTTTGTGGTGCAGAAATGAAATTGCATTAAAAGCCGAAAGAGGGAAAAGGTGAAACTGAACCAAATGGAAAATACTTCTATTCCCTTTTAGCTTTTTATTGCTACTACTAGTTGGTAACACTTTACAATAATCCTTGTTAATGTTAGTTGATAAATATACAGTCATTCATATTTTGTTCGTGTTAGTTCACAGTGCATTAACTAATGTTAACAAACACGACTTGTGATTTTAATAATGCGTTAGTAAATGCTGAAACTAATATTAACTAAGATTAATAAAAGCTTTAGAAGTATTATTCACTTTTAGTTCATGTTAACTAATGTTAATCAATGAACCATATATTACCACTTTAACATGCACTGTAGAAAAAAAAGTTATGCTACAGTAAAAACGTGAATTAGTTAACAGTTTGTCACTCTAGGTCCTTCTGTCTTGACACAGTTTCCTGTGTATATGTCATATTGTAAAATACCAGCAAGTTATTATACAGCAAGTAATTTACAGTGAAAAAACATAACTGACATTCCCAATATTTCCTGTGTGGCCCTTTACATTTGATGGAATATAAATAATGATTAATAATTGTATTTCCTTATAGTACTTATGGTTTTAATGGTTTTATGCCACATCTTATGTAAGTTATGGATGTTGGTAAATTGTTTAGTGCATTATTTTAATCTTTTGTATATTACCATGATTGTGTTTTGTGTTATGTCTTTCTTTCTTTTTACCATGTTTTATTATGGAGATTGTTAATGTACAGTTGAGGTCAAAGTTTACACCCCCTTTCAGAATCTGTAAAATAGTAATTATTTTACCAAAATAAGAGGGATCATACAAAATGCATGTTATTGTTTATTTAGTACTGACCTGAATAAGATGTTTCACATAAAAGACGTTTACATATAGTCCACAAGAGAAAAAAAATACTTGAATTTATAAAAATGACCCTGTTCAAAAGTTTACATCCCCTTGATTCTTAGCACTGTGTTGTTACCTGAATGAACCACAGCTGGGGTTGTTTTGTTTTGTTTTGTTTTGTTTTGTTTTGTTTTGTTTAGTGATAGTTGTTCATGAATCCCTTGTTTGTCCTGAACTGTTCTCCAGAAAAATCTTTCAGGTCCCACAATTTTTTTTTTTTTTTCAGCATTTTTGTTTATTTGGACCCTTTCCAGAAGGAAAAATGCATTAAGAGGCGGGGGTGAAAAGTTTTGAAATTTGAAGATCAGGGTAAATGTAACTTAATTTGTCTTCTGGGAAACAATCTTGGAAATCTTCTGTAGCCTTTGAAGGGCAGTACTAAATTGAAAAAATATGATTTTTAGGCAAAATAATAGAAATGTACACATCCCTATCCCTGTTCAAAAGTTTTCACTCCCCGCTCTTAATGCAACGTTTTTTTCCTTCTGAAGCATCAGCAAGCATTTGAACCTTCTGTAATAGTTGCATATGAGTTACTCATTTACTCAGTTTAAGGACAACTATCACTTAAACAAAAAACAAACAAACAAACAAAAAGAAAGCTGTGGATCATTCAGGTAAGAACACAGTATTAAGAATCAAGAGTATATTAACTTTTGAACTGGGTCATTTTTATAATTTTAACTATTATTTTCTCTTGTGGACTATATGTAAATATATTTTATGTGAAATATCTTTTTCAGGTCAGTATTAAATAAACAATAACATTAATTTTGTATGATCTCTCTAATTTTGGTAAAATAATTTACATTTAGCAGATTCTGAAAGGTTCTGTATATTATAGGTACAAAACTTATTTTAGTAGTAGTGTGACCTAGTTTATTTTTTGTAAATTAAATATTAAACTGTTAAATTTACTGGTTGTTTTGTAAAGATGTTGACATTTTTGCTGTATTTTTCTTTAATTATTTAGCAACCACAGGTTTTTTTTATCTTCAATGACAGGATTTTTTATAGTGTAGTAAGTATTAAAAAGCTATTTTTTTATGGCTATTTTCTAATAACATGTAGGATAACGTCATTTTAAATCAGATTATTATTGCTGAACATTTACGTTGATTTAAGGCGGAGCTCTTAAAGGGCACCACTCTTTGGACTATATACTGATATATTTTAGTTATATTTAACATAAATAAATGTCATAAACAATTTTTTGTTTTGTTTTTAGGTCTTATCCAGTTCCTGGAGCTTGCAACTAGAAGTAGTAAGTAGAGGATGTGTGAAAACAAATGCAAATTCATATGATACTTAATCTGTGTCCTTTTTCAACTTGTGGTCATCCTGTAAATGTCATTTTATTTATTAATTTGTATTATTTATTTATATTTCTTGTCAAACGAGTGACACTGGATGTGAGTGGCCTTGACTGGTATACCCTCCATATAAAAGATGGAACATCAAGATAAAAATACACTTGCCTTGATATCTCTACTTCTTCAGCCCCACTATAATCACTTCCCAGCACGTTGGTTTCATACTGAATGACAGACAATCAGAGAACTGATTACGGACTTCTCTTAGTATGTGCTGCGAGTGGCTGGCAAATCTAGCAATTCTTGCTTTGAACGGCCTTGTTGTCGATAATGTCTGAAATTGGAAAAAACATAATGTGCCCTAAGCCTTCAGGATTTGCGCTTATCTCCCGTTGTCAGACACTGGAATGATTTTTTGCTGAAATGGTCCCTCACAAACACTCACTCTCTATCCTTGCCATCAGACAAATTCACGTAAACAGATTGTGATAACATCGCTTATTAACTCTAATGCTGTGATATTTCTGTGTGCTTCTTAAAGTCCAGTACTGTACAATGTCTAATCAACTGTGACTAAAATAAAATACAGACTGGAGGGAAGGGCCTAAAATAGACTGCCCTTGTGAAAAAGAAGCACACTTTGGCATAACTTTTAAAAGAGTACTTATTACAGAAATAATATACTTTAAAAGTAGTGCAAACTGAAAGTAATATTTTCAGACATTTAATTAGATGTTATTTGCACTTAAAAGAAAATGTATTATAATTTAAGTTAAACTTAAAAATTTGTTTAGACATACTTGCGTAGGAAATAAGTATATGCACTACCAGTCAAAAGTTTTTTTAATGTTTTTTAAAGAAGTCTCTTCTGCTCACCAAGCCTGCATTTATTTGATCCAAAGTACAGCAAAAAAAAAATGTATATATTTTTTCAGGGTTTTTGATGAATAGAAAGATCCAAAGATCAGCATTTATCTGAAACAAAAAGCTTTTGTTACATTTTACATTATATCATTCAAAAGCTAGGAATCGGTATAATTTTGATTTTCTGATTTCTGATAAATGCTGTTTTTTCGAAGTTTCTATGCTTCAAAGAAACCTGAAAAAAATCAACTCGGCTGCTTTCAACATAATAATACTAAATGTTTGTTGAGCAGCAAATCAGAATATTAGAATGATTTCTGAAGGACCGTGTGACTGGAGTAATGATGCTAAAAATTCAGCTTTGAAATCACAGGAATAAATTACATTTTAAAATATATTCAAATAGAAATCAGTTATTTTAAATAGTACAAATATTTTAAAATTGTACTGTTTTGCTGAACTTTGGATCAAATAAATAAAATGCAGGCTTGGTGAGTGGAAGAGGTTCTTTAGTTAACATTAGTTAAAAACATTAGTTAACATGAACTGCACTTATACAGCATTTATTAATCTTTGTTCATGTTAATTTCAACATTTACTGATACATTATTAAAATCTTGTTAACATTAGTTAATGCAGTGGGAACTAACATGAACAAACAATGAACAACTGTATTTTCGTTAACTAACGTTAATGAAGATTAGTAAATACAGTAATAAATGTATTGCTCATGGTTAGTTCATGTTAGTTAGTACATTAACTAATGTTTAATTATTGAACCTTATTGTAAAGTGTTACCATTAATCTTTGTTAATGTTAGTTCACGTTAATGTTAACAAGCACAACTTTTGATTTTAATAATGCATTAGTAAATGTTTAAATTAACATTAAGATTAATAAATGCTGTAGAAGTATGGTTCATTCTTAGTTCATGTTAACTAAAGTAATTAACTAATGTTAACTAATTAACCTTATTGTAAAGTGTTACCAGATTAATAAATACTGTAAGAAATGTTGTTCACAATACATTAATGGCACCTTATTGTAAAGTCTTAAAGGATAACTGTTGCCAAAATGCAACCTGGGCTGTTTTTTTTTACTGTAAACGAGACAAACTTATATCTAAAAGCATAATTACAACAAACGAGCCATTTTTGAGATTGACCGTGATTTAGTTTTGTGATCAATGGCCGGTGAATGGGAGTACTAGGGGCATAACTTTGAGCGCATCAAAATTGATATTTTTACAACACTAAGAAGGCTCGACACACCATGACACTTTGCTCGAAGTATCGCCTGGGTCTCTACACATGAACTCGAGCATTGAGAACATTGTTTGTGTACACACAGTTTACTAAAAAGAAAGGTTTTGAACAACTCACTTTCACTGTTTGAGTTTCCGCTCGCTGGCGCGGCCGTCTTGCCAGTCAAGAGGTGTCGATCTCCGAGTGCGAGGATGGATAGCTCCTAAAGCATATTTCCATATAAATGCATGGCTAATTCGTTGTTTTGTCGCAAGTGAAAAAACAATATTAAACTTCTAGTTGTAAAAAGAGCCTCATATAAGCCTAATATTTCGTCCTATGGAGTCCATTCATTCGCATTCGGAGATCCCAGGTTGCATTTTGGCAACAGTTATCCTTTAACATATTCCTTAATACATGTTTATACTTTTAAGATTTAAAGTTTGCTGCAATTATACGCACACTTTTACCACAATGATAGCTCTATATTGCTGTATTTGATTATAAATTCTCTTGACCTGTGTCTATGATCACATTTGTGAAATAAAATAAAGAGAAATTCGACTGGAAATATGAAGTAATTTCGAATAGTGCGATATGAAGTTTCAAAGTTTGTAGAAACGTCCTTAGTCTGTGATATGTGAAATGTTGAGGGGCAATGATTCTCATAAATAAACACTTAACTACAAAAACACGACGTCCCAGTAGGGAGTGGTGCAACTTCGCTGACCAATTCCTAAAAAAGCTTGAATATTCATGACGATGATGCTGTTTGTAGTCATGGAAACTCAACACAATAGGTCGACGTGCCTCTCTCTCTTTCTCTCTCTCTCTCTCTCTCTCTCTCTCTCTCTCTCTCTCTCTCTCTCTCACTTCGGTCGGTGTACGCGAGCCCTCTCCATCCTCTCCTAAAGCCCTTTACTTTGCGCATGTACAGCTAAACTGAACATTTCATCGACTCCAAGATGGCGTTAACACCACTGGCTTGCGTTCTGCTTGTTCTTTCCGTGCAATGTGAGTACACATCCCCACACTTCTATACTTTCCTTGTAGAAGAGGCAAAAGTGATACAAATAGCGGTGAATCATTTATCGAAGTTCTTCAAATGTCTTTCACTGAACGTCCTGTTTCACAGAAGTGCTGGTCTCTTCAAGCCAACTAAACTATTGAGCTAACCCGTTAGCTCTTTTACATGAGATGTGGCTGTTGAATCCAAAGTGGGATAAAAGTAACATTTTCGGATGGATGTGTCTTGTTTTACAGCGTGGGCTTTGGATTTTAGTTGTGTCGCGCTGGAATGTTTCTCATCGCGGGCTGGTGGAGACTCGCATCCCGCTCTGCGTGTTTGTCCAACTAACCATAAATAAATCCGCACGTCTCTATTCTCTTATTCTACAGGTTACATGGGTTGTTTACGTGAATATTAGATTTGCTTTTAAAGCACAGCTTTTATAATCTCATAAAACTCACATGGAAAAGTGTTTTCGTGCAGTTTTGTTTCGCTGGATCATTCGCCTCAGTTCTTTGTTCACGTTGTAAAAGTTTTTGAAATTGCATAAACAAATTAAGGCTGAGTAATGTTTTTGTAGTGGTGGTGTTTTTCCATTTCGCTTTTCAAAACACTCTCGTTTTCTTTACTTTTGACTGTTTTTAACGATAATAAACAGTTTGAGTTGGAAGCAGGGCAATGTTTATTGCGAGATAACGGTTTTCTGCTTGAAGTGTTCATAAGAGGGGATCAGGCAGCGCGTAACGCGGGCTCCAAGCATTAGCACTCGCTTTGATTTCAGCATTTATTGCCTTTAGCTTTCACAATTCTACAGTCTTAAGTTTAGGGCTTCGGGGAAATAATTAAAAAGATGGCATATTTTTGTCCTGGGTCGTTTGAAGAGTCGGTCGTAATTTAATCAGTCTAGACCAATAGCTTAATTAAATTCAGTCGGAAGATGAAGTTTCTTTTAGTAGCTCAATAGCTTCGCTGTTGTAGCCTAAATAAATCATATTGACAGTTTGCTGAAGTCGATTTTGAGCCTAGTATAAACTCTTGTTGTTGTTGTTCACGTCATGTGCTTTTTATTTTCTCGTATCTGTTTTGTTTGATTTGGAAAATGAACATTTGTTGACCTTTTAAAAGGTTGCAGTTGTAGGGAGTCACGTAGGCTCTTGTAAAAACTGCACATCTCCTGTGATTATTCAAGTATGCTGACTGGCTTAATTACAGACTAAAGCACTAAATACTGCTGGTAAGTCTGTGTTGTGTAGTAAGTACTCTAAAATCTACCATCTCTTGTTTATTTGTTAATTCATTTACTGTATGTTTTTAAAATTTGTGACCCTGGACTACAAAACCAGTCATAAGTGTCTTTTTTTTATTTACATTTATACATTATCTGTAAGCTGAATACATAAGCTGAAATTCGTTATGATAGGACCATCTTTAACGGAGATACAACTATTTGAAAATCTGGAATCTGAGGGTACAAAAAGAATCTAAATATTGAGAAAATCACATTTAAAATTTAATAAATAATAACTAAATAATAAACATATTTTAAATTGCTTATTAATAAATGTTCACCTTTTGATTATTGCTGATGTCTCTAGTAATTATGTGTCTGATTTTGAATTTTCAACCTATTTTTGCTTCATTTTAAACCAGCCATCGTCATTTTTAAACAATAGTTGAGTTAAATAAAACTACCCAGAAGGTTGTGTTAAACATTTGTGACCCTGGAACACAAAACCAGTCATAAGAGTCCATTTTTATATTTATACATTATCTGAAAGCTGAATAAATAAGCTTTCCATTGATGTATGGTTTGTTAGGATAGGACAATATTTGGCACAACTATTTGAAAATCTGTAATCTGAGGGTGTAAAAAAGCATTTAAAGTTGTCCAAATGAAGTTCTTAGCAATGCATTTTACTAATCAAAAATTAAGTTTCGAAATATTTACGGTAGGAAATTTATCTTCATGGAACATGATCTTTACTTAATATCCTAATGATTTTTGGCATAAAAGAAAAAAACAACAATTTTGACCTATTGCTACAAATATAACCGTGCTACCTAAGACTGGTTTTATGGTCCAGGCCAGGGTAGCATTTAATTCCATATTTCACCCAGCAATGGGTTGTTTTTAACCCAGTGTAGTCACTTAAATATAAATATTTGACTGTAAATTAAAAATGTAATACTTTACATTACAGTGGCCATGCTACATTTTTTAAAACATGTTTTGTTTTTAGTATTACTTATTTAAATACACTGCAGAAAAAAAAAAAAAAAAAAAGTTTCAACGTAAGTCACCTCATCAACAGAACAGTCCAAAGTCTATGCCAAAAGCAGTTTCTTCTTGCTTTGTTATACCTTATATGCTTAAAAGCCTGTGTCTAGTCTCTGTACAAGTGTATTTGTACAGTGGAAACTCTCCGGTGTCTTTTGCCAGCACTTTTGGTGCCAAGATATGCTTTACTGGATAGGATAAAATAGATTCAGGAATAGTACAAAGGTTGAGATCACACCCCATATTTTAGATGAATACTTGGACGTGTAGTAGCCTTCCATTTTAGTCCACAGCGAACGCTTCAGTCTTTGGAGAAATGTGATGCTGTGAAACAATAAAACACATTCACCATTAGGTCACCTAGTGCGAAAATGCTGATAATTGTCTGCTTGTGAGGTTTGTACTTCAGATGTGATTAAATACAGCTTAAATAGTGAAAAACAGTGAAAGTGATAGCTTGTCCCTAGAAGGCTGAGTGTGCTTTCTCTTCCACCCGCTGCTTCCCAGCAAATGGCTTTCTGGGGGTTCGTGAAAAGCATGCTGGACCTTCTGGGCACGTCCATCAGTTACAAGCTGACATTTCTGATGTGTTCAGTAAGCGACTGAGAGAAATGTGCATGGAAAACATAGCCGTTCTCTGTGTTCTTCACCCAGGGCTGTTGCGGACAAAGACACGTTGCCCTTCCGCACGTGCTTGAGTTCGTTTTAGCTGGAAGGTACCGCATGGGAAAAGTATGTTGTAAACAGCATCTTGTGTTCCTAAAGGTAGTTTATCGTCACTCTATAGTGATGGGAAAAATTCCAGACGGGGGGTCCCAGCGTAATCCGCATGGGTACCGGGACAGGCAGGCTGTCGTGATGAAACATGCTGAGTCTTTGAGCAACAGGAGAACGGCACATGTCCGGTCAGCCAGCCGGAGTAACCCAGAGTAACGTACAGAAACAGCTGAGTGGCTGTGGGTGCAAGTGAATGGAGGACCCTCCTGACACGGAGCTAAAATATGTCCCACGCAGCCTACCACAGATACTCAGCATTGAGAACAAATGTGGAATGCTCACCCACAAACATACGTCTTGAGATTTCATTTACGTCATATGCGCAAAAGGTGAAGATTATATAAAGTGTCAGTTGAGTTGAATATGAAACATTTTACGTTTTTTAGTATCAAAGTCATTAGTGTTAAAAGGAAATCTGAGAGACTCTTATGAAATGGAAACATGAGAGGTGTTTTTATGCTTATCCTGCTTTTATTCATTTGTATCTTTTGGTAAGCGGTGACAGATGTGGAAGGGAAAGCCTAGAACGAACAGATTCGCAGGTCAGGAATGGCAAGCATGTACATTCTCTAAATGTCAATAAGACTTCCATGTGTAAGATAGGCATTGATCAAAATAGTTCCTGACTGCTGTGCTGGATATACTGGAGCCTGTGCAAATAAGCAGGATTAGTGCAGATTTTTCTTTTTATTTCATGTCTTTCCAAACCTTTCTTTCTTCTGTCAAGCATAAAAGATGTTTTTCACAAAACTGTTTTTAGCAAAGTGGAAGTCAAAGGGGTCCAAAACAGCACTGGACTCCTTTGATTTCACCTGAAGAAGATATTTCACATAAAAGTCATTTACATATAGTCCACAAGAGAATATAATAGTTGAATTTATTAAAATGACTCAAAATGTTCAAAAGTTTACATTGACTTGATTTTTAATACTGTGTTGTTACTTGAATGATCCACGCTTTTTTTTTTTTTTACTATTTTTTTGTTTGTTTGTTTGTTAAGTGATAGTTGTTCATGAGTCCCTTGTTTGTCCTGAACACTTAAACTACCCACTATTCTTCAGAAAAATCCTTTAGGTCCCACACATTCTTTGGTTTTTCAGCATTTTTGTGTATTTGAACCCTTACCAACAATGACTGCATGATTTTGAGATCCATCTTTTCACACTGAGGACAACTGAGGGACTATAACAGAAGGTTCAAACGCTCACTGATGCTGCAGAACAAAAAATTATGCATTGAGAGCCAGGGGTGTAAACTTTTGAACAGAATGAAGCTGTGTGCTTTTTTTCTTATTTTGCCTAAATATCAGATTTTTCTCATTTAATGCGGCCCTTCAGAAGATACAGAAGATAGTTGTTTCCCAGAAGACAAAAAAGTTACATTTACCCTGATTTTCAAATTCAAAAAGTTTTCAACAACTGAGGCAAACTGTCTTTTTTTTTTTTTAGAGAAAATGTTTTTGGGTTTGATTTGGGCTTCATTTTGGGTCATTTTTGAATTACCCCTTGTATTTGTTTTTGATTATATTTGATTTTTGACTGTCTCATGATTAATATTTTTTTAACACTATTCATGTATTTATCATAATACATAATTCGTGTTTGTATATCACCTTTTCAACTACTTGTTTACTCAAGAGACAGTTCTTTATTTGTTCCAAGTGCTGATCATTTCTGAATACCGAAGTCTGTTTAGATCATTTCCTGTCGCTGATTCTATCTCATCACATCCTTCCGAAGGAAAAGTCTGTGCCTGTCCAAATCTTCCTCAACTTGTTCAAGTAGGTGAATAGCTCCTGACTAAATCAGTTGCATACTGTCAGCTTCATGCAGTAATTACTTATTAACCAATTTCAGAGACTGAGATAATGAGTGTCTCCTTCCGCCTCAGTTTTCATTTTCATATAGACTTGTTTCATGTATAGAGCGAATTTAAATTAAACCTTGATTTATAATGCAATCATCACAAAGGTAATTATTATTGCTAAAAATAGAAATATGCAACCGATCATCTGACAGCCGCTGGAATCAAATGCCAGGCTCTCTATGGAAACAAGCCACGTGTCCTGTTTATAAGCTCAGAAATACTTACGAAAGTAAATTTGAATGTAAACTGACATGATAATAATTGGTTTTACATTAGTCACATGCAGGCTAAGGAGGCTTTTTCTAATCCACTGTGCCGCTTTTCCATTTTTTTTTCTATGGAAGCATGCTGTTATGCTTGTGTCTGACGCCTTTCGCAATGTCTGGCACATGACACACCATTCTAAAAATGCACTACTCAGGTTAAAAGAACTTTCCAGTGTCTCATGCATCTAATAATGTAAGGAGAACGTACAATTTGATACAAGATCTTTGTCTCGGTTGGGATGTAGTAGCATCTTCATCGAGTTTCTCCTGCCGTTTGCACACCTTGCATTTGATGTGCACTATCACACAAACGTTGACAGATAGAACAGGCCAACTCCCATGATTCACCTTGGTAACGATGATTTGAATCCCTCACAGCAGATATCAAGTTCTAAAGCAACTGCTATGAAGAGCAGATGACTTCGGCATGCTGATAAAAAAAGACCTGCAAATGCAATTGTTGACTGTTCCAGTTGAGGTTTTGAGGGAATAAGATGATGAGCGTGACAGATTTTCACATTTCCAAATACTGAGAAGTTCTCAGAAGCTCATTTTTGAGGTTAGTGACTGTGGGAGATGATGTGTGGCTGTACAAGAAACTCCGATACATGAATCGAAGCTCTATCAACAAACAGCTCATCCGCTTGGATTTATGATCTCTCCATCGAATTACGCTTTGTCATTTTTATGACTCTAGTCAGCCTCGCAAACAGTCAATCATAAGAACAATTTATCACCTACTTTTTTAACACGGCTGTTCTCCGGAAAGGAGAAAATGTATTACCCTAGCCTATTTCGTATCAATTTTTAACTCTAAGCCTATATATTTTAAACAGCAATAGCTGCAAAATACCTCTCTTAAAATAGTGCCTCCACTGTCTGCTGTATCAAAGAATGATTAGCGGTTGATAAGTGAAGGCAACATAAACGGAGCAACCTTAATGAGAATCTTATTTGCAGTGTAACTCCTCCCTGGGTTAAAATCCACCATTAGCACCAGATTTGTTGTGTGCGTTTAGCCGACTGGTCAGATTGCACTGACAGATTGCGCTCAGACCATCTGGCAGGCCGGCGTTAAGGCCACCTCATACCGCTCCTCGCACTTACTTGCTAAGTTAACAGGGATGAGTTTGAAAATAAAACCGGGCAACCCTTAAAGCTGAGCTTGAACTTTTTATGACAGCCACAGGCGAATTAGATCTATTTCAAGATGCCATCTGATTCACAAAATGCTATTAAATCTGAGCGTCTGTATTCATAGATTAAGATAAAAGTCTTTATTCGAGTCAGATTGCCATCATTGTAACTCCCCCATCATCATCACCCAGAGCAGTTGAAAAAAACAAGTTACTCTTAAATACAAGCTTAATGGTTTGCTTTTTGAAAAGGATGTTTGAGTCCTCTAGTGGCTTTAAAACTTAAATGAACTTTGTAATAGTATGCGCTGAGTACAGCTGTTGTGGGTTTGCAAGTGTGTCCTGAACATGTAAGTTCCTAGGATATTTGTCATTATGCCAGGCATTGGTCGAGATCTTCCTACCCGGTGGCCCGAGGTGTATATATAAGCCTATGTATGTATAGCATAATTGGCAGAATATGTTTGTTTTGACTGGTGGTTAAGGATTTTTTTTTTACTGGCAATAAAGCTGTTCGACCATAACAGCAGTTTGTAGGCCAGTGCGGAAAACTCAGGAATTTCAAATAAGTTTTTATGTGTATTGTGGTTTCCAATTTACAAGAACCATGAAAATTAAAGAAATGGATGTTGTCATTTACTTACCCTCATGTTGTTACAAACCTGTATGGTGTTCTTTATTCTGCAGAAAACATAAAGTATTTGTCAATGGATTGTTGTTTTGGACCCCATTGACTTTCATTGTATTAGAAAAAAAGTTAAACTTCTTTAAAATATCTTCTCTTGTAGGGATGTAATGATAGTATGGATATCGTGGTATCGCGATAGCAATATTACCTTGATATTATCGTGGTCATGTGACGATATGAAACGATATACAGGTGCATCTCAATAAATTAGCATGTCATGGAAAAGTTAATTTATTTCAGTCATTCAACTCAAATTGTGAAACTTGTGTATTAAATAAATTCAATGCACACAGACTGAAGTAGGTTAAGTCTTTGGTTCTTTTAATTGGGAGGATTTGGCTCACATTTAACAAAATCCCACCAATTAGAATCTCAACAAATTAGAATATGATGACATGCCAATCAGCTAATCAACTCAAAACACTTGCAAAGGTTTCCTGAGCCTTCAAAATTGTCTCTCAGTTTGGTTCACTAGGCTACACAATCATGGGGAAGACTGCTGATCTGACATTTGTCTAGAAGACAATCATTGACAAGGAGGGTAAGCCACAAACATTCATTGCCAAAGAAGCTGGCTGTTCACAGAGTGCTGTATCCAAGCATGTTAACAGAAAGTTGAGTGGAGGGAAAAAGTGGAAAAAAAAAGATGCCCAACCAACCGAGCACAATATGGCTTAATCCCTTCATCAAGACTAAGGGTGTACTCACACTAGGCACGGTTGCCATGAACCGGGCCCGAGTACGATTGTCCCCCCTCCCCCGCTGGCCTGCACTCACATAGGTTTCAGCATTCGTGCCGGAGCACGCTTACGTCATTATGGTGTGACGGTTTCAGGATAAACAGGAAGAGCGGCGCTCTCGCTGAACGCAATTTATTCCATAGCTGTTTTTACTTTGTGGATAGTAATTTTGAGTCGTTTGTTCCGCGGTGGTCCACAGCCTATTGTTAAACAGGAAAATTTTCGCGCAATCGTGCTGCTCATATGAGGAGATTTGCAAGGTACCAGCTGAAGTGCAGCAAGGACTTTGCAGCTTTGATTACGGACTATAAAAACGTTGATTACCTCGCAAAAACGCGACGTCACGTGTCCTGTTCCGTGCTCCAGCACGGTTAGCGCTCACACTGCATGCGAACCGCGCCCGAGTCCAACTGAACCGTGCTCAGGCCCACCTCTTCCAAGCGGGCCAGGGACGGCTAAATGAGCCGAGCCCGGGCACGGTTCGGAGCACTCACACTAGTCAAACGAACCGTGCTTTGGTGGTCAAACGCACTCGGGCACGGTTCAAACTGCCTAGTGTGAGTACACCCTAAGCAAAGCTCTCACGTCGTTCAAGCAATCAGCTCGTGATCCGGTGTTTTCTGCGCCTCAGAACGGCTCTGTTTACAGTGAAAGCCGTGAACTGGTTTATTGCATGTGCTGTGAGTTTAGCTGCGTTTGGGAACACGACGACCACCAGGTATCCTTTCTTTTGACAGCAGATGATTAAAGCGTTTCACTAGATTTGTAGATTTGTAAGCCTTTTTTTCACTGAAGCTGGAGTTTTCTGTCAAAATAAAAGCTCTACTGCCGTTTCTGTCAAAATAAAAGCTTAGAAGTGCAATATGAATTGCTGACAATGGGTAACGTTACTGCAGTCCAAATTTAAAATATCTCTTACATGTAGAGATTAGGAGAGAAGTATTGTAATTCATTTTTATTTATTTTACAGTGCAGTTGTTTTACAATACATGGCTATTACTGTCATAGGAATAACAATAATATAATTTTTTATATATTTATTATTTTATTCTAATTTGTTTGGCTTCTAAAACACCATTGTGAATGTAATTTAGACTGAGACAGTATATCACAACTAAAAAAGAGGGTTGAGTCTCCTTTAAAGTTGCAAGTCAAGGTACAAGTCAATTCACTGACTTTTTTCAGAGTTTTCTTAGTTAAGAAAATGGGTTGGAGCTCTTAATTTTGAACTTTCAAAGTGCATTAGATAGAATAAATTAACTTTAAAAAGTAAATTTAAATTTTTTTTAAATATCACAATAAATATTGTATCACAGACTTCATATCGCAATATAATCATATTGTGAGGTTTTTTATATCCCTATTCTTTTGTGTTCTATGAAATCAAAAATGCTAATTTGAGTTATTTTAATGTAAACTACGGTAGCCTAAGTATCATGTCAAAAAGCGAATGACTTGTTTTCTGAAATCTGACGGTTATACATAGCAGTTTGTTCATGGTGTCCCAAGGCGAACACGTTATCTCTGAGATTTGCCCTATTGCAGACAATACAGGCTACGTGTTTACACCAAGATGACCTTAAAAGGAGTCGCTAAGATAGGGGGCATGAGACGCTTCCTGCAGGAAACTAATCAGTCAGTAGCCTTAAGAAGATTTGCTGAGACTTAAGACGTCCTAATAACGTGCAGAGATACGGAAACAATGCCAGAATGCTGGATGTAATTAAAGGATCTTACTGTAACTAACCAAGTGGAAAAGATGCCGCAGTTGTTGATGTTTTCCGGAAACAAGCGAAAACAGTAGAGAAGGAATGTGAAAGCGTAGCTTTGTAACTGATTCTTTGTAAAAAGTCAAGGTGGAGGTTTCCATATTATTTGCTTTTAAACGCTACCAAAGCGTTCAGGCTAGATCTGGTTCATAATTTTGATTGTACATTGATTTAGTATTAGATTTACACTGCAAAGAGTGATGTGTATTTGCTAGCATTATTGCACTACATTAACAGGCTGTATCTGTTGTACTTGACCTCTTCATTGGCAAAGCTGGGAGTGTGCATGGCCTCGGGGATGTTCTCATAAATAGTAGAAATGATTGGCTGTAGCAGTTTTTTCTAATGCCCTATGATAATTTCTGGCTTCTGAAAGTATTGAACTGCAATGGCATTTGCATAAATTGTCTCTTAAGAGGACAGAATTTCTAATTATGCTGATGCTTCAATTGAATTTTGAAGGTTAGTTTCAATCGTTTGCCTCTGAGCTCAAGGGACACAGCATTTTCTCTTTTTTGCTGCTTTTGTGTGCCACAGTTTTAGTACTATGTTCTTATGATGATGCAGTGCAGTAATTGTGAATTAGTTTACTGTGTTTAAATTCACAGCACTGATCTTGAAGGGACAGGAAGCCACAATGTCTGAGAACATATTGTGTTGTACTTTCAATTACAGCTTCCATTTGTTGTTCTGTGGACTGAAGAACAAAGAGAACACTGATGTGTGGCTTCTTGAAATATTAAAACACAAAACAGTCGAGAAAGAATAGAGACAACAAATAATTTATGGCCAAAATAAGGCCTTAGAAGACACACAAATAATGCCTTTTAGCTTGGTCCCTAGAAAGTACGATCCCATCTAGCCATTGCACTCCTCAGAAGTGAAAGTTTTCCCCAAAGTTGAGAAAAGACTCCTTTTCTTCCTGCACATGAACAATGATCTTATGGTTCTGTGCACATTCATGGAATCTTCACTTTTGAGCGGATGAAACCACCACAGACGTATAGTGAAATAAATTCTCTGCTACTGAGTCATTCATGCGGAAGTGGGCAACCATGCAGCTTTATTTCTTATCAGCACCACTCAAGATCACTCCTCATATTGTATGTCTATGGGCAACATCCTATTGTTGAGCGAGAGGACCATGAGTGCAATGGAAATGGAAACTTCAAATCTGAGGTCGAAAATGTAGGGTGAAGCACTTATTGTTGTATCAGTTTCCTCCTAATGCTGACTGCATTTCAGGAAAATGGAGAGCAGTTGTCTATCAGAAGTAGACATCACACGTGTTACACTTATCATGGGTGGGGTTAATTATATCTACTGCTGTCTAAATTGGAGATTCTAAAATGACGGCAATAGAGTTGACCGAATGAGATATTTTCAGCAGTTGAGGAAATACTATTCCCCTCATGAAACTACCCTCATTAGTGAGTTTACATTGTATTCTCACTGGATAGCAAAGGATTAAAGCAGATAAGCGCCATGCAGTCGGGTCGGGACGTTAGGAATTGGCACGCACATCTGGATCAACCGATGCAAAATGTATGCAGTGTGAATAAATCCTAAAGGTAAAGGTGGTGTTTTTGCTCTACATTTGTGAATGCACCAACATTTATTGATGATCATTGTGAGACCTTGCTAAAACAGTTGAATGCTCACTTTATCAGTTGTTTAAATCTATCTTTTACTCTGTGCCAGTGTTTCCTGCACCATGTTTTTTGCTGAATCTGCAGTTTTCCAGCAAAAGCGGTCATATTATAACTTGGTTTGCCCTACAGATTGAATTTGTGAGGTAAAATGGCTTGCTTCATGAAACATGTACATAATAACAGCAGCATGGCTGGTGTAGTTTGTTTCACTAACTGATTATTTTAAACTGGTTCTTTTTAGTGAATCAAAACCATGAAGCACAAGCAGTGTCATTCTAATCACAAACAAATTACTCTTTTGATGAATTGTTAAAAAAGCTGACAAGCTTAGGAGTTTAAATCAGTTTGCTGAATACTAAATCCAACAGAGCAGTTACTGTATCAAAATCAAGTTACTTTACCTCACATTACCATTTACCTTTTAAACAGTTTGTAACTGTAAAATATCCTTATGAATCGGAATCAAATTTGGAAATGTGTATTGATTGTACAGTAAGCGTGGTTCTTTCCAGATTCTTTATTTTTTTAAAACCAGACATGTTAGATACGTAATCCAAACCATGCGGAATAACCAGTGTAGTGCGATTCACAAATTAACAACTCTTTGAACGAGTCCTTTTATTGAATCATTGAAAAAACTAACAAGCTTAGGAGTTTGAATCAGTCTAATGAATTCTAAATCCGACAGAGAAGTTACTGAATCAATATCAAATAACCATTACCATTTATCATTGAAATGGACATTGTAGCTGAAAAATAGCCTTATGAATCAGAATCAAATCTGGAAATGTGTATTGATTGTATGTGCGGTTCTTTCCCTGATTCATTTTTTTAAAACTAGGCGTGTTAACATCTGATTCACAAACTAATGATTCTTATGAAACGGTTCTTTTTAGTGAATCAAAACCATATGGCATAACCAGTGTAGTGCGATTCAAAAACAAATAACTATTTGAACGAGTCTTTTGATTAAAAATTGACAAGCTTAGGAGTTTGAATCATTTTGATGAATTTTTAAATCCAACAGAGCAGTTACTGAATCAACATCAAGTAACCATTACTTCACATAACTGAAAAATCCCCTTATGAATCAGAATCAAATCTGGAAATTTGTATCGATTTGTAAATGTGGTTCTTTCCCTAATTCTTTTTTTTTTTTTAAATTAGGCATGGTAATATTCAATTCACAAACTAACGATTCTTATGAAATGGTTCTTTTTAGCGAATCAAATCCATGCAACATATCCAGTGTAGTGTGATTCACAAAGAAATAACTCTTTGAACAAGTCCTTTTGATGAATCATTGAAATTTTTTTAAAAACAAGCTTAGGAGTTTGAATTTTAAATCCAACAGAGCAGTTACTGAATCAACATCAAGTTACCTTTACCTTACAATACCATTGCCATTTAAATAGATGTTGTAACTGAAAAATAGCCTTATGAATTGGAATCAAATCAGGATATAATTGATTGTTTTTTTTTTAACTAGACATGTTAACACTCAATTCACAAACGAATGATTCTAATGAAACGCTCCTTTTTAGTGAATCAAAACCATGCTACATAACCAGTGTAGTGCTATTCACAAACAAATGACTCTTTTGAGTGGGTCCTTTTTATGAATCATTGAAAAAAGTTTGATGAATTCACTGATTCCAACAGAGCAGTTACTGTCTCAACATTAAGTTACCATTACCTCACATTACTATTACCAATTAGCATTTAAATTGACATGACGTAACTGACAAATACCCTTATGAATCTGAATCAAATTAGAAAATGTATATCAATACCCAGCCGTACTTTTTCGATACTTCTTGTTTAAGCTCCACTTGTAAGCGTGGTTCTTTCCCTTATTCTTTTTTTTAAACTAGGCATGTTAACATCTGATTGACAAAGTAATGATTTTTATGAAATGGTTCTTTTTAGTAAATCAGAACCATGCGGCATAACCAGTGTTGTGAGATTCAGAAACAAATAACTCTTTGAACGAGTACTTTTGGTGAATCATTCAAAAAACTGACAAGCTTAGGAGTTTGAATCACTTTGATGAATTGTAATTCCAACAGAACAGTTACTAAATTAACATCATGTTACCATTACATCACATTACCATTTAGCAATAAAACGGACATTGTAACTGAAAAATACTCTTACGAATCAGAATCAAATCAGGAATTGTGTATTGATACCCAGCCCTACTTTATAATACTTTGGCTTAAGCACCACTTGTAAGCACGGTTCTTTCCCAGATGCATGTTAACATCCGATTCATAAACTAATGATTCTTATAAAATTGCTCTATTTAGTGAATCAAAACCATGCGACATTACCAGTGTAGTCCGAAATATCAAAATCACAAACAAATAACTTTTTCAACGAGTTCTTTTGATGAATCATTAAAAAAAACATCAAGTTTAAGAGTTTGAATCAGTTTGATACATTCTAAATCCCATTAAGTTAGTTACCTCACATTACTGTTACTATTTCACATGTAAATGAACATTGTAAATGAAATATACCTGTATGAATCAGGAAAAACGATACCTATCGATACCCAGTCGGCCAGTCCTAATAATGTCTCAGGTTGCCTCGTGAAAAAATGGAGGTTTGAATACTTCTGATTCAACCTTATCTTAAAGTGTGGTTCTTTCTCATTTTTTTTTTAAACTAGGCATCTGATTCACAAATGAATGATTCTCATGAAAGTTATTTTTAGTGAATCAAAACCATGCGGTAAAGTGTAGTGTGATTCACAAACAAACAACTCTTTAAACGAGTCCTTTTGATGAATCACGAAAACTGACCAGCTTAGGAGTTTGTTGAATCAGTTTGATGAATTCTAAATAACTCTATGACCGTTAAGTTCCCATTATCTCACATTACGGTTAGTATTTTCCATTTAAATGAACATTGTGAATGAAATATACCCATATGAATCAGGAAATGTCTATTAACACCCAGCCCTAAGCCTTAGGTTGCCTCATTTAAGAATCAATGTTTGAATACTTTTGGCTCAGGCTCCACTTGAAGTGTGGTTCATTCCCTGATTTATTTATTTTTTTAACCGGGCATGTTAACATCAGATGTATCTGTAATCTCCATCCTTAATCGGTGTGGCCTCCTGGGCTTTGAAGAAGTGCCAAATCAGTTGAAATGTCACTGTTGGTAAATCATGAAGGATTGTGAGAGCTCTGTCCAAGTTTTAATGTCGCCTCTGTGGAAAACCAAGAACATTTTTATGATTTGAAATATGCTGCGTTTGTTTTTGCAAGTGTCAACACTTCTGCCAAATCTGCAATTGGGGAAAAGAGCAACAGAATCTGACTGTTAAATAAAAGTACACACCCTTGCTCCGCTGCCACAGCCACACGATATCATGTGCTTTCCTGTGGTTGCATCAAGATGTCAGTCTTTTACATCCTCCCACGGTCCACTGGAATGTCCACATTTGTTTTAGATGTCTGTGCAAGCGGATGGGCATCGAATGCTCCACATTTTCGCCGAGTGAGCAGGAGCAAAGCGTTTCCCAAACAAGAGGGGATCTTCCTGAGCAGGTGATGAAGTGGTTCCTTTGGGGAGGTCACTGCTTGCGTGGTGCTCAGATGGTGTGCGTCCCGAGCCGTGAACCCCCCACTCTCACCCCACCTGTTTCACTGCAGCATTCCCTCTCTGGCCACTTAGACGGCGTATGCGAACTATTTGAGTCTTAAGCATGCCTTTGCGAACATTTGTTGTTTCAGCCTAACTTGCTCTCTTTAAATTCCTCAGCCTTTTTTTTAGGTGAAGCAGAAGTATGTATCACAGATTTATGCAAAACTCTCACTGTTTTAATTTGTAGAAGTGTTGACACTCTCTCTGAGAAGGGATCAGTCTTGCACATGAAACTGAAGGTGTTTATACATAAAGCTTCTCAGTGCAAGCAAATTCTCACTGTTTCATAATTGAATTTCTATGAATATTTTAATTACATAAGAATATTTTTCTTATGTTAATCACAAAAGTCATTTCTTGATGATAATTTTATGATATACACTACGAGTCAAAAGTTTTTGAACAGTAAGATATTTAAGGTCTCTTCTGCTCACCAAGCCTGAATTTATTTGATCCAAAGTACAAAATGATGAAATATTTTTACTATTTAAAATAACTGTTTTCTATTTGAATATATCTTAAAATGTAATTTCAAAGCTGAATTTTAAGCATCATTACTCCAGTCACACGATCCTTCAGAAATCATTCTAATATTCTGATTTGCTGCTCAAAAAACATTTATTATTATTGTTAAAAACAGCTGAGAATAGTTGTTTCATGTTTTCTTTGATGAATAGAAAGTTCAGAAGAACAGCATTTATCTAAAACAGAAATATTTTGTAACATTATACATTTTAAAGCATGTTTTCTAAATAAAAGTATTATTTTGCATGATTTCTTTAAAAAACATACTGACTCGAAGCTTTTGAATGGTATAGTGCATAATGTTACAAAAGCTTTATATTTCAGATAAATGCTGAGCTTTTTATATTCATCAAATAATCTTGAAAAAACAGCAGTTCAGCATCTTAGAATGATTTGTGAAAGAAATTATGCAGAAAAAAGAGCTTTGATCACAGGAATAAATGATATTTTTAAATATATTCAAATAGAAAGCAGTTGTTTCAAATAGTAAAAATATTTCACAATATTACTGCTTTTGTTGTACTTCAGATCAAATAAATGCAGGTTTGGTAAGCAGAAGAGAATCTTTAAAAACATTAAAAATCTTACTGTTAAAAAACTTTTGACTGGTAGTGTATATATAGACTGTTACAGTCAGCAAACAAGGAAAGTTGCAACATTTGTAGAAAGTAGCTTTCCCTGTTCGACCTCTCACCTCAAGTGTCTGTCCAAACACTGTCTCACCTGTTGTCTATTGTCTCAAACTGTCCCACATTATCAGTAACCCTCGTGCCTGGCCGTTCTGCATTACGTCTGTGGATCTGGCACGAGGATGCGCATTAATCTCACATCAAAGTAGCCGTGAATTACGGTTCCTGAAAACCGATCCAAAACCCTTCCTCAAACAGGCAAGTCGGTTAAACACAGGATAAATCATCCTGAGAGTAGACCCTCTCTCGTTTACATTAGAGACCCTTTGGAGATACAAAAGCCCGGAAGACTGTCACAAGACGGCCTGAGTAATTGTGTCTGCTGTTGCGTAGTTTAATATGCATGTTAATTAATTTACTTAGATAAACCGGTTTCTGCTGCATTTTAGTGTTGCTGAAAACCTCGACATCTGTGTGTTTGGCTGTTTCCCAAATGAAAGGCTTGCATAACCATCTATATACAGTATTTATTTTACAGTGTTTCTGGATTGATTGGGTTTGTGGTCCTGATTTAAATTTCTCATTGCCAGTACATCATTGGTACTGAAGCAGAGTGTGGCCTGTATTTGCACATTTACAAATGAAAAGAGAGAAGTGGCCATGTAGAAACCTTTTTGCAGACTGTACTATTTATATACACCATATAACCATTTTTGTTTCTCAGTTTCTCTGTTTCCAGGCTTCTATAAATTGCGAGATAAATTGTGTGATATAAACTTGCAATTGCGAGTTATAGTCAGAAATGTGATATAAACTCGCAACTGCAAGAAATAGATTCAGAATTGCAAGATATAAACGTACAATTCTGACTTTTTCCTCAGAATTGCATGATATATATTCACAATTGCAAGAAAATGCGAGATGAAAACTCATAATTCTGACTTTTTTCTCACAATTTAGACTTTTTTGCAATTGTGAGTTTATCTCGCAATTCTTACCTTTTTTCATGTAATTACCTTTTTTCAATTCTGACTTGAATTGTGATTCGCAATTGCGAGTTATAAAGTCAAATTTTGAGGGTGAAAAAAGACTGATCTATGTTCTCAGAATTGTGAGTTTATATTGCAAGACTTAACTCGCAGTTGCCTGTTATAAAGTAAAAAGTCACAATTTTGAGATATATACTCACAATTCTGAGAAAAAAGTCACAATTTTGAGATATATACTCACAATTCTGAGAAAAAAAGTCAAAATTTTGAGATATGAACTCGCAATTCTGAGAAAAAAGTGACAATTTCAAGATATAAACTTGCAATTTAAAGAAAAAATCACAATTGTGAAATACAAACGTGCAATTCTAATAAAAAAGTCATAATTTTGAGATATAAACTCAAAATTCTGAGAAAAAAGTGACAATTTCAAGTTATAAACTCAAAATTCTGAGAAAAAAGTGACAATTGTGAGTTATAAACTCAGAATTCTGAGAAAAAAGTCACAATTTCAAGATATAAACTTGCAATTTAAAGAAAAAATCACAATTGTGAAATACAAACGTGCAATTCTAATAAAAAAAGTCATAATTTTGAGATATAAACTCAAAATTCTGAGAAAAAAGATACAATTTCAAGTTATAAACTCAAAATTCTGAGAAAAAAAGTGACAATTTCAAGTTATAAACTCAAAATTCTGAGAAAAAAGTCACAATTTTGAGATATAAACTCATAATTCTGAGGGGGAAAAAAAGTCACAGTTGTGAGTTATAAACTCAAAATTCTGAAAAAAAAAGCCATAATTGTGAGATATGAACTCGCAATTCTGAGAAAAAAGTTACAATTGTGAGATATAAACTCGAAATTCTGAGAAAAAGTCAAAATTTCGAGACAAACTCGCAATTCTGAGTAAAAAGTCACAATTCTGAGTCCTAAATTTGAAATTCTTCGAAAAAAATTCACAGTTGAGATATAAACTCGCAATTCTGAGAAAAAAAAGACACAATTGTGAGATATTCTAAGAAATGTAAACTTGCAAGGATGAGAAAAGTCAGAATTTGTGAGATTAAAAAGTCACAATTACCTTTTTTTTATTTTTCATTCAGTAACAGAAACGGACTTCCATAAATCATACTATTCAAATTAATTTGATTTAAAGAGAAAATTAAATGTAAAAATATCCAAATAAATAAATAATTCTTCATTCATTTATTTATCCTCATTTTACTTGTTGTTTTCAAGAACTCTCTATATTATAAATACATGATGACAAGAAATCAATCCACAATTACTGATACAAACCAAAGTTATGCTTCAGCCAATAGTCATATTGATTTCATTTTTAAATGCAGTTTATTTTATAACACATTCATGTGGCAGAGGGATAGTTTTATAACAGCATCCACAACTTCAGCTCCAACTGTTCAGAGCTGTGAGTTGCGCTACACAACATGGCTTTTGTACAAGAGTGCAAACAAAAGGCAATTAACAAGAGATGCTATGGGGGGCCAGCACTGTACAATAGACAATGAGAGTTCAGGGGTTTTTGCTTGGCTTGCTGTTTTAGCACTGATTGTATCTTGAAGAGAGGAGTGAATGCTGCTACCGGGTCTATTATGCAGTTTATAGGCTTCCTGCTGCTGGTTCAGTCACTACTCAGTGAGAGCTTGAGACTGTAGAGAGTGAGAAATTCTCTTGTTTACTACACTGTTATTTTATTTTTTATATATATATATTTTGTATTTATATATTTCAGTATGGATCAGTAAGATTTTTAATGTTTGCAAAAGAAGTTTCTCATGCTCATCAAGGCTGTTTATTTGATCAAAAATACAGAAAAATATTGTGAAATATTATTACAATGTAGGGCTGCAACTAACGACTATTTTAATAGTCGACTAGTCACCGACTATTGAAACGATTAGTCGACTAATCGGATAATTATTCAATTTTTCTCAAATTTAGCATGAGATTGCTTTAATTATGTGGAAAATTATAGTAAATACAAGAAAGAAGGGGGTACTTCAATGAAAAATGCATATTTTATTGAACTTTGCTGCTGATAGGCCAATTCATACTAAAAGTAAATAAAAATGCCCTGTCTAAAGCCATTTAGGCACAGTAATCGGTCAGTACAGACATAAATGCATAAATTAAGAAACTCTATAATCTTTTTAAAGGACAGGCACATATGTTTTATAAGAAAAAATAAATTAAAATCAAGTAAACATTTTCTTCCTGTAAACCAGGGGCAGGCACATCAGCAGCAATAATACCGTAAACAAACATGTATATCCAAAACAAAACGTATTGGCTTCCATGTTATTTAAATCTTACCGAGGCCAGCCAAACTGGTTTCATTTAACTGTCCGACGTGCTTTCTCTTTAAATGTTCGTGCATCACAGAGGTGCTGCCGTGATGCACAAGGACTGCTTTACAAACCATGCAGGTAATCTTTTTATTCGCCGTAGCAGGCTAAAATGCTCCCAAACTTTATGCCTGTTTCACACATACTCAGTCTGCATTGCGTCTACAGTCCGTGTGCGTTACGTATGCGGTGCAGAAGCAGCACGGACTCGTTTTGCGCTCACACAGAACGCGTTTACAGTCCGTACATTGTGAACGTTGTAATCCGTTAACATGGGTGTGGAAAAAAAATACGCACTGCCGACGGAGTATGTGTGAAACGGGCGTGTTTTGGTACGCGCAGCTGCTGCATTCAGTGCATTGGACGCCGCCATTTCTGTATGTTATCGCTCAGCATAGAAGCTAATGCCTATGTGCGACTCTCGGCAGAGAGATGCCTCACTCGGTCGGAGAAAACATGTCTGGCGACAACATCGACAATGAAATTCATTGTCGACTATTTCTATTATCGATTTTTGTCGACAACGTCGACGAATCGTTGCAGCCCTATTACAATGTAAAATAACTTTTTTCTATTTTAATATACATTAAAATCAAATTTATTCATGTGATCAAAACTCAATTTTCAGCATCATTACTTTGGTATTCAGTGTCAAATGAGCCTTAAGAAATCATTTTAATATGCTAATTTATTATCAATGTTGGACACAGTTGTGCTGCTTAATATTGTTCAGGATTATTTGATGAAATGAAAGTTAAAAGTTATTTTTTGGAAAAAAATGTATACTTTTATTCAGCAAGGATTTGTTAAATTGATTAAAAAAGTGACAGTAAAGACTTTTATTATGATATTGTTAGAAAAAGATTTATATTTTGAATAAATGCTTTTCTTTTATAGTAGTTCAGTCTATAATAGTTTTAATTAATTTAATTAATTCCTAAATTTTATTTATTTATTTATTTCATTAAAATATTTACATATTATTTTAATAAAAAATAATTAATAATAAATTATATGTACAACATTGTTTTAAAATTAAAAACAGTAAATTAAATCTTAACAGAACTGGAGGGTTCAAATTTATTTTTGATATATTTTATCAAATGTAATAATTCCTAAAATTGGGTAACTTTTTTAACCTTATTATACCCACAAACCTTTTGACCAAATGTTTATTACATTTGTCAAACATAACAATATATTTCCTCTTACAAAGAGTCACCCCTAGGGTGCTCTATTCACCTACCCCGTTGCATTCTGGGGCATTTCTTTTGTACAGGAAGTGAGGAGGATTATGTGCATATCCCTGCTAAATCAACAAGTCTCCAGCGACTGTGGGGTGGCATTATTCAGCTGTCAGCCAATCCGTACCTAGCTGCTTTGCTACACAATTCACGTGCTCAACAATAGATGCTGTTTCCAGCACTGGGACCTTTTAGGGCCCGAACAGCTGAGAGAATATATGAGTTAATGTCCTTTAGACTTCAGCTCAATTTTATTAAGCCTGCTCAGGGATTTAGCACAATTCGCCTATGTATTTGTCACAGCCCATTATTTAGAGAAGACAAACTCACACTTTTTCATAGAATTGTGTGATGTAAACTCACAATTGCGAGTTATAGTGATAAAAACTCAAAAGAAGATTTTTTTTTCTTGCAAGTGTGAGTTTGTATCTGTTTGCAATTCTGACGAGTTATAAAGTCAGAATTGTGATATAAACTCACATTTGCGAGTTATAGTCAGAAATGCGTAGTATAAACTCACAGTTCTGACTTTTTTCTCAGAATTGTGTGATGTAAACTTGCAATTGCGAGTTATAAACTCATAATTCTGACTTTTTTTTCTCAGAATTGCTTGATATAAACTCACAGTTGCAAATTATAGTCAGAATTGCATAAAAGAAGCTTCAAGTTGCGAGTTAAAGTCAGAATTGTGAGATAAAAACTCGCAATTGCAAGTTATAGTGAGAATTGTGCAATACAAACTCACAATTGCGAGGAAAAGTCAGAATTGACTTTTTATTCCAGAATTGTGTGATATAAACTCGCAGTTACAAATTATAGTCAGAATTGCGTGATAGAAGTTCCCAGTTGCAAGTTACAAAGTCAGAATTGCAAGATATAAACTCACAATTGTGAGAAATAAAGTCAGAATTGCGTGATATAAACTTGCAATTGTAAGTTATAGTGAGATTTGTGTGATATAAACTCATAATTGCGAGTTATAGTCAAAATTGCATGATATAAACTCACAATTCTGACTTTTTTTCTCAGAATTGCGTGCTATCAACTCACAATTGCGAGTTATAGTGAAAATTGTGATACAAACTCGCAATTCAGACTTTTTTTCTCAGAGTTGCGTGATATAAACTCACAATTGTAAGAAATAAAGTCAGAATTGTGAGATAAAAACTCGCAATTGCAAGTTATGGTGAGAATTGTGTGACATAAACTTACAATTTTGACTTTTTCATAGAATTGCATGATGTAAACTCATAATTGCGAGGAAAAGTCAGAATTGCATGATATAAACTTGCAATTACGAGATATAAACTCACAATTCTGACTTTTTTTCTCAGAATTTCATGATATAAACTCGCAGTTACGAATTATAGTCAGAATTGCGTGATAAAAGCTCCCAGTTGAAAGTTATAAAGTCAGAATTGCTAGATATAAACTCAGAATTGTGAGAAATAAAGTCAGAATTGTGAGATATAAACTCGCAATTGCAAGTTATAGTGAGAATTGTGTGATATAAACTCGGAATTGTGAGTTAAAGTCAGAATTGCGTGGCATATACTTGCAGTTGCGAGTTATAAAGCCAGAACTGCAAAATATAAACTCACAATTCAGACTTTCTTTCTCAGAATTGCGTGATATCATCTCACAATTGCGAGTTATAGTCAGAATTGTGATACAAACTCGCAATTCAGACTTTTTTTTTCAGAATTGCGTGATATAAACTTGCAGTTCTGAGCTATAAACTCACAATTGTGAGAAATACAGTCTGAATTTTGAGCTAAAAACTATTCTCACAATATTATTTCATTAAGCCTGATTTTTATTTTTATTAAGCCTGCTCAGGGATTTAGCACAATTTGTCTATGTATTTGTCACAGTCCATTATTTAGAGAAGCACGCAGGCCGGAGTGTATATTAGAGTGTATTTCATGCTCCAATCCATCATCGTAAAGACGTCATCAGAAATCCAGACCATACTGTTTAATGTCACGAGTTACAGAAAAGAGAAGGTTTCTCTTTACGTCTCAAAGCACACGCTTGTGCTGCCACTGCTCTTGAAGAAGGCTCTGGCAGAAATTACAGTCCTAATTAGGATTAAGGAAGAGGTCAGTGTGCTTGTACTAGAATGTGAGGCATTTGCAGTGAGCGGGGATGACGCCATCTGTGCTGAAAGCAGTGAGCGGCTAATTCTGGAACTGAGTGCGACACGATTTACAGATTTCGGTTGGAGCCGCCTGACGGCGAATACGGGGTCCTCCGATCAGCCGAAAGCGATTTGGGGAGCTAAATTAGGGCCTTTTTATCGCTGACGGAGGAGATAAGCGTAGCCTAAATATTGCGTGCGTGTATGCAAATGCATTTCGTATCTCTCATTATCAGTTTCTATGGAAAGCAGTTGTTGAAATGGCATCTGAGAGCCACGAGGGTGAAAAATAAGCCTGCAGTAGATCTTATCGGGGGACGGTCAGTGCTCCCGGCTGGCCGCGAATGGGACGGGTGGAGATGCACAGCGCTGACTTACCTGCAAATGCAACCAATTAGTATGCCGCGCAGTCTCTGCCTGCTGTTGACAGCTGCTATAAATAGCAAAGGCTTCTCCAACGGTAACCTGTTCTCACCCCTGTGGAAAATAACTCATGGTCTTGCTACATACAACTGCCCTCTGAATAATCACTAACCTGCGTCAGGAGATGTTCAGTGATGGTGGGTTAATTGAGCCTGCATTTTAACCCTCATGTTCTTTGTGGGGGTCTTCGAGACCCCAGGGACATTTTAATAGCTTGAAAAGCACTGACATATCAGGTTGATACTTTAAGGCTTGTCCTATGCATACTTGTTATAAAAAAAAAGCATATTGAATTACTGATGTTTGGGGTCTCTAGGACTCCAAAAAAATTCAGACTGGTGTACTTATTTAATTAAATTTTACTTTTTTATTTTATTCTATTACACATTGTTTGATTTTGCTTTATTTTTTTATTTTTTTTTACTTAATTTAATTTTGTTATACTTTATTTTATTTTACTTTATTCATCATATTTGACTTTATTTTGATGTATTGTTTTATTTTATAAATGTAAACATTATTTTGGAATGTTTTGACATTTCAGACCAGTGTACACATTTGATTTGATTTTAATTATATTACTTTATTTTGATTTATTATTTAATTTTATTTTATGAATTTAAATATTATTTTGTTTTTGACATTTCAGACTGGTGACATTTTATTTTATTTATTTTAATTTATTAAAATTTTTATAAAACTTTATTTGATATGACTTTTATTATTATATTATTTTGGAATGTTTTAACATTTCAGACCGATGTACACATTTTATTTTATTTTATTTTATTTTATTACATTCACTTTTATTTTATTTTATTTTACTTTACTTTATTTCTTACACTTTTATTTATTTTATTTTACTTTATTTTGATGTATTATTTTATTTTATAGATGTAAATATTAATTTGAATTTTTTTTGTCATTTCAGACACATTTTATTTTAATTTATTTTATAAATGTAAATATTATTTTGAATTTTTTTGACATTTCAGACTGGTGTACACTTTATTTTATTTTATTTTAATCATTATTTTTTGTCATTTTATTTTAATTTATTATATTATTTTCTAATGTTTTGACATTTTAGACCAGTTACATATTTTATTTTATTTTACTTTACTATTTATTATAATATTTTCATTATTTTTATATGGTGTACACATTTTATTTTATTTTGTTATTTCATAAATGTAAATATTATTTTGAATGTTTTGACATTCACTGTTTTTAAAGATGAAACAGTAAATTCAATAATACAATTTTAACAGAACTTTTATATTTTATATATGTATGTATGTATGTATGTATGTATATATATAAATATTTATATATGTAAATATATGCCACTCAAAAGTGATCCGCTTTTGTACTGTTGTTATCAGGAATGCTTTTGTTCTGCCATCAGGCCCTGTCCCGATTAATTTAGTATTCATTCACTCCCACTGCCTGAAACTGTGTCACAAAACAAAGGTTTCGATTGGTTTTCATGTGGACTTCAACCATGTGATGTGTGACACTAAACAAGGGGTCTATTTTTATTGGAAAAAAAGCGGCGATATAATCAAGCCCAGTTAGTTCATGTGACTGGAATGTGAGGTGGAAAGTATTCCTAACATGATGTATCCGTGAAATTCATTTCCCTGAACTGCTTTTTGGTGCAAAATATAGTATTTCCAAATGCAATCAAATGAAGCCATACTCAGTTGCTTTGATCTTCCGTCACTAAATCATACCTGACTGTCAAAATCTTTCTGCATTTGAAGCTTGTTGCCACGCAGAAGGGGCATTAAGGGATACAGGACAGAGATGTGGAATGGGAGATACGCACACCGGTCCTGTGAACTCCAGTCGGCTGGAGGACAAAAGGAAAGGGGGCCTCCTGCAGTAACTAATGCTGACGCAAAGTGACATGTACTCAGGCATTCTGTGACACCGCTGCCCCTCTCTCACTGGCTCAACTCAAGCTTAGTCTTTGACCTGCCTAGATCAGAGGGGAGCTCGGCTGGAGTCTAGCCCTCAAATACCTCCAAGACAGCCTATAGCATCCACACGTGAATGCAGAAATTACAAATGCAAAGAGCAGAGAGCGGCCTCTGGCTAAATGTGAACTGGCAGAGACTGCCAAATTTAGAAGTAATGCAAATGAATCCTGTTGCACGTGATAGTGCAACCTAGTCTAGTCTACCTAGGTTTGCCTAATCTAAATAAAGAAAATGCTTCAGGATAGCTTTTATCCATCTTTGATAATAATAACAATAAAGCAATTTTCGTAAGTTTTTTAAATGACTTAATTTGGATCGTTTTAATATATTTGTATGTGCATTTATATAATATGTCATTGTATCTATCTATCTGTAGAGAGAGAGAGTTTTTTTTAACTCATTTACATTTTTTTACATTTCTAAATATTTAGGCTTATTTTTGGGATATATCAAATATATACGATATAGATGCTGATTCAATTATTTTTTCATGTAAATCTACTCCAATCTTATTCAAACTTTAAAAAAATCCTTTATTACAATATATGTATATATGCTTATATCGCTAAATATTAGTAAAATATTTTTTTATATTTAGTTTGTTTATTTTGGGTACATATTAATTTCATTTTTATTTTCATGTAAATTTGCTCCAATTTTTTACTTAAATTTTTTTAAATATTTTATTATAGTATATGTTTATATTGTATTTACATTTTTAAATGTTTTTAAATATTTAGTTGATAAATATGTTAATTTCATTATTATTTTCATATAAATGTACTCCAATCTTCTGCTTAAAACGTAAAAAAAATTTTTACAGTAAATGAGTATGTATATATATATATATATATATATATATATATTAGGGCCGGGACTTTAACGCGTTAATTTAGATTAATTAATTACACAAAAATAACGCGTTAAAATTTTTTAACGCATTTTAATCGCACTTAGTTTTGCACCGCGGAACGTTTCTCACTGGATGAGATTCCGCGGACCGATTATACTGGAGCACCAACTAGCGTTCAGACAAACTGCGTCCGTCCTAAATAGTATTGTATGTCCCAAATCGTAGTATGTTTAAAAAAGTATGGTCTACTACTTAACGACCAATGCACACTCTTAACGGCTAATATTGCCCGCAACACACTGCGCCGTGAACGAGGATTCGATTAGAACTACAAACACGCATAAAAAAGTGTTAAAAAACTACAAACATGGAGGATATACGCGACCAACGGACAGGTAGAGAAAGGGGTTTGAGTGATAAATAATCAGTGTGTAACCTGATAAAAAATATTTTTTAAATGTTATCCGCGTTATATTCCATGTGCAGCAACATTTATAATGATAGGTTTGGTCATTAACGTTTAAATGCATAATTAAGCAAACACAAGAGCAGAGTTCTCGGCATGAAAGACTCGTTAAAGAACGTGCCTCTTGCTACACTTAATGGCAATATTCCACTGGTCTGTTGGACTTGGTTGAACAAAAATAAACAATATTTTGTTGCTTAAGCTTATGTATTCAGTCATTATTCAATGGTATACTAAAAATCCATGTAAAAATCTTAATTCTCACTGTTCTCAGGTCAAATATTTATATGCGATTAAAATGCGATTAATTTCGATTAATTAATTACAAAGCCTCTAATTAATTAGATTAAATTTTTTAATCGAGTCCCAGCCCTAATATATATATATATATATATATATATATATATATATATATGTTTATATTGCTGAATATGAGTATTTATTTTTTTATATTTTTAGATATTTAGTTAGCTTATTTTTGGAATATATCAAATATATAGGATACATATATTTGTTGATTTCATTATTAAAAAGTACTTCAATCCTCTACTTAAAATTTCAAAATATATATTTTATAGCAATATATATATATGTTTATATTGCTAAATATTAGTATTTATATATATTTTAAAATATTTAGTTACTTTATTTTTGGGATATATCAAATATATAGGATATATATGTTGATTTCATTATTATTTTTTATGTAAATTCTACTTAAAACTTCTTTAAAAAATATTTTATTCAGTCTATGTATATGTATTTGTATATCTCTAGATAATTAGTATTTTTTTAATATATATATATATATATATATATAT
>NC_133379.1:21301818-21359400 GCF_049309525.1 Garra rufa | reverse complement strand
TATTGCATTGTATGTATATATGTATTTATATCTCTAAATATTAGTATTACATTTTTATATATATTTTTAAATATTTAGTTTATTTTTATATATATATATTGAATATATATATATATATATATATATGTGTTGATTTCATTATTTTCATGTAAATGTACTCCAATCTTCTACTTAAAACTAAAAAATATATATATTTTATTACAGTGTATGTTTATATATAAATATTAGTATTTGCATTTTTAAAATCATTTAAAATATGTAGCTAGCTTATTTTTGGGATATATCACATATATAGGATATATATGTTGACAGACGTCTTAGGCTGTCACTTGCCGTCTAACACTCAGCGTTTTCTGAGTGTCCCACTATGGGTGGTGTGTTTCTAAGACGCAGTGTCAAGTTAAAAATAGTCAAACTTTTAAAAAGGTGTCTCAATTCCCTTGCTTTCTGTTTCATTCCCTTGCTCTTCATCTACTTGTTTTGAAAACAGAAACACCTCTGTAAAACTTCTGTAAGAAATGTACGTATAAAAAGTGAAAAACTAATTTTAAAAAGGTTTTGCAAATCTTCACAAAAACAATGAACATTCCTCGTACTGTAGACCACAGCAGTCTTGTGTTTTCATTAGAGGTGCACAGCAAGAGGAATGCCTGCTTGTTCTACACTTGCACTTTGAAGTGACGCCTAGTGACATTTGCTCAGCAGCTGAAGGAATATCAGAGGTATTTTCGTTGTGGAGATTGCCTTATCTTTGCTGAACGCTACTATTTTTAGTCTTGGTGAAACGAGAAACAAACCCATTTCTTCCATGATAGAAATCTAGCAGTTCACAACATTTAGAGTAATGGGACTTAGGGAATATGTTGCGTAACAGAATCATATTACTCAATTGAATATAAACCAGAGAATACAGATAGATCCATCACGAGGGTTACATAGAAATGAACAAGATGTACAGCCGACGTAATGACTATGTGTAGCTCCCTGAGGTACCTTCCTCTCAGCTTTCATTATTAGATGTCTTCACTTAAGATTGGATGAAACAAATGAGTCTGAGGGCAGAACCAGAGGTCATTACTGTCAGCAACTTGGGAGTTTTCAGACTGCCAAGATCTCTAAAAAGGAACGTTTCTCTTTGTAATCTTATGTGCTTATGCAAAGGAGTCTTTGTTGAGTCTTTCAGACTTGTAACACCATGCAAATAAATCCATAGCACGCCTAAATGTGTAAATATGTCCAAAGGAGATAAAAATGTGGACCGGTGAGGTCATTCGTTTGGGCAGTGTCAGGAAAGCAAGAGCCGTCCACAGCTGTAAAAACACCACCATTACTGACTCAAAGCTTAAACCTCTATAGTTTTGTTGATGCCGTTGTTTTCATGAGTTTGGAGAGGTCAGCTAAGCTACTTTCCCTGAAGCAGGTGGGATGTCCTACGCAGGAGATTATTTGTAGAGGGGGTTTAACACGGCCGTTTCGAGTACTGAGGTGACTGGCTTCACAAGGAGCCTTATTTCAACAGAATTGCATCTTCACATGGGATTTTCCCCTTGTAAATTTAATTTAGTAAATTCAGTCCCAGTCGCATTTTCTTGGTTAAATGAACATTACTTACACTGTCAGTGAAAAAAAAAAACATTCTGTGTTTTTACATTAACAATCTAATCGATATTCTATTTATTAAAGCCAAGTATGAATCTCATCAAGTGTTTTTTAAGATTTTTACATTCATTCCAAAATAATAACTCAAGGCAGTAACTGTTTAAACAATATATTTTATTTGTGAACTTATGTTCAGCTATTCTTTTTAAAAGTTAACTTAACTATTTTTGAAGGTGCTTAAAGTACTTGAATTTGACTTTTTGAAATTTAAGGTCTGGAAAACCCTGAAAATATCAATATTTCTTTAATTATTGAAAGACAATGTATCTATGAAATAAGTGTTTTGTCAATTTTGTAAATAAGCAATATGTTTTGATGCGAATCAAAACATACCTTTTTTGCTTATTTCAGTTAATGTCATAAACAATCGAGCTAAGCAAGTAGTAGTACTGACAGTGAGTGTCGTGTAAGAATGGCTGAAGATGCGAAAAGTGGAACAGATAAACAAAATCAATTAAGTCATTTACGCTGGATCTGCTCCAATTGATTTAAACTCGTGATTCGATCATTAATTTCAAGCGATTCACTAGGAAAAAACAGATCAAATTAAAAGAGCCATTCATTTTCAATTTCAACATCGCTTCTAATGATTTTAAAAAGCACATAATGATGGGTGGAACGGAGCTTTGTGAATCCTTTCGCGAATTGAATGATTCTAATCAAAAGATTCGCAATATGCGATTCAAAGTCCTGATCTAAATTAAATGATTTGCAAAACACACTCTGAGTCCTAATCTGAATTCACAAATCATTATTCAGATCAGGACTTTAGAGCATGGATTGTGAATCTTTTGCTTTAGAAACTTCGAAGTGCGGATCATGAATCATTTGATTTAATTTTTAAAAAATAGTCTTCCCATTAACGTCATTATATTGTTAATTCAGACTGATTCGCAAACACAGAATGCGCACAAACAAGAGGTGGGATTTCTCACGTGAACCAATCACAGCTAAACATAACCTGTCGTATCCAATTATATCACAGTGGAGGCATGGCCTCCTCTCACATGACTTTAAAACTCAATGGGCTCAGGGGAGGCGAGAGAGACGCAGACTCCCACTCTAACTTTACCTGCTGATGTCACTGTTGGACTATATTTCTTTAGAAAAACAAGTGATTTTTATTCTCGTCCATTAAGATGCTCCCTTAAAAGGCAGCTGGCTTTGTAGGCGGTAGTAGCCCAGTAGATTTCGGAACGGAGCCCTAATTCCTCCTGTCAGCGTCAAACAAAAACAGATGCCAAAATGCCCATGAGATGAAATGTGAATTTCAAACATGTTGTCTCCTTTGTTATTTCTCAATGGTTTAGAAATCCAACACTTGAGTTTATATCATGCATCTACACAAGTGTTCGTACAGGCTCGGAGGGTGTAGTGTAAGAAACACACGCCTCAGCGAAGTCACATTGGGAATATTGCTGTACAGTTATCCATGTGTCAGTGGAGGAGGATTTGTGACCTCTTGCACATCATGAATTGTTCAGGGCTACAAACACGCAGATCATTTTAAAGCTGCGGGGGCAGAGCCCGAGTCTGCCTCTTCATGTGATATCGCTCCTCGAGCTTTAGAATCTATTCCAGTTGGATACGATCAACTTATAGGGGGCACACATCCAATCAAATCCCAGTGAAGCAGGCCCGGGATGTGTAATGAATGGCTCTGTGGGCATCTCTTTCTCAGCCAGTGAACAGCCTCCCCTCCTCCCCCCAGCAAAATGAATCAATGCAGCAGTTTAAAAATAACAAGGAATATTATCCACTTCATGCATTGCTGAGTGAACCGCATGTGTTCAATGCTCTCTGACAGGCTGCATCGGGGCAGAATGTGTTCCAGCTTTTCTGCACGCCAGTAACAGATCACGATGCAGGGTGTGGTGGGGTTTAAACGCCGCGCTGTGGAGGCTGTCCAAACAGCCCCATGATTCTGGCCGTATAACTCATTTCTCTGTGGTGTAATGTTTCGTCATGCTGAGTTAGGTGTCAATGACAGGATTAGAAAATGGCCTCCTCCAATAGGGCGGCCCCTTTGTTGACCTATTCACAATCGTGCAGTTTTTCAGTTTAATTCCAAGGTGGTCCATTCGTGTGGTTTTGAAGAAGTATACCACGCATGATGTTGACTACTTTTCTTTCAAAAGAAGAAAAAGTGGGGATGAGTTAAGAGCAGAAACACAGAACACTGTTGTTCAAAAGTTTGGTGATGTTTCAGCAAGGTTTTTTTCTAAATGAAATTAATACTTTGATTTATCAAGGATGCAGTCAATTTATTAAAAGTGGCTGTAAAGACATTTATATTGTTTCAAAGGATTTCTATTTCAAATTCAGCATATTAAAATGATTTCTGAAGGATCATGTGACACTGAAGACTGGAATAAAGGCTGGTGAAAATTTTACTTTGACATCACAAAAATAAATTATATTTAAAATATATTCAAATAGAAAAGAGTTATTTGAATTTTTTTTACAATATTACTGTTTTTTGTTGTTGTTGTTGTTGTTTTAAGAAAAAGTGGGGATGATTTAAGAGCAGAAATGTGAAGATTGTATTTTTTTTTATAAGCACTTGAACTATTGTTCAAAAGTTTGGGGATATCTATCAGTAAGATTTTTTTTTTTTTAATACTTTAATTTATCAAGGATAGAATATATGTGCCAAAAGGGTCTGTAAAGACATTTATAATGTTATAAAGGATTTCTATTTTAAATTCAGCATTTTAGAATGATTTGTAAAGGATCATGTGACACTGAAGACTGGAGTAAAGGCTGCTGAAAATGCAGCTTTACTGTCACAGAAATAAATTATTTTTTAATACATTATATTTAAAATATATTAAAATAGAAAATAGTTATTTAAAATGGTAATATTTTTTCACAATATTACTGGGTTTTTGTTTTTTAAAAGAAAACATAGGAATGATTTAAGAGCAGATGTGTGACAATTTTTTTAAAGCATTAGCATTGTTGTTCAAAAGTTTAAGGATATATTTCAGTAATATTGTTTTTCTGAATTAAATTAATACTTTTATTAATCAAGGATACAATAAATGTATCAAAAGTGGCTGCAAAGACATTTATAATGTAACATTTCTGTTAAAAAATTAGCATATGAAAATGATTTCTGAAGAATCATGTGACACTAAAGGCTGCTGAAAATTCAGCTTGTCATCACAGAAAATATATATTTTTTTTATATATTAAAATAGGAAAAGAGTTCTTTTAAATTATAATATTTCCTGATATTACTGTTTTTTATTTATTAATTTTTTAAAGAAAAAATAAAAGTGGGAATGATTTAAGAGCAGAAATGTGAAGCTTATATATTTTTTAAAAGCACTAGCAATATTGTTAAAAAATGTGGGGATAACTTTAAGTTAGTTTTTTTTCTGTATAAAATTAATACTTTTTTTTTTACAAGAATGCATTAAATTTATCAAAATTGACTGCAAAGACTGCTGAAAATTCAGCTTTCCCATCACAAAAAAATATATTTTTAGGATTTTAAAGGGGTTCATTGACAATACAATTTAATATTGTTTGTTTGCATATTTTTTTTACCTCTTGTGGCTATACTGTTGAAACAGTATTTTTGTATTTACAGCCATATTCTCTTCCATTATACCTCACTGTAAGCCAGACCCTTTTTTAAAAAATAAATAAATTTTGTGGCTATTAACATTATGCCATGCTATCGATTGAGTGTAACAGCGCTCAGATGCATTATGTAGATATGGAAATTAGACTAAGTCAGGAAGCGCTCTCCCTCTCTCTCTCTCTCTCTATTATATTATTCAGTTCTGTAATGCCTAGGATTTTACCGGGGCATTACACTAAGATTACTGAAGAGAACCTACAGTTATGCCTCTAAAGGAAGAAGTGGAAGATTAAAGCTTGGCTAGGATTGTCACATCTCATCCAGCTGTGCTCTCCAAACAGGAAGAGAGAGGTCAGGATATGTAGGTCATAGAGCACCTGCCTTGTTTGAGGGCTCAATTATTCCTCAAATGGCATCAGACCACAGAGACTTTACCCGACAGGACAGACCTTACATCACCCGGTGAGGTGTATGCAGGCGAACGTTACTGACACAAGCTATGGTTTTGGTAGTGATGATATGATACGACAGGATGTGGCAGGCAGAAAAAGGAGACGGGAGACATCATCACCACTTCCTGGCCGTCTAAAGTGGCCAGTGGCTTTTGTGTCCTCCATATGGCTGGATGTGATTGTAAAAGAGGATATGAGCATTTGTGGATGTGTTTGTGTGTGAGGTGTGTATGTATTGTTTTTTTGTCACATCCTGCATCCTTTCCCACTGATCTCAACTGCATTCTGCATCCTTTCCTACATCATTGGATCTGCACCATTTCTTATAACTTCTGAATACAATTTTTTAAACCAAGTCAGTTATCCCTGATTAATTGGTCTTACTATGAAAGAGAATTGTGAAGACATTTTTTTTATATATATATAATTTCCATCTTATACTGATTTATACGCAATACACAGCATTGTTTAAGCATTTCAGTCTATGCAGATCTCGGTCTGCCACTACAGTGGTCAAAGATATGACTAAAAATTTTTTTTGACAATTATTCAAAATCTAGCCAACATTTACAGCAATTAGGAAAACTTTCAGTAAACAATGTCAATCAGAAAAAGCATATTCGGTGACTATAAACTCATTAGTCAGCAAAGAAAAACTAAATATATACTAAATATATGCACCATATAAAATATCCGTTACCATTTTTTACTGTTCTTCAGTGTTTTTGTTTGAATAAATCAGTCACCATTTAAATGTTTATATTTCAAAAAACGAATTAGAGTATAAATACATTTTTGAATTGTAACTATATTATTATAAAATCTTATTTGATTGTAATTTACATATTTGTATAGAAATCAGTTTATTTTAAGCTTAAATTTTATAGTAATGTAGTACCAGCTAACACTCATGTATATTTTATAGCATTAGTGAAGAGATTTTTTATTTTGCATTTAGGAAAGTACTTTACCTGATAAATATCTAAAAAATCGATTGTGAATTGAATCAGAAATTGAATCGCAAGCTTGTGAATCAGAATTGAATCAAATCTTTGAAAATATTTCGAAATTTGTGTCAAAACCCAGGTCTATTGCATTGCCAACTAACTGAAACAAATTTAAACTGTACTAAAATGATTCAAACTAAAACTGAAATAAATGTAATGTATACAAATTATTAAAACACACACACACAAAAGCACTTAAATTACTAAAATTTAAATTAAATCTGTTCAACCAAGTCATTTTTCATTTGTGTCTGGTTCAAAATGAACAACAGTGTGAGTAGTAATATCCTGATTCGTAACCAAATGACTCTTATGAAATGATTCTTTTTAATGATTTGGTCAAAAAGACTCAAGAAACTGCCTCAAACTCACTCAATAAATCATCCAGAGCCATTACAAAGTCAAACAGTGTCATTTTTCATTTGTGTCTGGTTCAAAATGAACAACAGTGTGAGTAGTAATATCCTGATTCGCAATCAAATGACTCTTATGAATTGAATTGATTTGAATTGATTCTTTTTAATGATTTGATCAAACAGACTCATGAAACTGCCTCAAACTCACTCAGTAAATCATCCAGAGCCATTACTATGCTCAACAGTCATATTTCATTTGTGTCCGATTCAAAATGAACAACAGTGTGAGTATAAATATCCTGATTCGCAATCAAATGACTCTTATAAATTGATTATTTTTAATGATTTGGTCAAAAAGACTCATGAAACTGCCTCAAACTCACTCAGTAAATCATCCAGAGCCATTACTATGCTCAACCAAGTCATTTTTCATTTGTGTCCGAATCGAAAGGAACGGTGTGAGTAGTAATATCCTGATTCGCAATCAAATGACTCTTATGAATTGAATTGATTTGAATTGATTCTTTTTAATGATTTGATCAAACAGACTCATGAAACTGCCTCAAACTCACTCAGTAAATCATCCAGAGCCATTACTATGCTCAACAGAGTCATGTTTCATTTGTGTCCGATTCAAAATGAACAACAGTGTGAGTATAAATATCCTGATTCGCAATCAAATGACTCTTATAAATTGATTATTTTTAATGATTTGATCAAACAGACTCATGAAACTGCCTCAAACTCACTCAGTAAATCATCCAGAGCCATTACTATGCTCAACCAAGTCATGTTTCATTTGTGTCCGATTCAAAATGAACAGTGTGAGTAGTAATATCCTGATTTGCAATCAAATTGCTCTTATGAAATTATTCTTTTTAATGATTTGGTCAAAAAGACTCATGCAACAGCCTCAGACTCACTCACTCAGTAAATCATCCCTAGCCTTTACAAAGTTCAGTCGAGTCCTTTTTCTTTTCATTTTTCTTTTTCATTTTTTTTTTTTTGTTTCTTTTGTTTCTGGTTTAAAATGATACAATACAGTGTGTGTAATATTTTGTAATATCGCAATCAAATGATTCTTATGAATTGATTCTTTTCAATGATTTGCTCAAAAAGACTCATGAAACTGCCTCACACTCACTCATTTTATCATTTGTGTCTGGTTTGAATGAACAACGTGAGTAGTAATATCCTGATTTGCAATCAAATGACTCTTATGAATTTATTCTTTTTAATAATTTGATCAAAAAGACTTTCTGGCTGTTCCTTTGTCAGTGTGTAAATAAAAATGCATATTTACAACACAATTATGTTGTGTAAATGAATAATTGTATTCAGGAACTACAAGAAAAAAACAAGTGGTAATGTTTTTATACTGTCTGCCTCACTTTTTTCCCGCTCCTATAACTGCAACACACTGATGCAGTTTTTCAGTCAAAATTGCAGTTACTTCTGTTGTATTACTAGCCTTGTTCTGTGTTAGATGGATGAATTCTCAAGAGCCTTGGCCCAAAATACAATCATCAAAAATTCATAAAAATTATCCCTAGCAATCAGATGGCCATTAAAATTTTAGTGCCCTGAATATACGCTCTTTCAGGGAAAAAAAACAACAACTGTTTTTGATATTTATATGGAAGATTATGACACAAAATTAGGTTCAGTTGCTTATCCATGGTGGACACAAGTGCTAAAATGCTGTTAACCAACTAACTTTTCATAGGGGGTTAACCTGTCACCTTTTAAAGTGGTAGAGAAAGTGATGAGGTTCATAGGTCACGTTCTATGCAAATTTAGCAAGTGTTTGTCTTCCTTTGTGAACATAGAGAATGAACTTCATTACTAGATTCTTTTAAGCATTTTCTTGATGTTGGACGAAAACGATGAGACACGAATTTCTAAAATTAGTATGAACTTCAAAGTTGACCTTTTTGATTTAGTACGTTTATTAGCGCCGGCATGAACTTAGCAAGCCCCCTGGCCTTCACTTTAAAGCAGTCAGCTGTTATTCATAACAGAACAGAGAATGCTTGTCAGTCTACACAATTATTTGCAGTGGGACGCTTTTACATCAGTGATGTTTGTTGTGAGAGTGAAACTAAAAATGGCTGGTAACATATCCGTTCACAGCTCGCAGTGATGCGAAGAATGTGTGCCGTCAGGGTGGAGGGTTTGGCTGCCGGGCTCGACTGTTAATTGAGTTTCAGAAATCTTTAGAAGAGTACAGTGGTACCAATATCACGTGCGGTTTAGGCCGTAACGACGCCCCTGAAATTTCAACTTGTTAATTCAACATTAAACTGATGTTTGTCTCCGTCTTCTCGTTGCAGGCTACATCAGCACCTTGGCAGTCATCCTCAAGACGACGAATGCTAAGCCATGGGTCAATGAGTTTGAATGTAAGGTTGAGTAATTTGCTCTCCGGCAGTCTTTAGCTGCTGATTCAAACATTAAACAGGCCGTTGGAACTGCTCACGAGCTCTTTCGTTTTCTCTCCCCATGCAGCGGTCGAGCTGTCCTGTATGATCGAGTCAATCTCCACTATTCATCCCAGAATAGAATGGAAGAAGATTAAGAAAGGAGAGCCCAGTTATGTGTTTTTTGACAAAGAAATAGCAGGTAAGCTATACAACACTCTGCTGAACACTGTGGCGTGCACCACACTGAGTAATACTTTATTATTTAACATGTTAAAGGAGCAGTTCACTTTCAGAACAAAACTTTACAGATAATGTACTCACCCCCTTGTCATCCAAGATGTTCACGTCTTTCTTTCTTCAGTCGTAAGGAAATTATGTTTTTTAAGGAAAACATTTCAGGATTTCTCTCCATGTAATGGACTTCTATGGTGCCCCCGAGTTTGAAATTATAAAATGCAGCTTCAAAGGGCTCTAAACGATCACAGCCAAGGATATCAATTGTAAATGTTTTTAGAAAATAACCGATTGTTTCGCTAGATAAGACCCTTCTTCCTCATCTAGGATCATTTAGAGCCATTTGAAGCTGCATTTATACTGCATTTTGGAAGTTCAAACTCGGGGGCACCATAGGAGTCCATTATATGGAGAGAAATCCTGAAATGTTTTCCTCAAAAAACATCATTTCTTTACGACTGAAGAAAGAAAGACACGAACATCTTGGATGACAAAGGGGGTGAGAACATTATCTGTAAATTTTTGTTCTGAAAGTGAACTACTCCTTTAATTTCTGCATATACTACTGTTCAAAGGTTTGGGATTGTTTTTTTTTTATCTCTGATGTATTTGATCAGAAGTTCTGTAAAAACTGTGATGTTGTGAAATATTATTACAAGTTAAAATAACTATTCTATTTTAATTTATTTATTCTTCTGATGGCAAGAGCTGAATTTTCAGCTTCATTTCTCCAGTCGTCAGTGTCACATGATCCTTCAGAAATTATTCTTACTTGCTGATTTGTTGTTTAAGAAACATTTGTTTGTTTGTTTGTTTTTAGAATTCTTTGATAAATAGAAAGTTCCAAAAAACAGTATTTATTTGAAAAAATATTAACATTAAGAATGTCACTTTTTAATGTAATATATATTTTAATATATTTAATATATGTAATTTAATATATATATCAATTTATTTATCTTCTTGATGAAAGTATTAATTTCTCTCCAAAATAAAATCTTACTGCACAGAAGTGTATGCCAAAACATTTTTGTAATTTCAATGAAATAAATAATTTCTACATAAATAAATAATAAATTAATTAACAGTACAATTAACAAATTTATTAACAAATGAACAAATATGAACTAAACAGTAATATATTTATACATTAACCCAAATTAATGTAATTTAATGTTTTAAAAAAAATGGTAAAAGTAAACATAATAGATTTCAGTTTGTTAACATTTATACTAACAGCTTAACAATTAATGCAATATTTAACTTGAACTAACAATAATAAACAATACCCTTACAATGTTTATTTAATCGAATGGTAATTTGTTTAGTATTTTTATAGTATTTATTATATATTATTAATATTATATATTAGTTATTATAAATGAACATCCATTTATAACAATATTGTTTATTGTTAGTTCAAGTTAGCTACTGTTCAACTGTTACTGTAAATGTTATCAAATTGAAACTAGTCTCTTAACTAGTTGCTTATTCGCGTACATATTACTAGAATATTAGCCATATCTACATGACCTTATTCTACATCCCTAATCCCACCCAATACTTAAATTTAACAATTTATTGAGGGAAAAGTCGTAGTTAATAGCGAATAAGTGTTTCCTATTCTAAAGTGTTACCGAAACTTACTGTAAAATGTTAAAGTGTTTTGTTAATTTAGCTCATCTTAATAAATTGAAACCTATTGTAAGGAGTTTTCTCACATTCTATCAGTGTTTAATAAGGATTTTGACTTTTAGAGTATAATTTAAAGTGATAGTTCACCCAAAAATGAAAATCCTGTCATTAATTACTCTCCATCATGTCGTTCCAAACACTTAATTTATCTTCAGAACACAAATAAAGATATTTTTGATGAAATCCGAGAGCTTTCTGACCATGCTTAGACAGAAACTGAACTTCCACGTTCAAGGCCTAGAAAAGTAGCAAGGACATTGTTAAAATAGTCGATGTGATGTCAGTGAAGCTACGTGAATACTTTGTTAAATTTAGATGAACGAAGGTTTTGGAATGACATGAGGGTATCTAAACTATCCCTTTAAATCCCACATTTCATGAACATCACTTTGTATCAGTGGGAACAGCTTTTTATCCACCTGTTTCAAAAAACTATGTATCTTCATATTTTTCCAGGTGACTTGGAAAAAAGAGCAAAAATTCGAGAACCTGCGACCTTAGTCATTCTGAACGCAACAAGAGCTGACACTGCTGATTACCGCTGTGAAGTCACTGCCCCGAGCGACCAGAAATCCTTTGATGAGATTTTAATATCACTCACTGTAAGAGGTGAGGGTTCCACACATAATTCTATATCAGTTTTTTCTTAGTCCACTAAGTGTTCACCAGCCGAAAGCATAATGTCTTTAGTATACATACTTTTGAAAGGAATTTTTGAATTTGTTGTAGACGTAGTATTGTTAGTACTTTCCAACTCCTACGATGTAACATGAGATGGAGCGGCGAGCCAACGCACCCACCCTTGGCGCACATTTGAGGATGCTTGCAGCTCTAAGTCTTCAGGGCGTGTTCAGGGCTATATGAGGAAACCTCTGAAACTGCATCTGAGTTTAATCAGGGGTCTAAAAGGGGAAAGAGCAGCATGTTCAGTTGGCCAGGATGCTTGCAGTTGGAGTCACTAAGGTGCACATGTGTGAGGATGCTTTATCTTCTCTGAGATGGTTCTCTTGTGTGCCACGCAGTGAAGCCTGTCGTGCCCAGATGCTCCGTACCCAAGTCCGTCCCGGTAGGCAAACCAGCAGAGCTGCATTGCTTGGAGGATGAGGGCTACCCGAAGTCCCAGTACCAGTGGTTTCGCAACAAGGAGGAAATCCCGGAGGATCCCAAGAGCAGCCCAAAGTTCTTCAACTCCTCTTATACCCTGAGTGGAGAGATGGGCACTCTGGTGAGTTCGTAAAAAGAGGCGATGGGGTAGGCGTAGGGATATTTTTGGGGAGCCAGTTGATGTGCGATGGGCTCAGCCATGAAGGGAATCTGCTGCCCTCATTTGCACATTCCAGAGTGCCATTCTCCGCCATTTGTACTCTGTGCCCTCGTCAACCTTCACACCACTTTTTAAAGTCTGACCTGCACTGCAGAACAGCTTCTTCCCCCTAAGGAGACAACTTCCAGAGCCTCGTTCCACACCTCTGTCTTACTTTTATAACATGCAGACTAAAATCAGAAAGATGCTTCTGGGGTTCAGTTTTTTTGTCTTTTGATGAGAAGATCATTTAAATTTAGTTAATATTTCATGTCATATTCATTCATTTTAATCAGTTTTGGGCATCTAATTTTAAATGTCTAAAGCCCTATTTTTATTTAGTTACAGTTCTTATCACCCAATGTCTGTGATTTCGCGTATCGATTCGGACATTACTAACATCTCTGTGTTTAATATAGAGGTGGGAGGGTCTGTTTTTTTTATTTTGCTTTTAGACCTTACGTTTCAAAAGTTATTAGCCGAAACATGAGTGCACATTTGGCCTGTTGGTGGGGCTAGAGAGTTTGAGTTAAAGACTCCAAATTTGCTGTGGATAATGATGAGACTGTCCTCTATCCGTGTGCCAAATTTCATAACTTTCCCATAAGCTATTCTATAAGATTCACAACAATACAGCTTTTACATATAGCATTTAACTACAAAATTCAAAATGGTCAATGCTCAAAAAAATGCAGTATGCTGTTCAAAATCTAATGAGATCACTCTTATAATTTTTAGTCAAAATTATAAACAAAAATGTAAATTTTTTATATCTTCTGTAAGATAAGTACACGTGACAAAAATAATTTTGCTTTTAGACCTTACAGTTCAAAAGTTATTAGCAGAAATATGAGTGCAAATTTGGCCTATTGGTGTTTGAGTTAGAGACTCCAAATTTGGTGTGAACAATGATGAGACTGTCCTCCATCCGTGTGCCAAATTTCATAACTTTCCCGCAAGTGATTCTATAAGATTCACAACAATACGCTAAAGCATTTGAAAATACAGCATTTTACTAAAAAATTTGAAATGCCTGACATAGAAAATTTTGTTATTTGGTAATCTAACAAGATCACTCATATGATTCTTGGTTAGAAATTCTAAACTAAAATGTCAAATTTGTATGTCTTTTCTGCTGAAACTGCCCTCATGGTTGATGTACCAAGTTTGGTCTGAATCTGCTAAGATATAGCCTTTTTTGCATGAATGAGTTCGAAAAAGATCTTTGACAACATTTAAAATTGCAAAAAATCTACAGACCTGTTTGGAATATAAATATTTTCAGCCCATTATGAGCCAAGGAATCAAAGGGAAATAATTAGCTTGTAGACTTTATGGTTAAAAGTTTATTAGCAAAAAAATTTGTGCAATTTTGGCCTGATGGTGGAGTTTGAGATAGAGACTCCAAATTTGCTATGGTAAATATTAAGACTGTCCTCTGTCTGTGTGCCAAATTTAATAGCTTTCCCACAAGTAATTTCAAACGATTCACAAAAATACACTGAAAACTACAGCATATTTAATAACTTTTGGCCAGCATTGTCTGAAGATAATCTGAGCCTGTTTTGGTGAAAATCCAACAAACCCTCTACGAGTTTGAAAAAGTAGATTGTTCACAAAATTTAAAACTGCAAAAAATCTGCAGACCTGTAGAAATTTTAGTTTGGTTTGTAATATTTTCAGCTCGTTATGCGCCAAGGAATCAGATGAAGACCTTACAGATTAAAGGTTATTAGCAAAAATTTGATTGCAAATTTGGCCTGTTGGTGGCGCTAGAGAGTTTGAGATAGAGACTCCAAATTTGCTGTGATTAATATTGAGATTAATAATACTGTCCTCTATCTGTTTGCCAGATTTCATAGCTTTCCCACAAGTAATGCCATAAGATTCACAGCAATACACTGAAAACTTCAGCATTTTAAAAAAAATTCCAGAACCGTCCACGCTCAAAATGGCTGACAAAATTTGACTTGGTATGCTGCACCAAATCTTAACAAGATCGCTATTATCATTTTTGGTCAAAATAGACAGAAATTATAAACAAAAAAGTCAAATTTGTGCCAAAACTACTCATAGGTCATGTTTGGTGTGACACCAAGTTTGGTCTAATCTGCTAAAGCGTTGTGAAGACAGCCTTTTTTGTACGCTTTACAAAAACAGTTTGCTAGATCAAAAAGCTTTTGGTAACTTTTACGTTTTCTGAACCAAGGAATCAGAGGAAGACCTTACAGTTTAAAGGTTATTAGCAAAAATTTGAGTGCAAATGTGACCTGATGGTGGCGCTAGAGAGTTTGAGATAGAGACTTCAAATTTGCTGTGGTTAATATTGAGACTGTCCTCTATCTCTGTGCCAAATTTCATAACTTTCCCGCAAGCAGTTCTGTCATTTTTAATCAATTTATTGCATTCATGCTAAATAAAAAAAAAATATTTCTTATTCTTACTGAGCCCAAACGATTTGTCAACCTAAATCACTGTAATTTATGATCTTCAGAAATTCAGTGCGGTCAGAAAGGAGGATGCTGGAGAATACTACTGCAGAGCCAAGAATGAGGCTGGGTTCTCTGAATGTGGACCGCAGTTGATGGAAGTTTGTACGTATTTTGAATACCTTTTCACATGTGACAGAGCACCCCGCAAAGCCAAGATCTCACCCTAATTTTTTTTTTTTTTTTTGTAGATGACATCAACATTGCTGGAATCATCCTGGGTGTAGTGGTGGTGGTGACGGTCCTTCTGTGTATAACAGTGGGCATCTTCTGTGCCTATAAGCGAGGCTACTTCACCAGCCAGAAGCAGACGGGAAACAAGTAAGCACACGACTTTGACAGCGACTACCGTCTGAGTCACACTCTGTCCCAGAGCAGTTTTGACTCACCGTTTTATGTCTTTTTTCCATTTCATCACCCAAGAAGCTCTGGAATGTTTCCAGCTCAGTCTTAACATCACATATAGCCTAAGATATTTGAAAATAAAAATAACTAACAGTTAATATTTTTTCTCCAGTTACAAAGCTCCAGCAAAAGGAGATGGAGTGGACTATGTCAGAACAGAGGATGAGGTATGAGAAAATAAAGAGGTTTAAGAGGTTTAGGCTTTAAGAAAGTCTCGCAGTTTAAGACAGGGAATCAGTTAAACCTCCTTCCCGCAATCTTCTCTCTTTCAGGGGGATTTCCGACACAAATCCTCGTTTGTCATCTGAGAGGAGGAAGACGGGTGATAGAAGAGATGCGGAATTACGTTGAAAGTTATTGGCGCTATTATACCTCGCAAACACAATCCCCAAATGAGGACATCGATGTTGGAGCTGCCATTGCACGTGCCTCGCTTTACGGCACGTCTGCGACAACACAAGTTTGTATTTGCCAAAGGTGACGAATAATCATGTCTGATCACTGTTTAAATATTACTTGTTCCTTTAATTCAGCTTTTACAGCCCCTTTTTATGACTCAAATTTACAGCAAGAAAACGTTTTCCTCAAACTCTTCTGTCATTTTTAAAACATTTATTTTGTACTAGGTAAATTTGTCAAGACTATTTTTGATGGAATATATTTTAAAATGCCTACAGAAAAAAAAAGTTTTACTTTTTTAAATATTTGTAAAATACTAACCTGGAAGCCAGTTTCTTTTTTTTTTCTTTTTTTACACTAATTTGGTTGTGAAAGAAAGCATTTCCACCAACTTCACCAACAGACCACTCAACGTGCGGATGTTTTGTTTTCCATTCAGATCCTTTCAATGTATATCCAGCGACACCGCCTTCAATCAAAGGTCTTATGTATTTACTATACTGCTGGGATTTCATGTTAATAGCGAAAGGACGTTCCATGTTCATGTTTGTAGATAGTCTTAGACAGTGGGTATCTTCAGAAAAACGCCAGCAAAAAGGCTGGAGAATATTTTGAAAGACCAGTGCTGCGTATTCTTGATTTTAAGTGTCCTTCTATGCTAGCTGTTTATCTTGTATATAGTGAATATACTGTCTAGGTTGTTTATTTTTTTTATTATTATTTTTTCTTTTCTTCTTCTCTCTCTACATCTTTTTCGTATTTGAGTGAGAAACACTCTCCATGTTACATAACAGGATTTGTTTGTTGGCTAACTGTACTGGTTGTATATAGATCCACTGTGAGCTACACTGTGCTTGAGAAGTTTCTGGTTTAACCAAACGTTGAATGAGGCAAATATGACACTCTTTCCATGGAAAAACTAAGTTGTCATGGTAGAGAGGGGATCTGCCTAAATACATTTAAAAAAACAACAACCTGGAAACATGTGAACTTACGTTTTCATCCATAGCGATGATTATGGATAAATTTGGACTGTTCACACTTGAAATAGTACAATCAGCTGAAAGTGAAACTTTTGTATTCTACCCTTTTCAGAAAACTTCAGCTAACTGAAGAGAATCATAAATCATTCCTCTTAAGTGCCTTTCCTCTGTAGACAGTCACAACAATGCAGTTTTTAATCATTAAATGCTGTAGCAGTTAATTAGAATATGCAGAACAATTTTTATAATTCACATCCAAACCAGGTCAATATTTAGAGTAAAACAGGTGTTTGAGAGGAATGATAATGTTCTGCGCTCAGCAGTTTTGATCACACATATCTAATATTATATATATATTTTGTAAATAGACCTGTTGTTGTGCATTGATTTGGAGAATTCTTCTCTTTTTTTTTCATTGACGTAGATATTCTATTATGTATTAGTGCCTAAATGTAGAATGAAATAATGTTTCAGGAGGACAGAGCACTAGTGTTTATTCAGCAGATGAAATCGGAAAATTCCTAGTTTCGCTAGACATGCGTATTATATAATTGATTTTATATAGTAAGTTAGAAAACGAGGTTACATTATGAGTCACAGCCCTGCATATGTCAATAGAGTACTGTGAGGGAAACAGAAATGAAACATTTTGTGGTTTGAAAGGAAGAAAAAAAAAAGCAGGGAGAGCTGTACCAAATACTGACTGCCAAAAGAGCATTTTCTTCAATTCCAGTATTATTCTGCTCCCAGTTCTCTTTCTTTTTTTTTTTAATTTGTTTGTAACTCTTGAGTAAGATTTTTCAGAGACTGAGTTCAGTTTTTCACTCATTTTAGTTTCTGTGGAGTTTGTGGTTGTTTTGGAGACAGCTGGAATTTGCAATGAAACATATTTCATTCACTGAATTCATGTAATGTCCCATTGGTTTGGGCCCGGTACAAATCCTGTGTGAATTCTTGAACAGTATGTTTGTGATTAATAAAACTCACTTCTTGAATTTCATTATGTTGTCTGCTTGCATTTTAAAAATGAATTCAATGTGTAAAATAGAGATATTCATCATCTGGAGTTAACACCAAAAATAGGGTGACCATAAGTCCTGTTTTCCCTGGACATGTCCTCTTTTTGGACTTAAAAAAAATGCGGCCAGGATTCCTAAATTGCCCAAAATGTCCGAGATTCGGCATTTGCTTTCTACAGTCGCCATTCATTGTGTGCGTTTTTATATACTTTTTATATACTTTTTAACCTCAAATGCTCGTCTTGTCTAGCGTCTAGCTCAGCAAGAGGAGCGTTTGAGATTAAAAAGTATATAAATTATCAATTTGTTTAAAAAATAACCTTTCGTTTTGCTAGATAAGACCCTTCTTCCTCAGCTGGATCATTTAGAGCCCTTTGAAGCTGCATTTTGGAAGTTCAAATTCAAGCGCACCATAGAAGTACATTATATGGAGAGAAATTCTGAAATGTTTTCCTCAAAAAACACCATTTCTTTACGACTGAATACACAAAGACACGAACATCTTGGAAATGAAAGTGGACTAACGTTACTCCTTTAAGCCTTGCGTGGGACTATTTTCTTAATCCCGCACTCGCATTCTAATTTTTTATTATTATAACATTCTAATATTGAATACAATTTTCGCACATCACGGAGTCCCTATCAATATGCAGAGTATTTAAATCGCCTTGGATGAAGCTTTTGTTGGATGTTGCCAAATCCGCATTTTTTCCACATAATTGGACTGATTTGAACATGTTGCCGCGGGTTGATTTTCTCTCGTGGGTTAAAAGTTTTAAATACTGCATAAATTCCATTTGACTGAAATGCTTGTATTGAAACATTTTGCATTCTACTTGTGATAAAACTTGTTTTGTGAAGGATGGCCACTGTGGTAGGAAGCTTTTTAGCTGTGTTTATGATCAATCTGCATAACAGTGACTGTAAAATATGTCGTTTTGGTACATATTTTATGTATGGTACGTGTTTTATGTACCTACATCCTCTTCTTTTAAAACTAAAATATGGCCACCCTAGCCAACGACGACTGAGCAGCGATATTTGGATGTAAACAACAGCATGGATTGCATGGTTAATGTACTACCAACTTCATGATTCTGATTCTGTCTAAATCATGGAAAAAACATGTGGAAGCTGCTAAATCATATAGTGAAGGACTTGTTAAGCAGGAAGTGTGCAATATTAATAGTTAATAGTTGGTAATGATATGTATAAGCAGTATTAATTAAGCTATTAGCCTAATATTTCGATAAGAACAAACATGAATGTTGTCAAGATTCTTGCCCTGGAAATCCAGGTTCAGTTTGGCTAACCACAAACGCATTTTGTTCCTCAGGCAGTTTTTTTGCCCTCTTCTCCTTGATTTGAAGTTTTGGCTGTCACTCCAAATGTCTTTCCCGGTCCGACTGTTTAGTACATCCTAAAGCAATACAATTATCCATTTTCAAAAGCAAGAATCAGCAAAATATGCGACTTTCGTTCGTTTCAGCGGCATTGTTTACATTCAGTGCCACCAATGCGGCCGATTGCTAATGTTTTAGTAGCTAGTCTTTAATGTTAGCAGTAGAGTTTGTTAATAGGCAATAATTTCTTATTTTATCACTCTAATACGCAAAAGTAGTAATAATAATTTACTTGACTGATATTAACATTGACAATATTAGTCTTAGCAATACCTAGTTTCAGATCATACACAATTAAATGGTATCGCAAGTCCACAATGTGTGGTTGTTGCTAATGCCCGCACTTTCCTCTTAACCACGTAGTCTTATAAACGTGTCAGGCACAATCCACTTGTTACACCCAACAGCCGACTCAAACAGGATTTGCAGTAGGTAACCTGATTACCGAGTTAGCCCGAACCAGCGGCTCTGCTCAAGGGTCATCACGACTGAGGGCATCACCTCTTATCTATTGACCTCTCTAGATTAATCTAGTGGTTGTTTGGACATTGACTGAGCAGCTCTGGATCAATAGGACCAAAGTTAAAGAAACAGCGCACTCTTCTGGTGCAGAAAGGACCACTTATTTCCCCTGTTTGGCTGTACGACAGTGTACAGTAAATGCTCCTTCAGTATAGCTCCTTCAGATTCCTAAATCCTTGCATGATGCAGTTAGGCGTGTGTAAATGCAATTAAGTTGAAATGTGTTTAAGATTAGGATTTTCCACGTTATCTATCTATCTATCTATCTATCTATCTATCTATCTATCTATCTATCTATCTATCTATCTATCTATCTATCTATCTATCTTTTGTCTGCCTGTCTGTCTGTCTATCTATCTAGATTATAGATAGATAGATAGATAGATAGATAGATAGATAGATAGATAGATAGATAGATAGATAGATAGATAGATAGATAGATAGATAGATAGATAGATATAAAAAAACTGATTAGTAACATAAAGGCGTAAATAAAACAAAAATCTGAATGCCAAAGAAAACAAAACAAACCCAAAAAAAATATTAATTCTGAACGTAATGAATTGTGGAGTAAATATATAAGAAACAGAGATATTATGTACAGCCCTACAGTCTATGGTACATCCTTGTAGCCCAGTTGATGGCAGTATAACTCTGATTATCACTAAACCACAAGAGAGGAAGAAAAAATTGTGTTGCCAAATCCCGCTACAAAGAAAAAAAAAATCGAGAAACAAATATTGTTTTGTGGTATTTCAAAATATTTTAAACTTTAATTCCAGTCCTTAAAGTATCTGAAAAAAGAATACCTTTAACTCTTTAAATTACTTGCAATAGGCTATATATTAAATAATCACCTTTAGTCTAATTTAATTTGTTAGAATTTGCTTTCATATATTTCGGTATTTATTGTGTTTTATATATATACACTTCCTTTGATTTATTGTGGTGTTTACAATGATAATACAGAATTTGTTAATGTTAGTTATATATTTATTAAATTTAGTTAGTTTTCATGTATGTATTTATTTATGTTTATGAAATGAATTTAAATGGAAAATGCGGACATGGCAACACCGAAAGAAACCCTCGTTTAGCCAGGCGCCGGCTCCTCTCGCGTGATTACACGTTCTGGCGTCATACTTCTTTGCGTTAGTCAAGGGAACTGCAGAGCGATTTCACCTGTATTTCTGCACAGAGCGTACTCGTTCATTTAGTATTTTATCGTTTATGCGTTCCTGATTAAACGTATATTTTATGGCTGTAATAGGACGTTGCAACGGATATTTTGGGTAAGATCTTATATGCATTCAGTTACCATCATTATATTCTGCAAGATACAGTCTATGGCTGTGTCTCAAAACCTGCGTTCTGCCTATCTAGACAGCATTTTTGGACATCATAAACGCCCATGATAGCAAAGCAGTCTTGGTAGGCAGCTTTCTTGGTTCATGCATACATTTAAATGTCTTAATGCATCACAATAATGTTCAGTAGAGCAATCGCAGTAGTAATGCACTTTACCATTACTTCTTTGGGAAACGAACAGGGCCAAAATGAACAGTCATATTTACGTTATTTTGTTTGTATTTGATCATGGCGAATTATTCTCATAGGCACATATAAAACACTTGGTAATAACAGTGCTGTTACTGTTAAAAATTAAACTGTATGCTGACCAAATCATTTTGGTTACTTGAAATAAAATAAGATATACTGTAAATATTAGGTGAAAAAAATTAACTCAAAAACTCAATGGTAATTAGAAAAAAATTTATAAAATTAATTACTATTGAATTACTAAAATTACCAAAACAGAAATAAGTTATGCTAAATAGAAACATAGACTACCAGTCAAAAGTCTCTTCTGCTCACCAAGCCTGTATTTATTTGATCCAAAATATAGCAAAAACAGTAATATTGTGAAATATTTTTACTATTTAAATCTAACTATTTTCTATTTGAATATATTTTAAAATGTAATTTATTCCTGTGATTTCAAAGCTGAATTTTAAGCATCATTACTCCAGTCTTCAGTGTCACATGGCTATTATCATTATCAATATTTAAAACAGTTGAGTACATTTTTTCAGGATTCTTTGATGAACAGAAAGATCTAAAGATTAGCATTTATCTGAACATTATGGAACATTTATAGAAATTAATACTTTTATTTAGCAAGGATGCTTTAAATTGATCAAAAGTGATGATAAAGACATTTATAATGTTACAAAAGATTTCTATTTCAGATAAATGCTGTTCTTCTGAACTTTCTATTCGTAAAAGAAACTTGAAAAAAATTCTACTCAGCTGTTTTCAACATAATAATAAAAATAATAAATGTTTTTGAGCAGTAAATCAGAATATTAGAATGATTTCTGAAGGATCATGTGACTGGAGTAATGATGCTAAAAATTCAGCTTTAAAATCACAGGAATAAATTACACTTCAATATATATTCAAATAGAAAACAGTTGTTTTAAATAGAAAAAAAATATTTCAGAATTTTACTGTCTTTGCTGTACTTTAGATCAAATAAATGCAGGCTTGGTGAGCAGAAGAGACTTCTTAAAAAATCATTATAAATCTTACTGTCCAAAAACATTTGACTAATAATGTATATGTAAAAAAAAAAAGTACTAAACTGAAATTTAATGAAACCTGAAAATATTAAAATAAAAGCAAAATATAAATAAATACTATAGCAGTATATAATTCATACTGGTTGATAACCCTATTAAAATGCTTATCAAGGTTAATTAAAAAAGTTTCACAAAAATTGTAATTTTATTAAGAAAAGCTACAATATAAAAACAGGTTAGATTGACCATAATATGAAGATGAAAATTTTTACACTAACTAATTTATATTTATCCAATTTGATTTGTAGTTATTTTATTAGTTACACTGGCTTATCAATATTGAAATGTTTCTTAAAACACTTGATTTAATAGGGTCACTTCTTCAAATATAGAGCCAAATAGAGTTTTGTTTCCCATATATTGACTCCAAGAAAACCATACACATATTTTGGTCTATATTTTTGTAAGTAATACTTTGTGGTATGGGCAGGATGGCTTGTGCAGACCTTATGTTATAGCTTGCTCTGTGTGGACATCACCGCCACCGTGGAAGAAAACGGCAGCTCATGGCACCTGGCCTACACAAACTCGGGCTCCAGCCCCCTCCCAGCACCACCCGAACACTTGTGCAAGGCCTGCGGAGGCCAGTTTGACACCGTAAGAACGGTAAATCAGGTTACATCTACTCATATTCTGCAATTACAGCAAAAATTGGATTTGAGCGTTTTTTGATTTCAATCCATTTCATAGCATGTCTGCGTGGACTGCAAAAACAACTTCTGCAGCCGCTGCTCGGTGCAGATGGACCTCCGGCCGCGGATGTGCCACACCTGTCAGCGGCTCCACTGCACCTTTTTCGAACGGGCAGAGTTGATGAGGCTGAAGGTAAAAGACCTCCGTGACTATCTCCACTTGCACGAAACCCCCACGCAGATGTGCCGAGAGAAGGAGGAGCTGGTGGAGCTGGTGCTGGCTCAACAAACTCCCAGGGGGAGTGGCAGTGCCGAATCCCGTTCACAGCCGTCTGCGGCTCCTCTGCCTTCCCATGCTCTTGCAGAGTCTGAAGCCCTCACGGAGGAGGAGGATGAGGATGAGGATGAAGAGGGTGACGAGGAGGAGGAGGAAGAGGAAGAAGATGGTGATCAAGATGGAGATGGAGAAGGAGAAGATGAAGAGGGTGAAGAAGATGATGAAGATGATGAGGAAGAGGTATGACTCGAACATGCTGTATGTTTGAATATAGTAGTAGCAGTAATATTAGTATTAATGTTTTATTTGCACTTCACTTAGTCCACAGACAGTGAGGAGACGCTTGTGCACAGCAGAAGAGCTTCTCTGTCTGACCTGAGCCGAGTGGAGGACATCGAAGGCCTCAGCGTGCGGCAGCTGAAGGAGATTCTGGCGCGTAACTTTGTGAACTACCAGGGCTGCTGTGAGAAATGGGAACTAATGGAGAAGGTCACCCACCTCTTTAATGATCAGAAAGACCTTCACAACCTGGGTACGTCTTTCTGCTTGAACACTGTGAAACTATAATAGCGATAAAGTTGCCTAGTGCTTAAAGATCTGGGTTGGTAACCAAGAAATTGCAGTTTTGATTGTTAGTTTGTTTTAATTAATGTATAATGGAATTCTAAAACACAACGGGCCTCATTCATGAAACTTGCATAAATATATGAGTACATTCAAAGGGATTTGCATATAAAACAGACCTTCCTGAAAACTCTGGATTCACAAACACTTCGTAAACATCAGATTTGATAGTTAAAGGATTAGTTCACTTTCAGAACAAAGATTTACAGATAATGTACTCACCCCCTTGTCATCCAAGATGTTTATGTTTTTTGAGGAAAACATTTCAGGATTTCTCTCCATGTATGGTGCCCCCAAGTTTTAACTTCCAAAATCCAGTTTAAATGCAGCTTCAGAGGGCTCTAAACAATCCCAGCTGAGGAAGGAGGGTCTTATCTAGAAAAATGATTGGTTATTTTTTAAACAAATTGACAATTTATATACTTTTTAACCTCAAATACTCGTCTTGTCTCGTCTCTGCAATGCACATGCGTAGTCTGTGAGATCCGGGTCAATACACTTAGGCTATGTCTCATTTTCTTCCCCAACTTCAAAATCGTCCTACAACGCTGCAGAAGTACAGACCCAGTGTTTACAAAGTGAACATACAAAGAAGATCAAACTTTAAAAACAGGTAATACAGCATTGTAGGACGATTTGGATCACACAGACTACGCATGCGCATCACAGAGACGAGACAAGCCAAGCATTTGAGGTTAAAAAGTATATAAATTGTCAATTTGTTTAAAAAAATAACCTTTCGACCCTTCTTCCTCAGCTGGATCGTTTAGAGCCCTCTGAAGCTGCATTTAAACTGCATTTTGAAAATTCAAACTTGGGGGCACCATACATATCCATTACATGGAGAGAAATCCTGAAATGTTTTCCTCCAAAAACATAATTTCTTTACAACTGAAGAAAAAAGACATGAACATCTTGGATGACAAGGGGGTAAGCACATTATCTGTAAACTTTTTGTTCTGAAAGTGAACTAATCCTTTGAACATGTGAATTTGAAATTATTTGTAAATAGAGGGTTTGCGCTTATGTCACGATTTGGTCAGTAACCTGGATGCATGGTCATATTGGAGACACTCGGATGTAAACAACAGCATGGATTGCATGGTTAATATACTACTGAATATGTTGTTCTGCTCATTTATGCTGTCTAAACCATGGAAAAAAACATGTGGAAGCTGCTGAATCATATAGAGAAAGACTTGGTAAGCAGGAAAGGGTGCAATATTTTAACAAACTTAATAGCTTAATCAGGGCTGCCAACTTTTGACTTCAGCTTGGAGTGAGAATTCCCACAGCCGTCCCTGTAGGGGGGTCCGGGGGCATGCTCCCCCGTAAGAAAATTTTGTACATTTTACAGTAAAATTCATCTATCTGGTGCACTTTGAGAGTTCACAATTAAGAGCTCCAATACAGTTTCAGTGTGCAAACTAAACAAAGAAAAAAGCTGGTCAATTGACTTGATCTTGAGGTTTAAAGGGGACTCAATCCTCTTTTTAGTGTGATATGGTGTCTCAGTCTAAATTACTGTCACACTGGTATATTTAGAAACCAAACAATTTAGAATTAAAAAAGAATTAGAAAGAACAACAACAATAATAATTTTATATTAACAACAGTAATATTGAAAACAGTTCTGTAAAGTAAATAAAAACAAGTATTTCACCGGTATGTTATTTTACCTTTTTCTACAGTTTTCTACATTTTTGGGTGATTTGAGAAAATTTACCAGCCATAAATATTTTTCCTGGCCATGAAACTGTTTTTGCAGAGGCTGCTACTACAACAACTAAACATTTTTAATAATAATAAAAATAATAATAATAATACATTGAAAATTAGAACTAAACACTGCATTTTAATCTTGATACAAGCAAAGATGCTACACACATTCGCATGAGCAGTCTGTTTTTATCATAAAATGATGTAAAGTAACTGTTGCAGTGCTGCAAAACTGTTAACTTTTTACCACAACAAGAAAAGCAATTTACAATGAAAGAATTGCAAGATTTAGTCATTATACTTTTATAAATAATTACAACCGCATTTAAATATATATATATATATAATTTATTTTTTTTAATTTTTTTTTTGACACGAAAAATTCAAATATTTTGCTGTTTATATATTAGTCTGCTGTTGTGAGAAATTAAATTTTTCTCATTTTCGAAAAAGAATCCTTCATTCATGAGATTTATCACTCTCGAAACTTTTGAAAATTCTGAACGGATTATAATTAGCCTTGGAGTGCGCAATAGCCCTTCCTTGATAATTATTAAAACGTGTCGCTTCAGTTAATCGCAAAAGTCCTTTTATTATCAATGAACCGCTTATTTTACAGTGAGAGGACTGGCAAGTGCAATCTGGCGTTTAGAGGTGAGTGAATTCAGAACGCAATGGCCAATTACAGGCGTTCTAGATCAACATATATGTTTGTGATTGGCTACATTGCTCGGCGCTACAAAAACACGTTGTCTTTTGGCGATTTCCAGAGCACAAACACAAATACGCTCTGGAGCTTTTGCCAAATCTGTTTAGCCAATATCTTATTAATCCAGTTTTAACTGAGGGTGATTTTGACTGCGTGAGAAAATGGATGTGTGGCGTGAGAGCGTGTGAAAAGTGTCAATTGCGTGAGTCTCACGCTGAATGCGTGAGAGTTGGCAGCCCTGGCTTAATAGCTGGTAAAGATATTTATGAGCCAGTATTAATTAAGATATTAGCCTAATATTTCACCTACCTGACTGGAAATGATAGGAACAAACACGAAGGTTGTTCAGATTCTTGCTCTGGAAATCCTGGTTCAGTTTGGCCAATCAGAAACGCCTTTTGTTCCTCAGACAGTTTTTTGCACTCTCCTCCTTGATTTGTTATAACTTTTGGCGGTCTAGTACTCCAAATGTTTTTCCCCGTCCGACTTATAAGTACAGCCCAAAACATTACAATATAATTTACCATTTTCAGCAATACTCATCAAAATATGTGAGTTTCTTTCGGTTCAGTGGCATTGTTTACATTCAGTGCAGCTAATATGTCCGATTGATGTCACATTGTGAAAACTCTCTATACGTGCACGCTCATTCACAATTAGCATAATCCCCGTTTATGAATTACAACTACGTACGTTACGTGTCCAGGAACGCTGTGGAATATTCTGGACTCCTTTCTAAAGTTTGGCTTCAGTATAATCCATAAATGCAAAAATAAAGTAATAGGACATATCCATAACATGTTATTCAATTAACGTGTGTCCACCAAAGTGTTTTTAGCCAACTGAAAAAACAACAGGCTTCTGGAAACTGCCAGCGGGTGGCGCTTGAGAACGTTTTGGTGGCACAGCGTTTTTTTCCAGCTGAGATGCTTTGGTTGCTATGATCAATGAAAGAACGTATTACTATATCTCATTTTGAAGAATATTAGTGAATATAAAAATTAAGTAACCAGCAATGTAAGATGTCGGAATGCAAATCATTTGTATAGAATACTTTTGTCAAAGTCGCCATTTGAAGCTAAACGCAGACGTTTAAACAGACAGGCTAATGGATGAAACCTGCTATAATTACTCTACTTTTAAAGAATTTGATTTAAATAATAGGTCTACATAATATTCAAATATGCAGTTCATAGGGGACATAATGTATTAGCCCTACAGCTACAGCATGAAATACTATTTAAACCCATTTTACATTTACCTATATTATCTATATTATGCTAGTTTATATCTCATATTTTATAACTTAAAATTAATAAAATTTAACTCAACAATAGCAAGTTTGTCAATCCCGGGGCGAAAAAGGCAGAAGTGTGAGGTATAAACTCATGATTTTAAGCAGAGGAGAAAAGAGATAATGACGAGTTGTTTTTTCTTATCAGAATTATAAGACATAATCTCCTCCATTGATTGGATGGCTGGGTTAAAAAGTGACAGTGACAACCATTGCGTTTTACCAAAGACTATAGAAATACAAAGACGGACCTCTTGTTTTTGTGGCATTGAATTAATAAAGCATTATAAAAAAAAGAAAGAAAGAAAATAAATACAAAGACGGTTCACTCCTATACTATGAATGGGAGAAATGCAAAAAGCAACTGCGAAATTTTAATCACTATTTGAGCATAAAAAACACCATTCATGGGGCAGTTCATTTCAGATTTTGTTTGCTGATTTGAAATATGTAATTTAATTGCAAGTTAATCAGCAAGCAGTTTTTAAAATTTTAGATTTAGATAGCACTTAGTCTTGGATGAACTGCCAGGGGGCATTGCAAATGTGACTGCCGAGTGAACAGACTGTCCTTGAAAGGGACTTTGGTTTTACCCAAAGTTAAACAGTTACAAAAAAAGACAGGGCAAACAAGCTTGTGAATTATTGTTATGGTAGTGCATTAAAATTCAGTGTGAATGGTTTCCCAAAAAGAACATTTTACACAGCATTTACACGTGGGAGAAAGCAGGTGTACGTTTCTTTCGTGCCAACTAACATGTTGAAAATACATTTGAATTCATTCAAAGATTCATGTCAGCAGCTTTATGAATGATTTATACAAAATCTGTTCTGCTTGTGTTTCATGAATGAGGCCCATTGAAACGTTTTACAGTTTTATGCTTTAGCGTGTGTATTTTATTTTTCCAAACAAGTAGAATGACAGCATCCGACTGTAATAAGCATCCTAAATTATATACACTACCATTTAGAAGTTTGAGAGTCAGAAAGATTTTTTTTAAGAAAAGAAATTACCGCTTGTATTCAGCAAGGATGCAGTCAGTTGATCAAAAGTGACAGTAAAGACATTTATAATGTTACAGAAGTTTTAAACTCAAACAAGAGCTGTTCTTTTGTGCTTTTCATTCATCAAAAAAATGCTAATTCAAAATAAATCATGACGTGCAGCTGAAAATTAAGCTTTGCCATCACAGAAATAAATTACATGTTAAAAAATAGTAAAATAATAAGCAAGTATTTTAATTTGTAATTAGCAGCCTTGATGAGCATATACGTGTTCTTTCAACAAAGAAGTTCCTACTGATCTTACCAGTCCCAAACTTTTAAAAAGTAGTGTAAGTTAAAGGGATAGTTCACCCAAAAATGAAAATTCTGTGAATAATTACTCACCTTTATGTTGTTCCAAACCCATAAGACCTTTGTTCATCTTCAGAACACAAATTAAGATATTTTTGATGAAATCCGAGAGCTCTCTGACCCTCCATAGACAGCAAGGGTCCTACCACGGTCAAGGCTCAGAAACGTAGTAAGGATGTTAAAATAGTCCATGTTTACATTTTTGGGTGAACTATCCCTTTGAATCATGATAGTGTATATACTGTTGTTTTTTCAAATTTACTGAAATTGATGCTCTTGCACTTTCTTTTACTTTCAGTTTCAAATACAAAAACAGAAGCAGGTATGTTTCATGCATACTGTGGCAATTTGCCCCAAAATGCTATATTAAAAACTACTGTACTTGTATCTGATAACTAAATCTCTCCCAATCTTCCAGCTGATCCTGCTGAGCCCAGCGGCCAGGAGGAGAACCTGTGCAAGATCTGCATGGACTCCCCCATTGACTGCGTCCTGCTGGAGTGCGGCCACATGGTGACCTGCAGCAAGTGTGGGAAACGCATGAACGAGTGTCCCATCTGCCGACAGTACGTGGTTCGAGCCGTGCACGTCTTCAGATCGTGAAATTCGGGTGCAAAGAGACAGACTGCCCCCCCCTACAGGTTGTTGCTTTTTCACACATTGAGCAACATTTTGTCAACGTTTGCTCACATTTTTTTGATAATGTTCCATTTTGCTGCTTTGTTTATAAGTTTACATGATTAAAAGCACTTATTTGTTTTTTACATCGTGACAGTGTTTAAGTAGCGTCCGAGTTTTGTTGTTGACATTTGCACTTTTTATTTCATTGTAAGGATTTTTACTGTATATCCATCCTTACTGTATGTAAATAATAAGCAAACAAGGTTTAAAGGAAAACGTTGCATCAATTATGGATGTTAATTAGAGGTTGAGATGATGTAAAGAACACATTTAAAAGAGTTGAACATGTTTGGAAGTTTCTAGGATGTGAAAACAGGGTAAGATGGTTGACTTTAATTTTGATTTGGAATAGTTAACAATAGTTAAATCACCACTGTAATGTGACCTATTCAAGGGTCATTCCACTCTTGGTTAAAGAAATGGTTCACCCAAAAAATTACATTTGCTGACCCTCAGGCCGTCCAAGATGGAGATGAGATTGATTCTTCATCAGAACAGATTTGGTGAAATTAAGCATTACATTTGCTCACTAATAGATCCTCTGCAGTGAATGGGTGCCGTCAGAATGAGAGTCCAAACCGCTGATAACAACATCACAATAATTCACAAGTGATCTTAGCGACTCCTTAGCGAATCATTAATGTTTAACAATGTTTTAACTTTAAACCACAGAGTGAATCAAGAGAGAAATATGCATAGATTAGAGTCTAAACAAATATGTCAGTGGATTTTGATGTGAGAAGACAAAATGGGATGGACTATTTCACTTGAGGAAGCATTATTATGAATTATGGACTCATATTTCGACCAGAAGCAAAGTTAAAATGCCTTAATGATTGATTTGTTTCTTTCAAACATGCAACTTTTCTTCTTGAGCGTATGGAAGCCTGTTTCCGCCAGGTCCGAAAAATTCCATGCCTTAAAAAGTCGAAACTATGACTTACTAAGTCGACTTTAAATGTCGTAATTACAAGATAAAAAGTCAAAATTATGACTTAATTAAATCATAATTACAAGATAAAAAGTCGAAATGATGACTTAAGTCAGAAATACGAGATTAAAAAGTCGAAATTATGACTTAATTAAGTCATAATTTTGACTTTTTATCTCATAATTTCGACTTTTTAAGTCATAATTTTGACTTTTTATCTCATAATTTCGACTTTTTTAAGTCATAAGTCATAATTATGACTTAGTTAAGTCATATTTATGAGATAAAAAGTCGAAATTATGACTAAATACAAGATAAAAATCATTAGACCACTCCTATGGCTAATGACTTTTTATCTCGTAATTATGACTTAACTAAGTCAGAAGTTTGACTTTTTATCTCATAATTTCGATTTAAGTAAATCATAATTTCGACTTTTTTTAACTTGTAATTATGACTTAAGTATGTCATCATTTCGACTTTTATAAGCATGGATTTTTTTTCTTCCATATGAGCAACTGGAGTTGTGTTGTAGATTATTGTGATGTTTTTAGCATTGGTTTGGACTCTGATTCTGACGGCACCCATTCACTTCAGAGGATCCAGCAGCGAGTAGGTGAAGCTAATTTCTCCAAATCTTTTCTCATGAAGAAACCAACTCTACATCTTGGATGACCTGAGAATGATTTTTAATTTTTGGTGAACTGTTCCTTTAACTATTACGCACGCTACCAATATTGGTACTTGTTTCTAGTGAGTAGGTGCTATTTTCCAGGCTCTGTGCACTTTTAGATCACAGACTGTCTCATGCTTTGGTCTTAAATCCATATCTTAGGCAGAACCAGTACTTCCAAACTGCCAAGAAACCTTTTCTGGCTTCAGTACATTCTTTGTTTTATTACACCGGTGGATAGTTTTCCACCATTACTAGTATTACTAACAAGTCAGTGTTAGTCAAGGTGCTCATTACTGCCTACATTTATTGTTGTATGATAAAGTGTGTTAACCTAATAAAAAGTTTTCACAGAGTGATAAACGTCAATCATAATTGTACTTTTTTTTTTTTCTCAAAAACTCTAATTTTTAAACTTGAAGACTGGAGATATGATGTTTTAATTATTCAAAAAGTAATTGCAAGTTTGCGAATGTATCAAAACTGTTTGAAATCTTCGTCTGATGCATATCTCTGATTCCTTGCTTTCTTGAGCTGAATGTAGATGGCACTAAGATCCGTCTAAACCATTAAGTCCATCTCTAAAACACAGACGATCTTCTAAACAAAAAGTTAATCTTTTAAATTTTCCTGGTTATTATAAGAGGCTTTTTGACAGGATATGCAACCTGTACATATTCTATATTTTAATAGCTTTGTGTTTTATGTATTTGCATATTTATTAATCAAACAGCCACATTATAAAACTTTAAAACATCTCAATTACTCACTATCGTTTCACTGGCTATTGCAAATGTCTAGTCAGTCCAAACCCAGCATGAACATCCATAACCTAACCACAATATTTTAATAAGGTGATGATGAACACTGAACAGACACATACAGTAGCAAAAAAATTGGGTGTAAATTTCTGCTCAGTTCCGCGGTGCTTGGAGCTTTCATTTTGTGCTTTAACAGCTCTAGTTAAACAAAAAAAAACTAATAAATGGGCAGGATGAGATTTATATGTTAAGTATACACCTCTCATTAAAATCTAATTTATGTTATTTGTGTAATAGCAAAGGTGCCCAAATATGTGTGTGCGTGTATGTGCCAAGTGGAGTTATATCCCTTGAAATATCAGTAGGTTGTGTTGCGGTCTGAAGATTTCAATATTTACACAAATAAATATGATCTAAAGCTTAATTAAAACTTAAAGTGGATTTTAGCATTATTCGGAAGCTAAAGTGTCTTTGCACATGAATGCAGCACTGAGAAATTGACTGTTTAGTCAAGTAAAACATTGGATGTGTATCTAGAGAAATATTTATTACAAAAAAATAAGCATATGAGGAAAAAAATAAAAAAAAAAATATATAAGAGCTCTGCATGCATGAGCAAAGAAAAAGATAATCGAAAGGTGCTTAGAAATGCCTGAATGAAGTTTTCCAGGTTGAGTTGGAGACACTGGATTCTGTATTAACTTTTGTGTATCCTGTTTGCTTTTGTTTGTTTTTAGATGATTTGAGACTGTGACTTTCTTTTCAACTGTATGAAATATAATCAAGTCAACTGATAACTCAAAATGCTGTTCCGGATGTAGTAAACATTTATCATATAACTCAGCATGTCAGATTGCCAATATTGTCTTTTAATATGCAGTGAGCCTGATGTGCTAAATACTGTATTTCTGTAAAACACTACATTGGAAGGTGATAAGGTTTATAATTGTTGATAAATTTATATATTTTTAAATTTTGTTACTACCTATGGTTGTTCTTGTGTGAATATTTGTTTTAGTTTTTTTTTTTTTTTTGTATCAATAAACAAACATACAACAGCTGAACATGTGTCACTTGTGGATTAATTTGAATAACTATTTGGTTTTGATTCAATGCTTTAATTATCCACTGTATACTTTAACACAGAAGTAAGCCTATGGGTAAAATTTCTGGTTTATACTGAACTAAACTTGCAAATTTTCCTGATTATTGCTAAAAATGGTCAACTATTGTTACGTTTTGGGCTGTACTAATCAGTCGGACCGGGAAAAACATTTGGAGTACTATAGACTGCCAAAAGTTATAACAAAAAAGGAGAAGAGTGCAAAAAAATGTCTGAGGAACAAAAGGTGTTTGCCAAACTGAACCAGGATTACCAGAGCAAGAATCTTGACAACATTCGTGTTTGTTCTTATTGTTTCCAGTTAAGTAGGTGAAATATTAGGCTAATATCCTATTTAATACTGCTTATACGTATCTTTACCACCTATTAACTTCAGTTTGTCAAAATATTGCGCCCTTTTCCTCCTTACTAAATCCTTCTCTCCTTGTTTTAATCCGAGTATCTCCAATTTGGCCTCGCATCCGGGTAACTGACCAAATCGTGAGGTAAGTGCTATAAAGTGCAGTAAACAGTAAAACTGTTTGCACTACAAACCAGTGTGCTCCTAATTAAGATAATACATTAAAATAATATTTCAAGACACCAATATGCAATATCAAGCCGCAAAACGAGCTGTTTTGTACAGTTAAAAATAGCTGGACTCGAAGACCAGAAGCCACATCAAATTTACAAATGGCCGCGCCTACTCTTACAGGAAGAAGGTAGATCGAAGTTTGTGTTTTCTAACAGCCTTAAAATTAACTTTAGAGACAATTTGCAGCTTTTACAGCAGGGGGAGCCACAGGCCACTAATACGAAACAATAAAATAAAATCATACTACAGAAGATAAAGGTAGCCTGCCCTTTCATCCTCTCAAAACACTTATCGCTATTAAATTTAAAGCCACTCAAATGACAATCAGAAAACCAATTTAAATTTGCAATAGCACATTAATCAAGTAGGACTAGACGTGTTTCTGTTTCTGGTAACCATAGAAACTGACCGGTGCAGATTCAGCAGTCTGCTGCTGTGATTTACTTTCTACTAAGTTAGTTGAAATGAATAACTATATTTACATGAATGTGGATTAACAAACTCACTAATGACATCGTTAAGAAAACGGGAGAAACCCAAGGTAGGTCGCTCAAACTTTGAGAACTGCGTTCTGATAAAGTTATGAATGCTAACGCTAAGTAGTTTTAACGTTGAGAGGCTGCTGAGAACGTTTAACAAGCCCGCTCGTCTTTAACGTTACAAGTGGTTTTAAGTTGTAATATTTTTTCCTCTTTTTGGGATGTTAAGTCGTATTTAGCCGTTTAAATAAACACTAATGTCTTGAAGTTTAAGTGATGAAAGTCTCTCGGGAGAGAGTTGGCTGAGTTTCCATCATCAAGCGGTTCGTTTCGCGTGTTAACATAATGAACAAATCAAAATCATAAAACGTTTATCACTTTGTAGATCAGCAAGATGCTTCATTCACCATCTGTGGAGAAATCTGTAAGTATCGGTATGAGGATTAAATAAAAAGCATAAAGTGGCAGGCAGGTGTAATCCTAAAGGACTTTAGCTCGTAATGTGAGAAATGTAAATTTAATTAAATACTTTTTGCTATATGAGCCTGTGCATTTTTATGAGGTCCATAAGGCATATGAAACTAATTATTTAAATGAGTCACTGAATTAAGTTTTTTAAACAAAATAATAATAATATAAAGCCACAGTCTTTGTTAGAGACTCATTTAAATGTTTGAATATTATCTGATTATCTGCTATTATGCCATTAATAAAACGTTATAATAAATAGCCTACGTTTTAAACAAATGATAATGATGATTATAAGATGCTCATCAAAGCTCTATATTTATTTGATCAAATATACAGAAAAAAGTAATATTGCAATTTAAAATAACAGTTTTCTATTTTAATATACTACTTTAAAATATAGATTGATTGTAGATTGATTTTTGAAAGATCATGTGACACTGAAGACTGGAGTAATGATGCTGACAATTAGCTTTGCATCACAGAAATACATTCTATTTTGAAAATATATTAAAATAGAAAACCACTTCTGTATTTTCAATCAATTAAATGTCTTGATGAGCATAAAAGTCTTTAAAAAAAAAAAAAAAAACATACAAAATCTTACTGATCCCCAACATGGAATTACAATTGTAAAAATAATGCTTTGAATGCTTTTAAACATTAAAAGTGTTGCATTTAAAATGATAAAACAGCAAATTATTATCAGTATTATTGGCTATTTGTGACCCTGGACCACAAAACCAGTCTTAAATCGCTTTGGTATATTTGTAGCAATTGCCAAAAATACATTATGGGTTAAAATGATTGATTTTTCATTTATGCCAAAAATCATTAGGATATTAATTAAAGATCATATTCAATGAAGATATTTAGTAAATTTCTTACCGTAAATATTTAAAAACTTAAAGTTTGATGAGTAATATGCATGGCTAAGAACTTCATTTGGACAACTTTAAAGACGATTTTCTTAATATTTTGATTTTTTTGCACCCCCAGATTGCATATTTTCATATAGCTGTATCTCGGACAAATATTGTCCTATCCTAACAAACCATACATCAAGGGAAAGAAAAAATCGATCCTTATAACTGGTTTTGTGAGAATCATGTTTTCCCCTCTCAGTTGCAGTTCCTACAGCAGGGGGAGACAGACATTTGAGTTAAATAAAATAAACAGACAAAATATGGCCTAATTGTAGAGGTAGGCTTTTATCTCTATAGTGATGTTTATAATTAAGCAAATTGTATAATTTAAATACTTGTAATTGTTATAAGTTTGAGTTTGTATATAAAAAATTGCAGAGGCAGAAGCAGGAAGCATGAAGCAGGCAGGAAGGATGTGGTCTAATGGGGCTTTACACAAAGAAGCCAGAACAAACTGCATACAGAATTTCAGATTTCACATCATGATTTTTACACATTCTGGTGTGGTGTGCTTTTAAACAAGTTGGGACAACAGGGTGTGGTTGTCAGACAAGAGCACCGCTACTGTCCTTTGCGTTCAAATGAGTCATTTCAAAATATAACAGCCATAATGTTCATGATTTGACTGTCCCAGACTAGTATATACTCCACAATGCAGAAGCTAGAGACAGAAAGCCAGCATAAGCTCAAGCGTCGTCATAACGACCGTGGAGCAGCTGCTGCGCACGCATGCGCATAAGTCTCCCCATCCGCGTCCACCTCGTATCCTGTTTCAGGTCTAGCGAGCTAACGGGGTGGCACATATGGCCATCGCCTTGGTTGAGGTACCTTCTGTAGTTTCCTTTGTTTACCTCAGTTCCTCCGATATGCGGTTAAAACACTGTCGCTGACTAAGGACGTTAGCATTTTTTCCTCACGCTCCTCTCACCTTGATGTGAAGTCAGAAGAATGATCGCATCCCTGTCTAAAGGAAATCTGCTTGACGTGCTGCAGGAGGGTCCTAATGAGGTACTGAACCCCTTAAAACCTAGTGTCTGTTCACACGTGGATCCGTTTCATTTGCTCATTTAGGTTCTGTTAGGAAAAGGCTCACTAAAAAGTTCAGAGCATTAGCTGTCGCAACTTACCAAGCGTTTTACGCAAGAAACTCTGGAGAGTGCGACGCATTGTATTGTTTACGTCTTCTGTGAGTTGTTGCTGTAGAACAAGAGTTAGCAGGTTCTTTTGAATGTAGTATTTCATGCATTAGAGCCTTTTAGTTTTATTTATAGTCAGAATTTGTTGATTAGCAGTTGAAATTTCATAAAGCTATGCTGACTAAAAGCCTTGTACCATATGTGCATAAGCTGCATATCGAATTTAAATCAAATGCCAAATTTAAAGTGCATATATGTTTATATTATCGTTTTCATAAGAATTATATTTGCATAAATGCTTTGAATGATAAAATTATGAATATTGGAACTACTGAATAAAAATAGCTAGTCAAATGTCACAATTATGGCATATATAAACTAGTTTGCACAACCAAAAAAACATAAATTCAATAGTAACAGTCCATAAGACTTCTAATCCGATAGAAAGATAGTCTTGGCAGCTAATAAACAATGGGAGAAACAATCCTATTAATCCTGGATTTACAAAGAGACGCATAATATATATAAATATGTTTATATAATGTACAGTACCAATCAAAATTTTTTGAACAGTACGTTTTTTTTTAATGTTTTTTAAAGAAGTCTCTTCTGCTCACCAAGCCTGCATTTATTTGATTATTGAAGTAAAATTTTGAAATATTTGTACTATTAAAATAACGGTTTTCTACTTGAATATATTTTAAAATGTAATTTATTCCTGTGATTTTAAAGCTGAATTCTGTGCATTATTACTCCAGTCACATGATCCTTTAGAAATCTTTCTCATATTCTGATTTGCTGCTCAAATAAAAACATTTATTATTATTATGTTGAAGGCGGCCAAAATTTATCTGAAATAGAAATCTTTTGCAAAATTATCAATGACTTTGTCACTTTTTGATCAATTTAAAGCATCTTTGCTAAAAAAAAAAAAAATCTTTAATTTCCATAATTAAATAATTTTCTATAATTTCTTTCTCCCCCACAAAAAACTCCAAGCATATATGGTATAGTGTTGACATTTGGATCTTTCTACTCATCAAAAAAATTCTCAACTGTTTTAAATATTGCTAATAATGATAGTAAGTGTTTTTTGAACAGCAAATCAGCATATTAGAATGATTTCTGAAGGATCATGAGACAGAAGACTGCAGTAATGATGATGAAAATCTAGCAGATCACAGGAATAAATTACATTTTAAAATATATTTAAATAGAAAAGAGTTATTTTAAATAGTAAAAATATTTCCAAATGGCTGGTTTTGCTGTACTTCGGATCAAATAAATGCAGACTTGGTGAGCAGAGGAGACTTCTTTTAAAAAACATAAAAAATCGTACTGTTCAAATAATTTTGACTGGTAGTGTATGTGGTATGAATGCATTTACATGGAAATTACAATAGCAGAAATAATGCTTTGAAAATACGTTTTACATATGCAGTTATGAATACTGAAACAGGGTTGATTGGTTGAGGACATTATGAATAAAAAAAAGACCAGCAGTAAACTATAAATTATTATATACCACAGTTTACATGATAAAAGCGACAGCTTTTTAACAGCTGTTAAGCAAAGGGAGACATAATTCTGTTTAATGCCACACAAATATTTATATTGTGTGTTGTATGTATATTATATGTTATATAAATGCATTTAAACAGGAATCACAATTGCATATTGTTAAACAAAAATGTTTTTAAATTATGAAAAAATGTATGAAATTATGAACATTGAAACAAGAAATGATGAATACAATTTTATAAACTACAAATAATGCCATGTGCATAGCCAAGTTTGCACAATAAAAGTGATCATTTTAATTGTTTGTTAGCAGTAAAATATCAGTAACAGTCCAAACAGAGAAAAGAATAGTCTGGCAGCTGTTAAACAATGGGATACACAGTTCTACTAATGCAAAAACTGATTTTTTTTTAGTGAGCTGCCATACTTGACAGCATTTTTGGCAGCATGATTGGCTTGGAGACACAGTCGGCTATTGTGCTGTACATGTAGTCAGCTACCTACCATGCTTACTGTGCTATATTTTACTAATATCAATCTAGTGCAGCAATAATTTACAATTTTGATTTGAATAACACAATAGTTTTTTTATCTTGCACTACCAGTCAAATTTTTTGAACAGTAAGATTTTTTTAATGTTTTTTAAAGAAGTTTCTTCTGCTTATTAAGCCTGCATTTATTTTATTCAAAGCACAGCAAAAATAGTACAACTTTGAAATATATTTTTATTATTTAAAATAACTGTTTTCTGTTTAAACATATTTTATAATGAAATTTATTCCTGTGATCAAAGCTAAATTTTCAGACACACAATCTTTCAGAAGTCATTCTAATATGCTGATTTGATGCTCAAGAAATATTTATTATTATTATCAATATTTAAAACAAGTACATTCTTTAATGGATATGAAGATCTAAAGATCAGCATGTATTTGAAATAAAAAGCTTTTGTAACATTATACACCGTACCATTCAAAACCTTGAAGTCAGTATAATTTGTTTTTCTTTTGGAAAAAAAATAGAAATTAATACTTTTATTTAGCAAGGATGCTCTAAATTGATCAAAAGTGATGATAAAGACATTTATAATGTTACAAAAGGGTTTTATTTCAGATAAATGCTGTTCTTCTAAACTTTCTATTCATCAAAGAAACCTGAAAAAAATCTACTCAGCTGTTCTCAGCATAATAATAAATGTTTTTGAGAAGAAAATCAGATTATTAGAATGATTTCTGAAGGATCATGTGACTGGAGTGATGATGCTAAAAATATATATTCAAATAGAAAACTGTTTTTTTTTTTTTACAGAAAAAATATTTCAAAATCCTACAGTTTTTGCTGTATTTGGAACAAATAAATGCAGGTTTGGTGAGCAGAAGAGACTTCTTTAAAAAAAACATGCAAAATCTTGCTGTTCAAAAACTTTTAACTGGTAGTGTATGTATAATTTCTATAAAGGAACTACCTGTAAATAAGTGTTAGAGTATTTTTAACCTGTGGAGATTACTGTTTCATGCTCTTATAAATGGTGTTAAGTGTGGGAGGAGAAGTTAAGCATATTATGCCATTTCTGTAACCATATGCACTACCGTCAGACATTCCCTACTGATGTTACCTAAGACTGAGTGCTCTACATCTGCCTGCCTTCCGGCTGTAACCATTAAACCGTCAAGCGCTGTTCTCAAACCATCATTGATTTTTTGTTATGAATCCCAGCTGTCTCAATCCCTACAGATATTTCAGGTCCACCTAGAGTATGAATGTGAAGGTGAGAATACAGCAGGCTCCAGTGATTGAGATGTATCCGTCTTTTGGGTCACTGTGGGAACAGACAGCTCATTTGTACAGTTAGCTATGCAGGACTACTGCTACCTTCCAGTTTTACAGCATAGTCAGCATCTTACAGTGCATCTGTGCTGAAAGCTCTCAGTGTTAGCTGTTCTAGCTGGGAAGCCTGTCACTTTGGGCCACTGTTAGATTGAAGTGAGACAGAAATGCTTTAGAAAGAGTTTGCATTGTGTTCATCAGCCCACCATGTGGCAAATCAGTAAATGCTACTGTGCATGAAGGGTCCTCGTGAAAAATGCACAGCTCATTTTGTTTTCTTTAGTTTGGTGTGCATGTGTTTTCTTGAATGTGCACGTGTTGGCATATGATGTGAACTAAACGTTGGTTCGGAGGTTGAGGCCCAGGAAAGATTTTCCCACAGCTTTCCAGATTATTAGCAGACTTGTCAAGGTGACACTTGATGTCAACTACCATTCTAAGGTTTTTTAATAGATTAGTTCACTCCTTAAATTTTTCTGATAATTTACTCACCCCAGTGCCATCCAAGATGTTCATGTCTTTCTTTCTTTAGTCAAAAAACAATAAAGGTTTTTGAGGAAAACATTCCAAGACTATTCTCCATATAGTGGACTTCAATGGGGATCAGTGGGTTGAAGGTCTAAATTGCAGTTTCAATGCATCTTCAAAGGGCTCTACATGATCCCAGCCAAGGAATAAGGGTCTTATCTAGTGAAACAATTGGTCATTTTCCCAAAAAAATATCAAATTTATATACTTTTTAACCACAAATGCTCATCTTGCATTGGCTCTGCAATGCGCATCTACGACTTCACGCATTGCGTAATCATGGTGAAAAGGTCATGTGTAGTTAGTTCGTTCTTCTATGTACTCTGATTAAAAAGATAGGGTAGGGTGAAAAACCTTTGACAATGTTGTTTGTAAAGGATTGACTTTCTTTGCATGTTCGCTTTGTAAACACTGGGTTGGTACTTCTGTCTGCGTCACGTGTGACCTTTCCAACGTGATTACGTAATATGTGAAGTTGTGAATGCAATGCAGAGCTAGTGCAAGACGAGCATTTGTGATTAAAAGGTATATAAATTACTCTTTTCTTTTTTAAATGACTAATCATTTTACTAGATAAGACCCTTATTCTTTGGCTGGGATCGTGTGGAGCCCGTTGAAGCTGCATTGAAACTGCAATTTGGACCTTCAACCCAGTGATCCTGACTGAAGTCCACTATGTTTTCCTCAAATTTATTTTTGACCGAAGAAAGAAAGACATGAACATCTTGGATGACATGGGGTGAGTAAATTATCAGTTTCAATCATCTTAATTCTGGAGTGAACTAATATTTGAATGTTTTCAAAAGAAGTCTCATCTTCCTCAGTTCTTATTTGGTGCTCAAGAAACATACTTATTATAATCAATGTTGAAAACAGTTGTGCTGCTTAATATTTTTGTGGAAGCAGATATCAATGAAGTCTTTGACAAATAGGAAGCTGAAAAGAATAGCCTTTATTTGAAACAGAACTCTTTTATAAAATTGAAAAAGTCTTTACTGTTACTTTCATTCAACTTACTGCATCCTTGATGAATAAAAAATAGTACATTTTTCAAAAATCACCATCTTATTGATCTTACGTTGTTAGTAGTGTGTCATATATGAGGATTGTTTAAAAGAATAGCTCACGTAAAAGCTCATTGCAATTTTTTGCTTAATTTATTCCTAAAATATTTTTTTTTCCCAAAAAAGACATTTTAAACACTTCACATTACAGCCTTCAGGCTTCTAGGACTAAGAGGCATCATAAAATTGGTCCTTATGACTGCATTAAATTCCAAACTTAATATCATAATCTTGACATCTGTCCTATACGTATTGGTCATGAGAAAATAATGATGACCTACTTGTAAATGGATCAGTATTTTTTTTTCTGATCATTTTTAATCAATCAGTTGATCTGGTTAAAAATATTAGAATGACTTATTAATACATAGTCACACTGATCTAATTCTTGAGATGGACTCACTGACTCCTGTCAGTCCTGTCATTGGTTAACAGCTCACTTGCGGGGAATATTATCAGTGAATAGCATGTAAATTTTGGTCGGTGTCTCTGACAGAGCCATCATATGGCTTTAGAAGAAATAACATGTAGTGAACAAGTCAAAAGGACAACATTTATGGTGCTTTTGTGTCTTTTTTCCTTTTAAATTATTGGACTTATTTAGTCTACATTTGAGGTCAAAAGTTTACACCCCCCTTTCAGAATTTGTAAAATGTTAATTATTTTTCCAAAATAAGAGGGATCATTCAAAATGCATGTTATTGTTTATTTAGTACTGACTTGAATAAGACATTTCACATAAAAGATGTTTACATACAGTCCACAAGAGAAAATAATAGATGAATTTATAAAAACAAATGACCTGGTTCAAAAGTTTACATCTTCTTGATTCTTAATACTGTGTTGTAAATGAACCACAGCTGTGTGTTTTTGTTTAGTCCCTTGTTGGTCCTGAACAGTTAAACTGCCTCCTGTTCTTCAGAAAAATCCTTCAGGTTCATTTTTGTGTTTTTGAACCCTTTCCAACAATGAGTGTATGATTTTGAGATTTATCTTTTCACACTGAGGACAACTGAGGGACTATTACAGAAACACTCACCGATGCTCCAGAAGGAAAAACTATGCATTAAGAGCCAGGGGGTGACAACTTTTAAACAAAATTGAAATGTGTACATTATTCTTACTTTTCCTAAATATCTTTTTTTTTTTAGTACTTCTTTCAGAGGCTACAGAAGATAGTTACATGTTTCCCAGAAGACAAAATAATTTACCCTGATCTTCAAATTCAAACAGTGTTCATCCCAGCTCTTTAATGGTCCTTAGTGTGAAAAGATGGATCTCAAAATCATACAGTCATTGTTGGAAAGGGTTCAAATGCACAAAAATGCTGGAAAACCAAAGAATTTGTCGGACCTGAAGGATTTTTTGGAAGACCAGCAGGCAGTTAAACGGTTTAGGACAAAACAAGGGACTCATGAACAACTATCACTAAACAAAAAATAAAAAAAATAAAACCCACAGCTGTGGATCATTCAGATAACAACACTGTATTAAGAATCAAGGGGGTGTAAACTTCTGAATCGGGTCATTTTTATAAATGCAACTATTAGTTTCTCTTGTGGGCTATATGTAAAGATCTTTTATGTGAGATATCTTATTCAGGTCAGTACCAAATAAATAATAACATGAATTTTGTCTGACCCCTCTTATTTTAGTAAAATAATTCACATTTTGCAGATTCTGAAAGGGGGATGTAAACTTTTGACCTCAACTGTAAATATGTTAATCCTTTTTCTAAATGCTGTATTTTTCTGCAGCCACCCCACATTCTTCAGCATTTACAAAAAAATAATTTTTTGTTCAGTGCACAGCACATTTGCCAGAGGCTAGAACTGCAGCAAACCTCACTGCAGTCTTTATGTGTTTCTACATGTATTTGCTAAAGAGGAAGCATGAGCGTGGGGAGTTAAGCTCTCCTTTTGTGACATGGCAGAGAAAGTGCAAGTCAGACTAATCCACGCTGTTGAACCCGGGTGATGCTGACCGGCCGGGGTGAATGAGAAAGGACTTGTTCTGTCAAAGCAGGTGCATCTTGAGCACTGAGGCATGAATTTCTTTTGACAACGGGTATCCTAGTGGGTATCAACACAGGCATATTCTGCGTAACTTCTCCACCAGGACCATCAGCACTAATGATAACTGGGGAGGTATGCAGTTAAACAGCACGTATAAACATTGGCACCACTGAGACGTGATTTGTGTTAAAGGAACACTCCACTTTTTTTGGAAATAGGCTCATTCTCCAACTCCCCCCGAGTTAATAATTTGAGTTTTACCGTTTTGAAATCCATTCAGCCGTTCTCCTGTTCTGGCGATATCACTTTTAGCATAGCTTAGCATAGATCATTGAATCCTATTAGACCAATAGCATCATGTTCAAAAATGACCAACGAGTTTCGATATTTGTCCTATTTAAAACTTGACTCTTCTGTAGTTATATCGTGTACTAAGACCGGTGGAAATGCAAAGCTTCAATTTTCTAGGCTGATAAGATTAGGAACTACTCTCCCATTCCGGCGTAATAGTCAAGGAAGTTTGCTGCCGTAATAAGGCTGAAGCAGGAGCAGTAATACCACGTAGCACATGTGCAAATGCTAAACTAGCTGGGAACTCATTTCTGATAATACTCCGCCTGCTTCGGCCATATTATGGCAGCAAACTTCCTTGACTATTACGCCGGAATGGAAGTGTAGTTCCTAATCTTATCAGCCTAGAAACTCGCAGCTTTGCATTTCCACCGGTCTTAGTACACGATATAACTACAGAAGAGTCAAGTTTTAAATACAACAAATATGGAAACTCGTTGGTCATTTTTGAACGCGATGCTATTGGTCTAATAGGATTCAATGATCTATGCTAAGCTATGCTAAAAGTGATATCGCCAGAACAAGGGAACGGATGAATGGATTTCAAAACGGTAAAAATCAACTTATTAACTCGGGGGGAGTTGGAGAATGAGCCTATTTCCAGAAAAAGTGGAGTGTTCCTTTAAGGCTGTATGACAGCCTGAGGAAAGTAACCCTATAGTGTAGCATAGATGAGGTTTTGTTTAAATTGCAAAATTGACAGTTTTGGAGGCAAGAGGAAAACACAGAAGTACAGTCTACACTACCAGTCAGAAGTTTTTGAACAGAAATTTTTTTATGTGTTTTTAAAGTCTCTTTTGCTCACCAAGCCTGCATTTATTTGATTCAAAGTACAGCAAAACAGTCAAATTTGAAATATTGTTACTATTTAATATAACTGTTTTCTATTTGAATATATTTTAAAATGTTATTTATTTCTGTGATTTCAAAGCTGAATTTTTAGCATCAATATTCCAGTCACATAATCCTTCAGAAATCATTCTAATATGCTGATTTGCTGTTCAAGAAACATTTATTATTACTGTTATTATCAGTATTTAAGACAGTTAAGTACATTTTTCAGGATTTTTGGATGAATAGAAAGATCCAAAGATCAGCATTTGAAAAAAAAAAAGCTTTTGTTACATTATACACTATACCATTCAAAAGCTTGTAGTCAGTATAATTATTACAGATTAATACTTGTATTATTTAGCAAGGATGCTTTAAATTGATCAAAAATGATGATGAAGACATTTATAATATTTGAAAAAAAAATTCTATTTCAGATGAACGCTGTTCTTTTGAACTGTCTATTCATCAAAGAAACCTGAAAAAAATCTGCTCAAACTAATGTTTTTTGAGCAGCAAATCAGAATAGTACAATGATTTCAGAAGGACCATGTGACTGGAGTAATGATGCTAAAAGTCACCTTTGAAATCACAGGATACAGTTTAAAATATATACAAAAAGAAAACAGTTATTTTAAATGGAAAATATTTCAAAATTGTAGCGTTTTTGTTGCACTTTGGATCAGATAAATGCAGGCTTGTTGAACAGAAGAGACTTCTTTAAAAAAAACATTAAAAACTTTTGACTGGTAGTAAATGTAGACTACCAAGGTTGCACTTACCTGTATGAAATGTTTGTCTTTCTAGCAGCAGCTGGCTGCCTATGTGTCTTGGGTTAATGCACAGCTGAGAAAGAAGCCTGGACTGAAACCTGTGAGCGATCTACGACAGGATCTTAGAGATGGTGTGGTCCTAGCACACCTCATTGAGATAGTGGGTAAGCCTGTGGATCGTATTTCATTTGTATTGCAGTATTGTATGATAAGTCTTTATATTAAGATGTGCTTTATATATATATATTGCAAGCTGGCGAGCTGCTGGATGGCATTCATTATGTACCACGTGACGACCAGGAGCGGAAACAGAATGTGGAGAAGGTTCTGCAGTTTGTGTCATCCAAACGGATCAGAATGCCACAGACGTCTGCCAGGGGTGAGTTACAAAGCAGGCTGTTAATCATGGTTAAGCTGATAAAACTACTTATTTAAGATCTCTTCTTTCTCTCTGTACTCAAAGACATTGTGGAGGGGAACCTCAAATCCGCTATGAGGCTCATCCTTGCTCTAGCTGCACATTTTAAACCCTCTGCATCAGCCAGTCACAGAGCTGGAGCTGGCGTAGGCAGGAGTTCCACTGGCTCCTCGGCCAATCACAGACCTCATTCCACCATGGCCATGGCCCAGAATGCAGCAGCAGCACTGGCAGCAGCCAGGCAGGATGCTTCTCGCCCTGGGCGCTCTGTTTTTCATCTAAGGCAGGAGTGGAGGTAAATGTAGCTTCATTTTACCCTTTAACTCCATTTCCTCAATGTTTATACAGTAGGTAGAACTGCTTCCATAGAGCAACTGTTCTTAAAGAAGTAGTTCACTTTCAGAACAAAAATGTACAGATAATGTACTTACCCCGTTGTCATCCTAAATTGTTCATGTCTTTCTTTCTTCAGTCATAAGGAAATTATGTTTTTTGAGGAAAACATTTCAGGATTTCTCTCCATATAATGGACTTCTATGGTGCCCCCGAGTTTGAACTTCCAAAATGCAGTTTAAATGCAGCTTCAAAAAGCTCTAAATGATCCCAGCCGATGAAGAAGGGTCTCATCTAGCAAAACGATCGTTTTTTTTCTAAAAACATTCACAATTTATATGCTTTTTAATCTCTACACAGAGCTAGACAATACGAGCATTTGAGGTTAAAAAGTATGTAAATTGTAATTTTTTTTCTAGAAAATAACGATCGTTTTGCTAGATAAGACCCTTCTTTCCTGAGCTGTGATCGTTTAGAGCCATTTGAAGCTGCATTTTGGAAGTTCAAACTCTGCGGCACCATAGACGTCCATTATATGGGGAGAAATCCTGAAATGTTTTCCTCAAAAAACATAATTTCCTTACAACTGAAGAAAGAAAGACATGAACATCTTGGATGACAAAGGGGTGAGTACATTATCTGTATATTTTTGTTCTGAAAGAGAACTACTCCTTTAAATCTCCTCATTTTAAAGGGATAGTTCAGCCAAAAATTACAATTACCCGATTTACTCACTAGCATATTCTCACCAGAGCTTATGCTAAGCCTACCTTCTACGTCATCTGCTGGAACACCACTCTCTCTAGCTAGCGGAAGCTAAAGATTATGGTTTATAATATTCTATATAATTAATTACAATATTTTTGGATAGACACACATTTTTGGGCTCCAGAATCTTGACCCCATTCACTGCCATTATAAAGCTTGGAAGAGCCAGGACATTATTAATATAACTCTGATGGTATTCATCTGAAAGAAGAAAGTCCTATACATCTAGGATGACTTGAGGATGAGTGAATCATGGGTAATTTTCAATTTTGGGTGAACTATCCCTTTAAGAGGGTCCATTTTCCCTCATATGGTTAGAAAAGTTTGTTTGAGGAACAGGCTGGAATAGAGGTCATTCTTCAATGAAAAGTCTGACATCCAACCTACCTCTCACTGATCCTTTCATGAAACTTAATGAGTTTATGAACAAATAGTCAGATCTTTCTAAAGATTCAGTTGATTTAGTTTACAAAATGGTAATCTAACGAAAATGTTATCAGTGAAAACATGAATTCCGGTATTACCGCTGCTTTTTGTGTTTCAAAGGAAAAATTAAGATGTGGTAAATAATGACAAAATAAAGTGAATGAATCATTGCCCTCTTGCTGCAGTCATTAGGAATTGCAGCTTGGTTCAGAGGTAGCATATGGATAATCAGATCTGCAAATCTAAACATGTTTCAACCACAGTTTAATATTTGGTGTCACCCCTAGCAATAATCTCTAATGTGCTCTGTTGGAGCTTATTAAAATACTAATTAAAAATATGTATTTATAGAGTTGTTCATTCATTTGGTTTACAAATGAAAAGATTGTTCATCCTTTTTAATCTTTTGAATCAGTTTCTAATCTTTCTGCATTTGTTTGCTCTTAGTCGTGGCTGCAGCGGCGAGGAGGACAGTGAGAACCCCTGCTTGAGTGTTAGAGCATTGGTTCAGCAGTATGAGGGACAGAAAGGGACATTTGAAGAGGAGACAGGAGCAAGATCTACTGGGTAAATACAATGCAGCTAGTCTGTATATTACTTTAAACTGAGATAAAGGATTAGTTCACTTTCAGAATAAAATTTGAAGTCCACTATTTGAAGAAAAATACTGGAATGTTTTCCTCAAAAAAATTCTCTTCGACTGAAGAAAGAAAGACATGAACTGGGATGACATGTTTAAATTATCAGGATTTTTTTTCCCTGGAAGTGAACTAATTTTTTAACTAATAGTTTGAACATACAGAAGGAATCTCCACTTTTAGAACTTCTTTCACAAGTATTGTTAAAACATTGAATTGTTTTCACCAAAGTTCTTCGGAAAAGAAATAAAGCTAGAACATTTACATATTTCTAAGTACTAAAGAAATTAAATAATGAGAAATTAGACAGTTTCTGGATTAATATTGAAAGGGATAGTTCACCCAAAAATTAATCGCTCACCCACGTCATTCCAAACCCATAAGACCTGCTTCTTTGGAACACAAATTAAGATATTTTTGATGAAATCCGAGAGATCTCTGACCCTCCAAAGACAGTTAGAGTCCTACCATGTTCAAAGTCCAGAAATTTACTAAGAGCATCAACAAAATAGTCCATGTGACATCAGCGGTTCAACCGTAATTTTATGACGCTACGAGAATACTTTGTGTGCACAAAAAAACAACTATCCCTTTAAGATGCATTAAAAGCATTTATTCAAAATCAAAACATTCGTGAAAATGAATATAAATATACAAAAAGATGCTGATGTAGATATAAGCTTGTAAATTGAGAATACATACAACTGTGAATAAATTGCAAAACAGTTCTTTGAACCAATCATTTTGTCATCGCACGGTGTCATTGGGTTTCATTCTCCTAGTTACAAAATATACACAAACATGTTATCACAACCCTCTTTTATTATTCTCTCTGCTTTTATGAGAGAAGAACACATAGATAGGCTGGAGGAGGCTGTCACAAGGATTTTCTCACTGCTTGTTTTGTAAGGCCTGAGATGTTCCTGCCCACTGGCTTGCTTTGAGGCATCATCATGCATTGCCACTGAAAACAAGAAAATGTGTGACTGTTCTTTTATGTGAGACATCAGCTATGATTTTATCTGGAGGAGATGATTCAGTACCTGATAATCGCTTAGTCATTCATTCTGGTTTTAGAAATATCTGTGACTGTCTTTAAAAGTGTTATGCAAGAAACCGGCGTTCTAGGACATTGTCAGGTAGTGACTTGGATCGAAGTTAAGATGCGCTTGATCATTGATAACTTGACAGATCTGGATAGCTCAATGCCCTGTAGGTTAAGTAAGAGTTAGTCGCAGTGGTTATAAGGGACAAGATGAGGATACAAATTATAAGTTTTATAAACGTATACATTTGAAGTCAAAAGTTTACATACACCTTGCACAATTTGGATTATTTGGAAAAAAAATTTACAACTAAGGGACTCAAATGCAACTATTACAGACGATTCAGTGATGCTTCTGAAGGAAAACCATGCATTAAGAGCTGGAATTTGATTTGAAGATCAGGGTAAATTTAACTTATTTTGTCTTCTGTAGCTTCTGAAGGGCAGTACTAAATAAAAAAAAAAAAAAGATATTTAGGCAAAATAAGAAAAATGTACACTTCCTCATTCCGTTCAAAAGTTTACACCCCCGGCTCTTAATGCATCGTTTTTCCTTCTGAAGCATCAGTGAGCATTTCAACCTTTTGTAATAGTTGCATATGAGTCCCTCAGTTGTCCTCAGTATGAAAAGATGGATCTCAAAACCATACAGTCGTTGTTGGAGAGGGTTCAAATACACAAAAATTCTGAAAAATGTAAGAATTTGCAGGACCTGAAGAACTTTGCTAAAGAACAGCAGGCAGTTTAACTGTTCTGGACAAAACAAGGGACTCATGAACTATCACTAAATAAATAAAAAAAACAGCTGTGGATCATTTGGGTAACAGCACAGTATTAAGAATCAAGTGTATGTAAACTTTTGAATAGGGTCATTTTTAAAAATTCAGCTGTTATTTTCTGTTGTGGACTATATGTAAAAGTCTTTTACGTGAAATATCTTACATGCATTTTGTACGATCTCCTTATTTTGGTAAAATAATTAACATTTAGCAGATTCTGCAAGGTGTATGTAAACTTTTGACCTCAACTGTATTACTAAAAATATACTTTGTTACTAAAATTATAATCTGTGAAAGGAAAGTTATATCTCAATGTTGTGCTAAATCAGAAGTGCATCCTGTGCAAGCGGTTCACAGCAAATCTGTGCCCACCTACAAGCCAGACAGTCCCGTACCAGCTCCCCCTCCGACAAAATCCCGATCCTAACAGATGGGGAGAGAGGCAGGACAGAGAGAGAAGACGAAATAGAGGGAGGGCTGGAGGGGGAGGGTAAACAGAGGAAGGCCGGACTGAGTCTAACATCTCGGCACAGAAAAAGAGGAGCTAGTAAGGGAGGGAACGCGAGAACTAGACGGGGACATGCGGATCTCAGCGATGGAGAGCTTTATGAAGTGAAGGAGTCGTCTGTGAACAGGTTGAACTGAGAAGAGGAATAATTAGCCCAACTCACAGCCGGAGAGAGAGAAGGAGAGGAGGGGGGTAGGATGCAGCTGCCTTGGTGACAGAGCAGTGCCACTCTCTCCTGTCACCGTGGACGGATTGAAAACAGGATTTCCATATGGACAACGTCGGGTGCATCTGAGGAGGCTTTGAACTCACTGATAGGATCTGCTGTCAGTTTCAAGCATGGTGGTTAAGAAGAGCTAGTTAGTAAACGAGTGACAACGCTGTAGAGAATGCATGCTGAGGCAGGACTCTAAAGAAGTTTGTGTCTGTAAGAAACGATGCCGATGTCTAGACTTCCTTATGGTCTCTGGATGAATAAACGTGGTGCAGAGGGCTAGAAACTCTAGTGCCAAAATGGGAGCCAAACAAATCAAATGGTAAGACACTGTCACAGTATATTTGTGATGTTTTGAAGGAATAGTTCACCTAAAAATAAAAATTCTGTCCTTTATTCACCATTCCAAAATACTTTTTGACTGTATTCATGACCCTGGACAACAAAACTAGTTATAAGTAGCACATATGTTTGTAGCAATAGCCAAAAATACATTGTATTGGGTCAAAATTATCGTTTTTTTTTTTTCTTTTATGCCATATATCATTAGGATAATAAAGATCATGTTCCATGAAGATATTTTGTAAATTGCCTACCATAAACTTAATTTATTAATTATTTAATAAGTATACATTGCTAAGAACTTAATTTGGACAACTTTAAAGGCGATTTTCTCAATGTTTAAATTTTTTGCATCTTCAGATTCCAGATTTTCAAATAGTTGTATTTTGGCCAAATATTATCCTATTATAATAAACTATACATCACTGGAAAGCTTATTTATTCATGTATAATTTTTCAAAAATGTACCTGTATGACTAGTTTTGTGCTCCAGGGTCACATTTCTTTTGTGGAACATGAAGATATATGAAGTCAATAGAAGTCAATGATCACAAAACAGTTGTGAACATTTTCATTTTTGGGTAAATTGTCCTTCAATAAACACTTTAACACAGTTTTACCACAAGCCTGTTTGCAAGTATTTTTAACAATTTTTAATACATATACTGTATATTCTCACTTAAGTTTGACTCGTATAGATTTCACTCACTAGTTCACTTTTTCTGATGCGGTCCTATACTTTTACTCAGTGAAAGGTTCACATTGACAGCCATTAGAAGCAAAAGGAGTTGGCAGACTGAGGTGACATGAGCTGCATAAACCATTGACGATGTAATAAGATTGCGAAGGGTTTCACTTTATGCAAATTCTTAGCAAACATAATCTGCAGATGCAGCAATTGAGTACAGCATCTTGCCAACTTCCAGCGATTTAATGGTTGTCAGTTTGAAACCACCTGTATTTTATTATGTGTCTGTGAATGACAGCTGTGACTTCTTTAAAGGATCCGACCCATAGTCGGATCCTATAGCTCACATACAAGATTCTGAATCATGTTTTCTACTGTATGCCAGTGCCACCTGTGTTGTGCTTTAGGATCTGATTTTGTGTCATTGGCATCTGTCATTGACATACAGCACAGTATTTCACTCAATCAGACACTTTAAAGTGCCTTGAATGCATGCGGATTTGACAAGGAATACTGAAAGAATATCTCTCTCTTGTTTTGTTGTGAAGCAGTTTGTTTTCCTTACAACAGCGCAAAGAATGCCGGATATGTCTGCTCAGCCGTTTCTCTTCAAAACAGCCTCCCAGATGTGAAATAATTCTCGAACTCTCACCCTGGCAGCCGAGAATTTCCGTTTTGTTGACGTTTTGCATCTGCTGGCCTTTTTCTTTAAATAACACAGGCTCCTGTGCCCAATTACTGACGTTGGAACGTAAATACACTGTAATGAGCTTCCTGCCATCCCACCAAATGACTCCTGGGTTTGTGACGGGCGTCTGATGAGCTCTCATGAGAATCATCTAATGACCGACTAATCTCGTGTGAGAATCTCAGAGCAGAACATGTTTATTTGCGTTGGACCACTTGTTGGTCATTTTTGCGGTTTGGTGTGTGGGAGATGTGAGAAACGGTTCTGAGATCCAGTAACATTTATCAGGAGAGAAGATGTTTTGGAAAGATCACAGCGAGCTCTGTTAAAGAGATTATTAGATTTACTGCTGGGACTCTGAATCATCAGAGCAGGCTTCACCATACACCAGCAGTTCTGTATGTTCCCATTGCATTCAATCAGGGGTTATATAAAACCCAGTCAGCGCACGCTGCAGTAGCTTATGAAAAATGGAGCACATTATACTGGTTTCTTTTTGTTTTGCATTTCAAAAAGAATGGCGAGAACACTTTGCATAGGAAGGATCTCAGAGCAGCTCGTGTTTCATCCAGAGAAAACAGCCATAGCGGATCTTTATTTATAACTAGAAGAACGCTATGTGGATTTGCTTTGATTCCTTCCCAGTGGAATCAGTCAGTCGTTCTCTAGTTGTTGTTTTCCATCCATCATTGCTATGAATAAAGGATGTTTCAGCAACGGCAATTGCTGATTTTGTACACTTCAAGGCCATTTAAAATGCCTTAGTTGTACAGTGCTGAATCTGTTAGATTTTATGTCCTCTGGGCAGCTAGTTAAACCATACACTGAATCTACTAAGGAGTTCACACTAAGGATGATAACTTTTAAAGGGATAGTTCAACCAAAAATGAAAATTATGTCACTAATTACTCACCCTCGTGTCATTCTAAACCAGTAAGATAGGGTTTTCTTTTTCTTAAATAATTGAAAACATCAAACTATTAAGGCTGTACAGTTATAAAAACAAAACAAAGAAAAAAGAAAGTATACACAAATCCCTTAAGAAAATAACCATGGTTTTACTATAGTAAAAGTGTAATATACTTTGTAATACTTTAGTAGTAATACTTTGCATTTGCTTTACTTTATATTTGCTGTTTTGTTTTATTATTATATTTGTATTTATTTATCTTTTTTTAGAATTTGAAAGAGAAGACATTGTTCGATAAGTGAGATCTCTGATTGAAGTCATTGAAAATAAAAAAAAATAGTGCTTGAAAAGTCCTTGAAAGTTCTAGAATATCATTTTACAGTATCTGTACGAACCCTGGTAAGAAATTTGTTTATCTTCGGAAGATGAAATCTGAGAGCTTTCTGATCCTGTATAGACTGCAACACAACTGACACGTTCAAGGCCCAAAAAGGCAGTAAGAACATCATTAAGATAGTCCATGTGACATCAGTGGTTCATCCATAATGTTGTGAAGCAACGAGAATATGTGCATGGTACTCTAATGAACGTGTGTCGAAGTCTAACACAGAAGAGAAGGACTTGCTGAATAAAGTCACTATTTTTGTTTTCTTAGCACACAAAAATATTCTCATAGCTACATAAAATTACGATTGAACCACAGATGTCACATGCATTATTTATCGATGTTCTTACTACTACTCTGGACCTTGAATGTGTCAGTTGTGTTGCTGTCTATGCAGGGTCAGAAAGCTCTGGGATTTCATCAAAAATATCTTAATTTGTGTTCTGAAGATGAACGAAGGCCTTATGGATTTGGAAAGACATGCGGGTGAGCAATTAATGACAATTTTGATTTTCTCTTTAAGTCTTATGTTGTATGTTGGAGTAACTTTTTAGAGTCTTGTTTTGAGAACAGTGGTTCAAAGATCAGTACAAAACTCTTAACAAATAGGAGGGATTTTTCCAGTTTAGTTTAAATCACGAGTTTCAGTTCACTCAGTGTTCATCTATTAATTGTGGTGGTTGTCTTTGGCAAAGGCAGCGCTGAAAGAGAAAAAGAAACGGTGGAAACTGAACTGAATAAGTGAGGGTCTTTAGTGTCTGTTTGGGTCACAATCAGGAGGGGGTTCTGGATTTGGTTTTGAAAGAGAACAGTCCCCTCCTTCCCCCTCCCCACAACGTGAGAAAAATAAAACAAAGAGAGTAATGTGGAGTGCGACGGGCCGTCTCTTTCAGGATCTCTGCGGTCCGCAGCCTGGATAATGACAATGAGAGCCAGCACAACATACACACTAAGCAAAAATACAACAACAAGTGCTCTGTCTTCTCTTTCGAGAAGAAGCATTGTTGCTTTGTTAAAGCAACAAAGCAGATCAGCCTTGGCATTTTGTCTTCATCTATCACACATTTGCAGAGCTCAGAAATGTTGATATGCTCAGCCTAATTTTTTTGAGTGCTACACCAAGACTTGGGGAACCCCAGGCCTTAATCTGTTTGAAAATAAACATGAATCCTCTAAAGGTCACCCAGGCGGGATTCATTCCCTGTATGCATTGGTGGAAATGTCACTGTAGCTGAATAGACCCAATGAGGTGGATTGAATTTATTCCCCCAATATAAGTCCAGTATTGATTATGACAGCATCGTCACACTCTGTCTAATCTGAAGGTCATTTGTGTCAAAGGGTGCAGGACTGTCCTTTAATTTTTGCAACTTAGTTTGGAGGACAATTGATGTGGGAGGCTTTATATTTGCATGCATCAAGATAGCAGGCTGAGAAGGAGTGAGGTTGTTGGCACTGCAAGCTTTGCTGTCCCTTCACAGACAGATCTGCCAGGGCTGCACTTGGATTGACCCGTCATGGGCTGAGTTTAGATTGGTGTCCTTTGCTCCAGGGTCTGAAAGAAATTGTGGTGTCAGGCCTTCACTCCTCCACTAGACTAATGCATGTGGAAAACTGAAACTGACAGAAATATACTCATATTTCCCACAATTTCCTAGCATACACTTCCGTTCAAAAGTATTGGATCAGCACGATTTTTAATGTTTTTTAATAACTTCTCTTATGCTCATCAAGGCTGTATTTATTTGGTTGAAAATACAGAAAAAAACAGTAATGTGAAATATTTCCTGTTTTAATATACTTTAAAATATAATTTATTTCTGTGACACAGTGCTGAATTTTCATCAGCCATTTCTCCAGTCTTAAGTGTCACATGATCCTTCAGAAATCATTCTGATATGCAGATTTATTATCAGTGTTGTGCTTTTTTTGGAACCTTTTTCTTTGATGATTAAAATGTTAAAATAAAAGTGTTTATTCAAAATATCACTGTAATAATATAATATGTAATAATATATCACTGTAGTAATATCACTCTGTAATATCACTTTTTATTCATTTTACACATTCATGCTGAATAAAAGTATTAATTTCTTTAAAAAAAAAAAAAAAAGAAAGAAAGAAAGAAAAGAAAAAATATTTTGGCCCCAAACTTTTAAATAGTAGTGTATATTGTAACACAAAATTTCTATTTTGAATAAACACTGTTCTTTTTAACTTTTTATTTATCAAAGAATCCCAACACAGGTCCCAAAAAAGATTAAGCAGCGCAACTGTTTCCAAGACTGATAATAATTCAGCATATTACAATAATTACTGAAGGATCATGTGTCAAATTGCTTTTAGAATGCCTTTACAAATTTTTGAAGCAAGTGAGTCTTTAAAGAGTCTGTAGTTTGAATACTGTATATTTAAGAACATATGTTTGACACCGATATGGAAACGCTGTATTGCATATTTCAAACTGAAGGTGTTATCATTTTCATCCATGTGAGACATTGGCTCATGAGCCTGTGCATTTGAAACGGATTAACGGTGCATTATTGATAGGGCATCAGATCAAACACAGGAGCAGATCCTGACAGACTTGGCTGTTCAGATCTGCAAAGGGTCTCCATGGCAACTGGTTTTAAAAGGCACTTTCCTCCTTTGCTTCAGGACTGTTTATTTTTATCTAGCTCTGCCTTTCTGAGAAACCAGATGCAGCACCTGATAAACATAAACAACAATATTTGTCTTTGTGATATTGTGAGTCACTCTTGAAACACAATTTTGCAATAAGTGGGATTCATTTAAAGGGATGTTCAAACAAAAATGAACTTTTTGTCATTTACTCGGCCTTATGTTGTTTCAAACTCATGGAAGGGTGTGTACGCTGCACTTTTCCCATTTAGGGCATATTGTATTGTATTTTAGTTTAGTTTAGTTTAGTAAATAATGACAATTATTTAGCAAACTGTTCCTGTAAGTATTTTAAATGGATTAGTAATTATTTTTTACAAGTCAATCACATAATTTATTTATAAAGCCCATTTAAAGTCTTCTCTTAGGATGAGTTTTTTTCAAAGAATTTTATTGTATCCAAGGCTGCATTTACTTGATCAAAAATACAGAAAAAAATTTAATATTATGAAATATTACTACAGTTTAAAATAATAGTGTTTTATATTAATAAAATATAAAGTATAATTTATAATTTATTCCTGTGATGCAAAGCTGAATTTTATCAGCCATTACTTCAGTTTTTAGTGTCACATGATTCTTCAAAATCATTCTAATATGCTGATAATTACTGTTATTATCAATGTTGGAAACAGTTGTGCTGCTTAATTCTTGATGATTAAAAGGTTAAAAAGAACAGTGTTTATTCAAAATATAATTCCTTATCCAACAATATGTGACCCTGGACCACAAAACCAGTCTTAAGTCGCTGGGGTATATTTGTAGCAATAGCCAAAATTACATTGCATGGGTTTTATTTTTCTTTTATGCCAAAAATCATTAAGAAATTAAGTAAAGTTCATGTTCCATGAAGATTTTTTGTAAAATTCCTACTGTAAACATATCAAAATGTAATTTTTGATT
>NC_133379.1:21091768-21301318 GCF_049309525.1 Garra rufa | reverse complement strand
TGATGGTCTAGCTGGTGGTTCCGTATGGGAGGACAAACTGTGTGAGCAGCAGGAGCAGCTGGAGAGGGAGATGCAGGAGGCACGGAAAATGGTGTCTAGCCTACAGGTGACACTAACATCTATCATCTCCTAATTTCGTTTGAATTGCTTCTAGAAAGCTTGTGGCACATAACAGATGTTTTTGTGTGTTTTATAGGCTCTCCTTCTCCACGGTTCATTACCTGAGGATGATCAGGAGGTGTCTCTCAGCCTGGGTGAGGGAGTTGAAAATGCAGAGCAGCAACTGGTGCGTATTTTTATTTTTGTTACAGCCTTGTTTTACCCCAAATTGGCCCCTTCCATATCCTGCATATCCTTGATAATATGTGACTTCCTATGCCCCTCCTTCCCCCTCATCTCTCTCATTCTCTCTTGCTCGTTCACTAAGCTCTGTCAGGGTAGATCATGTTACTCTCATGGTGAACTTTGCTTTGTTTGTGGGAGAGACGCAGGTATCCGTTTCTCTGCTTCTCTCCTACGGTTTCTGTTTCTGTCGTCCCATTTCTTTTTGGTTTTCTGTAAGGTTGTCGTGTAAACTAGTTCCTTCTCTGTTTAGTGTAATATGTGTGTTGTAGTTATGGTGGTTTTGTTCTGAAGTAGTAAAAATTCTTCTGTTGTTGAGCTACAGGTTGTAATACGAAGTCGCCTGGACCAGAGCATGGAGGAGAGTCAAGAACTAAAGGTGGGCATTCATAGTATTTTTGTTCTGGGCTGGGCTTTTTTGAGTGTGGCAATCATGTATTATTTATACAGGATTTAGTATTTGCAGCAGGATAAATAAATCTATGTATAATATAAATATTACATAAATATATATAACACACTATTAAAAAAGTGTGAGTTCTGGAAAGAATTGAGTACTTTTATTCATCAAGGACATGCTAAATAAATCAAAAGTGACAGTAAAAACATTTATATTTATTTATGTTTCAAAAGAATTCTATTCAAAATAATAAGCATATTAGCATATTAATGATTTCTGAATGATTATGTAACACTGAGGACTGAAGTAATGACTGCTAAAAATTCAGTTTTGATATTGCAGGAATAAATAACATTTTAAAATATATTAAAATTGAAAACATTTTGAATTGTAATATTACTGTTTTACTATAGTTTTGACTTGGTGAGCATAAGAGACTCATACTTGTTTTAATGTATTTTTTAGTATGGTTTCAGTTTTTTTGACTATTTTATGATGTTATGATCACTACATAATCTTTGTGGTAGGTTTGATCTGAAATAACACATTTTATAGTTATTTACAGTTGTGGTCAAAAGTTTACATACACCTTGCAGAATCTGCAAAATGTTAATTATTTAACCAAAATAGCAGGGATTATACAAAATGCATGTTATTTTTTATTTAGTACTGACCTGAATAAGATGTTTCACATAAAAAAAAACATTTACATATGTCACAAGAGAAAATAATAGTTGAATTTATAAAAATGACCCTGGTCAAAAGTTTATAGTCGTGGCCAAAAGTTTTGAGAATGACAGAAATATTAGTTTCACAAAGTTTGCTGCTAAACTGCTTTTAGATCTTTGTTTCAGTTGTTTCTGTGATGTACTGAAATATAATTACAAGCACTTCATAAGTTTCAAAGGCTTTTATCGACAATTACATGACATTTATGCAAAGAGTCAGTATTTGCAGTGTTGGCCCTTCTTTTTCAGGACCTCTGCAATTCGACTGGGCATGCTCTCAATCAACTTCTGGGCCAAATCCTGACTGATAGCATCCCATTCTTTCATAATCACTTCTTGGAGTTTGTCAGAATTAGTGGGTTTTTGTTTGTCCACCCGCCTCTTTAGGATTGACCACAAGTTCTCAATGGGATTAAGATCTGGGGATTTTCCAGGCCATGGACCCAAAATTTCAATGTTTTGGTCCCCGAGCCACTTAGTTATCACTTTTGCCTTATGGCACGGTGCTCCATCGTGCTGGAAAATGCATTGTTCTTCACCAAACTGTTGTTGGATTGTTGGAAGAAGTTGCTGTTGGAGGGTGTTTTGGTACCATTCTTTATTCATGGCTGTGTTTTTGGGCAAAATTGTGAATGAGCCCACTCCCTTGGATGAGAAGCAACCCCACACATGAATGGTCTCAGGATGCTTTACTGTTGGCATGACACAGGACTGATGGTAGCACTCGCCTTTTCTTCTCCGGACAAGCCTTTTTCCAGATGCCCCAAACAATCAGAAAGAGGCTTCATCGGAGAATATGACTTTGCCCCAGTCCTCAGCAGTCCATTCGCCATACTTTTTGCAGAAGATCAATCTGTCCCTGATGTTTTTTTTGGAGAGAAGTGGCTTCTTTGCTGCCCTTCTTGACACCAGGCCATCTTCCAAAAGTCTTGGCGTCACTGTGCGTGCAGATGCGCTCACACCTGCCTGCTGCCATTCCTGAGCAAGCTCTGCACTGGTGGCACTCCGATCCCGCAGCTGAATCCTCTTTAGGAGACGATCCTGGCGCTTGTTGGACTTTCTTGGATGCCCTGAAACCTTCTTAACAAGAACTGAACCTCTTTCCTTGAAGTTCTTGATGATCCTATAAATTGTTGATTTAGGTGCAATCTTAGTAGCCACAAAATCCTTGCCTGTGAAGCCATTTTTATGCAACGCAATGATGGCTGCACGCGTTTCTTTGCAGGTCACCATGGTTAACAATGGAAGAACAATGATTTCAAGCATCAACCTCCTTTTAACACGTCAAGTCTGCCATTCTAACCCAATCAGCCTGACATAATGATCTCCAGCCTTGTGCTCGTCAACATTCTCACCTGAGTTAACAAGACAATTACTGAAATGATCTCAGCAGGTCCTTTAATGACAGCAATGAAATGCAGTGGAAAGTTTTTTTGGGGATTAAGTTAATTTTCATGGCAAAGAAGGACTATGCAATTCATCTGATCACTCTTCATAACATTCTGGAGTATATGCAAATTGCTATTATAAAAACTTAAGCAGCAACTTTTCCAATTTCCAATATTTATGTAATTCTCAAAACTTTTGGCCACGACTGTACATATGCTTGATTCTTAATACTGTGTTGTTACCTGAATGATCCACAGCTGTGTTTTTTTTTTTTTTTTTTGTTCAATGATAGTGAGTGAGTCCCTTGTTTGTCCTGAACAGTTAAACTGCCCACTGTTATTCAGAAAAATCCTTTAGGTCCCACATATTCTTTGGTTTTTCAGCATTTTTGTGTATTTGAACCCTTTCCAACAATGACTATATGGTTTTGAGATCAATCTTTTCACACTGAGGACAACTGAGGGACACACATGCAACTATTACAAAATGTTCAAATGCTCAATCCTTCTGTAATAGTTGCATATGAGTCCCTCAGTGTAAAAAGATGGATCTCAAAATCATACAGTCATTGTTGGAAAGGGTTCAAATACACAAAAATGCTGAAAAAAAACAAAGAATTTGTAGGACCTGAAATATTTTTCTGAAGAACAGTGGGCAGTTTAACTGTTCAGGACAAACAGGGGACTAAGGGGACAACTATCACTGAACAAAAATAAACACAGCTGTGGATCAATCAGGTAACAACACCATACTATGAATCAAGTGTATGTAAACTTTTGAACAAGGTCGTTTTTATGAATTCAACTATTATTTTCTCTTTTGGACTATATGTAAATGTCTTTTATGTGATATGTCTTATTCAGGTCAGTACTAAAAACATGCATTTTGTATGATCCCTCTTATTTTGGTTAAATAATTAACATTTGGCAGATTCTTCAAGGTGTATGTAAACTTTTGACCTCAACTGTATTTATGTGCTAATCTTGCCAAGTCTTGTTAATTTTTTTTTATAATATATCTAAGCTGTAAAGTCTCTCTAGAGTTATTTTCTTTATTTATATTATAATTCCATGCAGAGGGAGCTATTGAGGTTCAAACAAGAGGCTCGCAATCTGCAGGGAGTGAAAGTAAGTCTTGCATACCTCCAAACTCCACAATCACATAACTAAGAATTCAACTTATTTATATGTCTCATACTATCATAAAGCAGAACAAGTTAGATATGTGAGTTGAGATTGATTGACTCTGCTGTGTCATCACTCAGGATGCTCTTCAGCAGCGTATGGCTGTGCAGGAGTCCTCAGTCCTGCAGCTCAAACAGGAACTCCTGCGTACCGGTATGGCCAAAGACGAGCTGGCGGGACAAAATGTGAGCGCATGCAACTGAGACCTGACATTTTTGTTTTTATGCTATGCATATTAATTTGCATAGCATATCTGACACCAGTTGTCAATTATTATCTGTGTATTATTTTCTCAGGCCGAGCTACAGAGGAAGCTAGAGGAGAGGAGCAGACTTCTCAGCGAATATAAGGCATGTCTTGTTTTGCAAAATATAATTTAAAAACATTTTACCATAATCTATAGTATGCATTCTAATTCTACTGTTCATAAGTGTTTTCAGTTGTTTTTATATAAATTATAGTGTTTTCTAGTTTTAGTGATATTTAGTGGACATTAATTACTCACCCTCATGTCGTTCCAAACCAGTAAGACCTTTGTTCATCTTTGGAACACAAATTAAGATATTTTTGATAATCTCAGAGCTTTCTGACCCTGCATAGATTGCAATGCAACTACCACGTCCAAGGCCCATAAAGGTAGTAAGGACATTGTTAAAATTGTCCATGTGACATTAGTGCTTCAACCTTAGTGTTATGAAGCTTTAAGAATACTTTTTGTGCACAAAGAAAACAAAAATAACACCTTTACTCAACAAGTTCTTCTCTGAACAAGTTACTTGGCTGTCCCTGCAAGGTCAGAAAGCTGAGAATGAGTGGATTGTAGCCTAATAAGCTACAATGTAGCATCCCCACATTAAAGTATGCTTTTTTATAATAAAACTTTGCTAGTTACACCACATCTTTTCCTAAAATGCATTTAAATTTACTGTCTATATGGTGTACAGAAAGAACTGGGCCAAAAGGATCGACTTATGCAGCAGCAACAGCTGAAGCTGGATGAGGCACTGCGCAAGCTGACAGACAGCAGCAGCCAGCAGGTATGACATCAAACACAGCCCTGCAGACGCAACTACCATAGCAGATGTGAAACAGAACTGCATGATGGGAATGGAAATGCAGGATAGTGCAGGATTTGTTTATGAATGAATGCATGTCAAGTATACTGTACAGCTATTATAGCTTAAAACTAAGTGTTTGGGTTTTATGTAAATTTGTCTCATTAATAAATTAATATTAAAGAACTAGTTTACCCAAAAATGAAAAATCTGTCATTAATTACTCACCCTCATGTCGTTTCAAACCCGTAAGACCTTCATTTATCTTCAGAACACAAATTAAAGATATAAAATATATATTATTTGTATTTAGAAGATGAATGAAGGTCTGACAGAATAGTCATTTTTGGTTGTTCAGTCTGAATGAGAATGTTTGTATGTTTGTCAGGCTTGCCTGCAGAGGGAGCTGGAGCACAAGGAGAGTATTCTCAAAGAGCTAATGAGCCATGAGACCGAGGAGGTAACAGGCCTATAAATAATACACAATTCTCCCCACAGCTGTTTGTTTCCACACATTGCAGAGTATGTTTAGTGCTTCCATAATTTATCGCAGTTTCAAGTAAAGACTTGTCATTCTGTCGTCTGTTTCAGCTTCCTGGCTCACAAAACAACGGCTACTCACACCCACCCGTCACAACATCAAAACCACACCATGGGGTAAATAAGCCTAAAGCCTTTTTTATTTTTTTATATCATATCTATGAAAATTTATGTAATAGTGTCTCTTATAGGCTGAGGAGCTCCAGTTAGTAAGAGATGCTCTGCGTAGTTTGAGAAACAGCTTTGGAGGTCACGACCCTCAGCATCACACACTGGACACCCTTGAGCAAGGTGTGGCCAGCCTGATGGATCGCCTCTATGATCTGGAAACACGCCACAAACAGGAGAGGAGGGTATGAGGAATGTTTATCCATTCTCACACAGAAGGTTTTGCACCTGATCTACATTTTCCCAGAATTCTGTTTTCAAATCAGTCTGTTTGTCTGTAGACCCGAGGCAGATCTCCAGGACATAAAGCATCTCATTCAGACAGAGACTCCTGGCCTCCTACTTCAAGTAAGCATACATTTGAAGTCCAAAGTTTACATACACCTTGCAGAATTTGCAAAATGTAAATTATTTTATCAAAATAAGAGGGATCATACAATTTTTTTTATTTAGTACTGACCTGAATAAGATATTTCACAAAAAAGATGTTTACATATAGTCCACAAGAGAAAATAATAGCTAAATTTATAAAAAGGCCACTGTTCAAAAGTTTACATACACTTGATTCTTAATACTGTAAATACTTTTGTTGTTGTTGTTTAGTAATAGTTGTTAATAAGTCTCTTGTTTGTCCTGAACAGTTAAACTGCCTGCTGTTCTTCAGAAAAATCCTTAAGGTCCCACAAATTCTTTGGTCTTTCAGTATTTTTGTGTACTTGAACCCTTTCTAACAATGACTATGATTTTGAGATCCATCTTTTTCACACTGAGGACAACTGAGGGACTCATATGCAACAATTACAGAAGGTTCAAGTGCTCACTGATGCTTCAGAAGGAAACACAATGAATTAAGAATGAACAGAATGAACGTGTACATAGCTACAGAAGCTACAGAACATATTTACATGTTTCCCAGAAAACAAAATAAGTTAAATTTACCTTGAATCAAATTCAAAAAAATGAATTGTGTTTCCTTCTGGAGCATCAGTGAGCATTTGAACCTTCTGTAATAGTTGCATATGAGTCCCTCAGTTGTCCTCAGTGTGAAAAGATGGATCTTAAAATCATACAGTCATTGTGGGTTCAAATACACAAAAATGCTTAAAAAAACAGAACTTGTGGGACCTGAAGGATTTTTCTGAAGAACAATGGGCAGTTTAACGGTTCAGGACAAACAAGGGACTCATGAACAACTGTCACTAAACAAAAAAAAAAATTCTATATGTAAATGTCTTTTATGTGAAATATCTTATTCAGGTCAGTACTAAATAAGAAATAACATGCACTTTGTATGATCCTTCTTGTTTTAGTAAAATAATTAACATTTTGCAGATTCTGCAAGGTGTATGTAAACTTTAGACTTAAACTGTACATTTTAATCTCAAAACACCTCAGTAGAGGAAACAACAAAATAATTTGAATATGAAAATCATTTGTACTTGAACGATTTCTCAGCAGGTATATTGCTGGTTAACACTACTAAAGTAGAATAATCTTTTCTGCTCTCTTACAGAAATGGCTCATTCTCAGAGTAGCCCTGCATTAAACTCTTCAGCTTGCACCAAAGTCCTGTACTTTACTGACCGCTCACTCACGCCATTCATGATCAACATCCCCAAGAGGTCAGTCAAACTGTGTTACACATACATGTGGCTTAAGTGGATCTTCAGCCTTAAAGGGAACCCTGGATTATAAGACTTGTATGGCTTAGTATAACGTAAATGTTGTCTTCTACTGAAATATGTAGTAGAAAACCAATAAAAGATTTACAGTATTTAAAAAATCCACATTGCTTTATACATATTTTAGACTATGGGGGGCACCATTATTCTGTGAGCTACTGGTGTTACCTGTTGCTATTTTTACCGCAACACAACTCAAATATAATACACAAAAACATGGAATACTGATACAGTGACCACAGAAAGAGCTTGTGGATGGATATAACCATAAATGATTAAACCAAATGCTATACCATCGATTTTTCCCCACAAGAAGTCTAAACGCCCTCGGATATCGAGTGAAATCTGCACTTAGAATCTTGACAAGCTGTGCATGTTTACATCCTGTCAGGATGGCATCTAGTGTTTCTTTTCTCATCTGTTTGTAAGCTCTTTCAGTATCTGTGGTCTACTAAAAGCCTCAAAGGCATCAGGGCTAAAGTGGCGAGAACAAAGACGCAGGTCTTTAGGAAGTTTTATTCGTCCACAGGCATCTTCTCAATTTTTTCTCCTCTTCTTATCACTAGGAAAGCAGTGAAGATATACATCACTTTTCTTGTTGTCCTTCAAATGAAAATGACTACCAAAAGCCACACAATGTGGCAATGTATCAGTTTTTTTTTCGAGTTGTGTTGTGGTAAAAATAGCAACAAGTTTTCTACTACATATTTTCGTAAGAGACATCATTCACGTTATGTGAAGCCATTCAAGTCTTAATACTCTGGGTTCCTATTAAATCACTGTAATGTAGTATACTTTAGATATGTGCTATCAAATTTTTCATTGTCTTATGTCAACAGGCTTGGGGAGGTCACCCTGCGAGACTTCAAGGCTGCTGTAGATCGGGAAGGCAATTATCGATACCATTTTAAAGCACTGGATCCAGAGTTTGGCACTGTAAAGGAAGAGGTATTGCCACTTAATCAGTCTGTAATCAGGATGTTTTTTACATATTTTAATTATGTAGAGGGTCTTTAAATATTTTTTTGGACAGTGGGGACTTTTAAAGAGATAGCTTACCCAAAAATGAAATTCTGTCATTAATTACTCACCCGTATATTGTTCCAAACCCATAAGACCCTGGCTCATCTTCGGAACGCAAATTAACATATTTGTGATTAAATCCAATGCATAGACATTACGGTTGAACCACTGATGGACTATTTTAAGGATGTCTTTACTACCTATCTGGGCATTGAACGTGTCAGTTGCATTGCTGTCTATGCAGGGAAATCAGAAAGCTATCGAATTTCATCCAAAATATCTTAATTTGTGTTCCAAAGATGAACAAAGGTCTTACGAGTTTGGAAAGACATGAGGGTGAGTACATATATTGTATAACATCTAAAAAGGACCTATGGCTTCTCCCAGGTCTTCCAGGATGATGCAGTGGTGCCTGGCTGGGAAGGGAAGATCGTGGCCTGGGTAGAAGAGGATCATGGGCAAAGAGGGTACTGCATTCACCTATACAGCTAATACCACATCTGTTTCTCACCATTTAAGCTCACTCTCTCTATTTTCCTCGACAGGACCTAACACAAGTCAGCCAGAAGCTGTCAAAGGAAATGGAGACATGTGTGCCAAAATGAAAAAACATTGATTTGTAACCCAAATGTACAGAGGATGGAGCTTTAGTTCCCTAAGAAAGTCCCACCCATCTTTACTCTATCCTGCATGAGCTGAACAGCAGAATGAACCTGAAAAAACGCCTGAATGGATCGCCAGGGGTAGTCCTGTCCAGACCAGTATTACACAAACATAACTATAGAGGATGGGAAAATATTTCTGATCTCTTTTAGGGGTCTTGCCATAGAACAGATATCCATTCAAATGCTTTACGAGCAGACAAACTCTTCACTGTGATGGAGGAGCCTTTTGTTTGTCATGCTGGATTTCTCAATATACCTGTTTTAGAGTAGGTTCTGCCAGAGTACTTTTCTATTTCGATGAACCAAAATTGAAATAATTTTGCTGTGGGAAGAGACAAGTAGGTAATCTTGCCTGTCAAGAGTACTTGTATGAATGTGGTTATGAATCATAAGAAAGAACAGCAGTGAAAGTATGCGAGTATTGAGCAGAAAGGAGTTTGTAGTCTGCTGTTGCCTTGCTGTGAGATTTTTTTTATTTTAGAGAAAGAGTTTCCCTAAAATTGTCACATTCTGAAAGTTCTAAAAAGATGTAAAATCCTCTCCAAGGACCAAAGTGTTGCTTTTTGATATAAGATCTTACAATGCCATTCAGTGTGTCTTTTTTAAGAGCTCTCAGTTTAAACATAAGTTGTTTTTTTTTTGGTATGCATGTCTTTTAAGAGTCTGCTCAGAAGATGTCTGTATGGCATAAATGTGAAAATTACAGCTGATTTAGACCATAGCACAATATGAAATGTAGTACAGATGAATTGCATTATCGCTGCAGGCTTTCAAATGTAATTTTACTAGCTATCAGATGTGTTCAGCTGCACTGATTTGAGTTTACAGGAAAGTGCCTGGAATCTGCTACGAAACGGAGGTGACCGGGTTTGCCTTTTGTATTTTTGTTCTGTTTTATATTTATGTAAATATGTTAATATTTCAGAGATGGAGCGAGGCATAGTGCCTTCACATTGTATAAATGATGACCTATAAATACCGAATAATATTTTAAAAATATGAAAATGTCCCCTTTGTATCCCAAAAAGGCACATAATCACTCATCAGAGAAGCCTGTAGCTAACAAGAACTGTGTTGTTCACTCACAATGGATGGTGATACAAAAGACTGTATTCCATGACTGAAATTATGCTTTACCCTCCTGATTACTGCTGGTTGCATTCCTGGTTTAAGAAAAATGTTATTTGGTTTGCAAATAAACAGTTTGAAGCAGTATACACCATGTATGTTTTTGTTAAGCTTTATTATTAAATGTATTATTACCATTAGATGATCATTTCATATTAAGTGACCCTGGACCACAAAACCAGTCTTAAGTAGAACATGTATATTTGTAGCAATAGCCCCCCAAAAATTGTCGATTTTTCTTTTATGCCAAAAATGATTAGGATATTAAGTAAAGATCATGTTCCATGAAGATAGTTTGTAAATTTCCTACTGTACATATATCAAAACTTAATTTTTGATTAGTAATACGTATTGCTAAGAACTTCATTTGGACAACTTTAAAGGTGATTTTCAATACACCTTTAGATTCCAATTTTCAACTAGTTGTATCCAAATATTGTCCTATCCCAACAAACCATACATCAATGGAATGTAAGGTTTTTTTTTTCTCACTTTATTTCTCCCAATTGTTTATATCAGGGTCATTCCTGTGATTTGGTGCCATTTGTGTCCCTAAAAATGTTAAACAACATCAATTTGTAAAGTTGTCTTTGACATAAATGACACCTTTTGACCTTTAAGCATAAGGTGTCTGCCATTTTGATGATGAATACAACAGTTGATATGAGTGTGTTTTTTTTTAAGATTTTTTCACGTTGTTTGGTATATCAGTAATAGTTTTCTCTAATGTATATATATTTTTCAAGTATTAAACCATTAAAAAAATAATAAAGGTTTTTAGCTTGTCCTTCAAAATATTGTCCACCCTGTTATATTCGACTACTGGCCCTTTAAATGAAAGCTGGAAAAAGAAAATTACATTATAGCAACTGGCTGACATTATATTTTATCTCTAAATTGATGTGGTCAGCTTCAACATGTCCACCCTGTTAAGGGCAATATGAAAAAAGTAAATTCTTATTTTTAGAAATTGGACAAACCTTCTGTAATGGCTGATTTTAGGTCAAATTCTCCACCCTGTAATACTGTAGTGTCCACTGTTAAGTCAGAAAACCTAACAGGGTGGACACATTTAGTAAATGGATCCACTTATATACCTAAGGCTGACCAAAAGGCACCAAGTTGGGGTCCTAGTTTTGGTATCAAAATATTTAATTTCCATACCAAAACTACATATTTTACAGTCACTGTTATGGAGTTTGATCATAAACACAGCTTTAAAGCTTTCAGTGACCATTCTTCACAATATCTACCACAGTTTTATCACAGGTAGAATGCAAAATGTTTCAAAACAAGCTTTTCAGTCAAATGGAATTATGCAATATGTCAAACTTTTAACCATAGACTGTAGAAAATAAACCCGCGACAGTTTAAAGCCCAATTTTGTGGAAAAAACGCGGATTTGGCAACCCTACATCCAACACGAGCTGAGCGAAAATTATATTCAATATTAGAATCTTTTGTATGTCGGTTTGGATAAAAGCGTCTGCTAAGTGTAAATGTGAACTTTATCACTCGCAATTCTGACTTTATATTTGACCATTCTGAAAAAAAAGTCAGATTTGCGAGTTTAGTGTAATTCTGAGGGGGGGGGGGGGAGTCTGAATTTAGATAACAAGTAGCAATAAACTTTTTAAATGTTTTTATTCAATGGCGGAAACGGGCTTCCATATTCTAATCGAGTCTAAAATGTATGAAATATGAATCAAATGTTTCTCACCGTCACCGCTCCAACTCGTTAGATGGCGCTGATTCATTTATTCACCAACGCTTACTGCTAGCAAAGCATCTCGCGAAATAAACATTCACGTGTTGTTACGCTGTGAACACACTACCAAGTCAACAAAACACAGTGAAAATGCGGGATAAACAGAGTAAAGAGAAGAAACCGATAACCCATGACCCTGTGTCGGATTTTGAGAAATGGAAAAGTAAACACAACGTCAAAACGGAGCGAGTCAAACGAGATCGGAAGACCACTTTTAAACGCGACCATGAGGTGGAGAGAGAAAACATACAGAAGCTGTTGAAAAAATACTCGCAGGTGAGATATCATCAGGCTGATATATAAGCATTTATATACTTGTTTCCAGGGGTTACCACGTGTTTATTTGCCTGTTACGCATGTGTTGTTGAATCTGGCTTGACAGATCAGTCTTTTGACATTTAAAAGCAATGTTAGCCCTTTGAATATTGTGTGACAACATGATTGAAGTGTTGTTGATGATTGTTTGTGGTCAGAAAGTCTGTCAGCATAGGTCTTCGCATAAACATGATATTGTTTTGTTGGGGTTCAGTGGAACAGGCCACATAACAGATATGAATGTTTACATATCTAGGATTTGGGTGTTATACACCTTATATTTTATCTGTTGTTGTTTTAGAGATTCATAACAGTCCTGATATCCTTCATTAGACACCTAAAATCCCACTCTGAAGGTTTTGACACCTGTAACTGTTTTTCTAGATCAATCCCAAAGAGGCTGTGAAGTTCTCTGATTTTCCAATCTCAAAAAAGACTCTGCAAGGTGAGCAAACTTGATGATTGCATGCTAACATGTTCATTTATAGCTTATTAATCTTAATAATGATCTTGATGCTTTCATCAGGTCTTCGTGAGGCTCAGTACAGGCAGCCCACAGAGATTCAGAGGCAGACGATTGGCTTTGCTTTGCAGGGGAGAGATGTTCTTGGTGCTGCAAAGACGGGCTCTGGAAAGACTTTGGCCTTCCTCATCCCGGTAAGCAATAGAGCAGCGCTGATGTATTTTGTAGACCAAACTGGAATATAGCATCACCTTGGATCTCTTGGCAAAAGCCCAACTGTAATGGGTTTTTGACCAGAAACCCAACCAGAAACGTCATTGAATTCAGGACGATGGAACTGAAAGTGATACAATCTTAACTTATTTCAAAAGTTTATGGTCAGTAAGATGTATTTATATAAGCATGTATGTATTAAAAAAAATTAATAATAATATATAAATAAAATGTAATATTGAATTACAAAATATTTTGACCAAAAACCCATTGAGAAACCCAGTTGAATTCAGAATGATCAAACTGAAAGTGCTAAAATTGTCATTTATTTAAAACAGTTTGGGGATCATTTATTTATTTTATGTTATTAGCTTATTTATTATTTTGTTTTGTTTGCTTTTTTGTTTTGGAAAGAATTCAGAATTTATTAAAAAAATAAATAAAGCAATATAACAAAAACAATAATATTGTGAAGTATTACAAAATATTTAGTCCAAAAACCCATTCATTAACCCAACTGCATTTAGGAGACAAGACGTTTGGGTTCAGTAATTTTTAATTATTAACTTGTTTTTATTATCGTTTTGTTTTTTTTTGTTTTTTTTACATTTTATTTGCTTATTTTTATTGTATTTTATTATTTATTTGTTTTGTTTATTTGTTTTTGGAAAGGATTCTGCATTTATTTGATCAAAAATACATTAAAACAGTAATATTGTGAAGTATTACAAAATATTTTGTCCCCCCAAAAAAACACACTCAGAAACCCAACTGAATTAAGGATACAGGAAGTTTAAACTCAGTAATATTTAATTATTAGCTTGTTTTACTTTTATTTGGTTTTATTGTATTTATTTATATTTTGTTTATTTGTTTTTGGAAATAATTCTGCATTTATTTGATCAAAAAAAAAAAAAAAAACATTAAATCAGTAATGTTGTGAAGCATTACAAAATATTATGTCCAGAAACCTAATTGATTTTAGGAAGTTTGGGGTCAGTAATATTTAATCATAAACTTGTAATTATTTTATTTTTTACATTTTATTTGCTTATTTGAATTGCATTAATTTATTATTAATTTTTTGTTTGTTTGTTTTTGGAAAGAATTTTGCATTTATATTATTTGATCAAAAATACATTAAAAAAGTAATATTGTTGAATTCAGGATGATGGAATCGAAAGTGCTAAAATGTTAACTTAATTTTCGGGTTTTGGCCTCCAAAAATATGTCATCCTTGCAGCACTCTATACATTTCTGAGGTTTGTTGTAGTTTTTTTTTTTAAGAAGATTGGTGAGTTAATTGTATTTTGTGCTCTGTGCTTTATATTTCTTAGAATATGCAATATTTATAATATAGTATGATATCAATTGTTAGTTATATTTTATGTAAATATGTAATAAACCTTTTAGAGCAACAGAGGAGGTGGGAGCATAATTGATGACAGACTTTTTGACACTCTTTTGCTTTTAAATATTTAATCTGCAGGATTTTTCAAAATTCAAACATAATTTTGAAGCCTCTCTAATCTACTGTGACTGTCTCCAGGTTATGGAGTGCTTGTTTCGTCAACAGTGGACTGCGATGGATGGCCTTGGCGCTCTCATCATCTCTCCCACCCGAGAGCTGGCCTATCAGACCTTTGAGGTGTTGAGGAAGGTCGGCAAGAACCATGAATTTTCTGCTGGTCTTATAATTGGTGGAAAGGTGTGTGTCTCTAGTCTTTGATTAGTATGAATCTTGCTTAATATTTAATATTAAATTGTAAATAATTGTTTTTTTTTTTTTCAATGACTGCAGGATCTGAAAGAGGAAGCAGAGAGGATCCATCGGACAAATATCGTTATCTGCACCCCAGGACGTCTGCTGCAGCACATGGATGAGACGGTCACATTTCATGCTTTAGATCTGCACATGCTAGGTAAGAGGATGCTTAGAAAGTGTTTTAAAAACACCTTTTAGTTGTTTTGTTTTGTTTAATATACAGTTAAAATCAAAGGTTTACATAAGCTTTGCAGAATCTGAAAATGTACCAAAATAAGAGGGATCTTTCTAAAAATGCAGGTTATTTTTTATGTAGCACTGACCTGAATAAGATATTTTACATAAGACATTTACATACAGTTGCAATCAAAATTATTCAACCCCCCCAGAGACTGCAGTACTTTATAAATGTTTTTTGCTCTTTCTGAAGATCCAGGACTAAATTGCATCTACAACAGTTTTCTGGCATATTAAAAGTGATAATGTCAATATATAATGTAATATTTTTGAGTTATAGGATTTTTTAATAACACAGCTATGTCAGAATTATTCAACCCCTATTCAACATTGCTCTTTTAAGAGTTATTTTTATGGTAAGGAACAAAATTTTCTTAAATTGTCTTAAGCCTTTACAAACTTATTAAAAATGAAATTAGCTTGGGGTGTAAAACATAGTATACTCTTAGCCCATGCATGTGCTGAAGGTGAGTAGCAAATATGGTGAAGTCAACAAAGCTGACACCAAATCCATAGAGAAGAAATAGTTTGCTATATTAGAAAGTCTAAAACTACATGAAGATTTCTAAGACATTACATGTCCCTAGAGACACAGCTGGCAGCCGTATTCCTTAGATTAAAGTGTGTTGAACCAGAAAACCTTTGAGATTGTTGAACAAAAAAGCACAATATCGTAAAATGTTTGATCAGATCAACTGAGAAAAACTTGCAATGTACAGCCAAAGACTTGCAAGATGACCAGACGAAAGGAGGAGAAATATTTCAATGCTGTGTACAAGAGGAACACTAGACAAGTATGGCCTTCATGCTGAATCTTTCTGAATACCACTCTTGACCAAGAAGAACAAAAAGGCTGCCTTGAACATGCCAAAATTAATTTGGATAGACCTGTGGAGTGCTGGAAGAATGTTTTATGGAGTGATGTGTCCAAACTGGAACTTTTTGGATGTATGGATCAGTAGTATGTCTGGGTCAAAAAAGACAAAGCTTATAAGCAGAAGAACACTATCTCCATCGTCTAACACGGAGGTGGGCCAGTCCTGTTATGGGGTTGTTTTACTGTAGCAGGAAGTGGAAAACATGACCATACAAAGGATATCATTGATTTATTAAAGTATCAGACCATTCTGGCAAACATTGTGATGCCTTTTGTGCAAAGTCTGAAGCTAATAATCAATGGACTTTCCTGCAGGACAATCATCCCAAAGTATACATTCAAATCTACTTAAGCTTGGTTTAGTAATCAGTCATAGAATGTTTTTAAGTGGCCTGTTCAGTTTCCAGATTTAATTCTCATTGAAAATACATGGTTAAATTTGAAGCAAGCAGTGGCAAAGTAAAAACCAAAGATTATCAGTGATCTGAAAGCTTTTTCAGGGGAGGAATGGCCCAAGATTGCTGCAGAAAGGTGACAGAAGCATCTAAGCACTTCCAGGCAGTGTTTATTGGTGGTTTTAGAGAATAAAAGATTCTACACCAGATTTACTTTCAGGGGTTGAATAATTTTGAACATGAATGTTTAGAGCCAATTTGATTTTTTTTCCATTATTCACCAACTTACGTTCTCAGAATTACTCAAAAGTGCATTAATAAACTTTCTTTAATAGTTTATTGATGCCTTTGTTGAATTGTTTTCACAAAATGTTGTTCTCTGCAGCAAAATGTCTTGTAGGTCAAGGGGGTTGAATAATTTTGATTGCATCTGTATAGTCCACAAGAGAAAATAATAGTTGCATTTATAAATATGACCCTGTTCAAAAGTTTACATACACTTGATTCTTAACACGTAATACAAATTCTTTGGTTTTTCAGCATTTTTGAGTATTTGAACCCTTTGAACCCAATTATGACTGTATGATTTTGAGATCCATCTTTTCTCACTGAGGACTCATATGCAACTATTGCAGAAAGTTCAAACGCTCACTGATGCGTCAGAAGGAAACAGAATGCATTAAGGGCCTGGGGGTGAACATTTTTTGAATTTGAAGATCAGTGTAAATGTAACTTATTTTGTCTTCTTGGAAACATGCAAGTATCTTCTGTCACTTCTAAAGGGCAGTACTAAATGAAAAAATATGATAATTAGGCAAAATGTACACATCTTCATTCTGTTCAAAAGTTTTCACTCCCTAGCTCTTAATGCATCGTTTTTTCATTCTGCAGCATCAGTGAGCGTTTGAACTTAATTATGGCATATGAGTCCCTCAGTTGTCCTCAGTGTAAAAAGATTGATCTCAAAATTATATGGTCATTGTTGGAAAGTGTTCAAATACACAAAAATGCTGAAAAACAAAGACTTTGTGGGACCTAAAGAATTTTTCTGAAGTACAGCAGGCATTTAACTGTTCAGGACAAATGAGGGACTCATGAACAACTATCACTAAACAAAATGATGGCCAAGCTGAATTCTCAGCATCATTACTCTAGTCTTCAGTGTCACATGATCCTTTAGAAATCATTTTAATTTCCTAATTTGGTGCATAAGATGCATTTCTTATTATCAATGTTAAAACAGTGGTGCTGCTTATTATTTTTGTGGAAATCGTGGTATATTTTTGTCAGAATTCATCAATTAATAGAATCTGGCTGACCCCAAAGTTTTAAATTGGTTGCTCTTATTTTCATCCCCTTATTTTAAATAACATGACATATTTCCTCTTCTGTGGCAGTACTTGATGAAGCTGACAGAATTCTGGACATGGGTTTCGCCGACACACTCAACGCCATCATTGAAAACCTTCCAAAAACACGGCAGACCCTACTCTTTTCTGCCACTCAAACCAAGTCCGTCAAAGATCTGGCCAGACTGAGCCTGAAGAACCCAGAGTATGTGTGGGTCCATGAGCAAGCCAAGTTCAGGTAAGATAATGATTTTATAGTGATTTGTGTTGGGCATCTGTGCTAGTCAGTCTGCTCTTTAAGGATAAAGTTCAGTTCCAGAATTAAAATGTTTTGTGATAATTCACTCACTCCCATGTCATCCAAAATGTTCATGTCTTTTTTACTTCAGTCAAAAATAAATTAGGTTTTTTGAGGAAAACATTCAAGGATTTTTATCCATATAGTGGACTTCAATGGTGGCCAGTGAGTTGAAGATTTAAATTGCAGTTTCAATGCAGCTTCAATAGGCTCAGCACAATCCCAGCCGAGGAATATGTGTCTCATCTAGTGAAACATTTGGCCATTTTCAAAAAAAATAAAACAATGTATTCTTTTTAACCACAAATGCACTAATGACGTAGGTGGAAGAACCAACCCAGTGTTTACAAAGTGAACATGCAAAGAAAGTCAAATGCCCTTTACAAAACAAGGTAAAACAACAATGTTGGACAATTTTGAAGTTGGAGAAAATTTGATTAATTTTTCGCCCTACCCCACCTTTTTGTGTGACTTTTTCAATGTAAGAGCTAGTGCAATTGATGAGCATTTGTGGCTAAAAAGTTTGTGAATTTTTTTTAGAAAATTACCAATTGTTTCGCTAGGTAAGACCCTTATTCCTGGGCTGGGATCGTGTAGAGCCCTTTGAAGTTACATTGAAACTGCAATTTAGACCTTCAAATAGTTGGCCACCATTGAAATCCACCATATAGAAAAAGATCCTGGGATGTCTTCATAAAAAAACCTTAATTTCTTTTCGACTAAAGAAACAATTACATGAACATCTTGGAAGAAATGGGGGTAAGTATATTGTCAGAAAATTTTCATTATGGAAGTGAACTAATCTAATTAGAGCCATCTTTTCACACTGAGGACAACTGAGTAGAGCTGCATGATTCTGAATAAAATGAGAATCACAATTCTTTATTTTCACGTCTCTGTTCAAAAATGGGAGTAACAGTTAAGGGGTTAATGGATCGTCATGCTCATATATGGATCCATTGCTCTGCTGGTCCATAAATCTGGCACGATCAAAGTACTACTCTTTCAATATTCAAAGTGCTAATAGAGACCGAATTTTCCAAGCATGATACAGAGCTATCGACACAACTTATTATAGCCCACATACTAATAACAGCCTAGATATTTTATGTAGCCTAATTTGCGCGCATTGGGGAGTCGCTCTCTCAACGTGGGGTATTAAAATTGCTTTTGAATGGGTGTTTTACTTTTGGTTTCGTTTTAACGATCCCGCGAAACTCTCGACGGCACTGAGCGTGCATTCTACAATAAAAGAGATTACTTTAACAAAACCATTTGAAAGTGGGTGGACACCAACGGGATTTTAAAAAGCGTGTCCCCAGTGGAAATTACGCCGCTGCGTGAGTGGAACTCTTCCGCTGAGTTATCATTTGATGTGAATATAGTCCGCGTTGTACAGTATATTGAGACAGAGGCGCCATGAATTGCATCTGACAGAATGTGCGCTGAAGATGAAGTTTAAATGGTTATGTAATGTTGGAGAGAACGGCGAACCTGTCACTGCATCAGCTCACAGCAGTCTGTGCAGTAATTAGGCTAGCAAAAGTTTTGTAAAATATAAATAAAATATAATTGGCTGAATTGTATAAATGCTGGATTAAGATCGTGAAGGGGGTCGAATCGAGATCGCGATCTTTTAACGATTAATTGTGAAGCTCTACAACTGAGGGACACATATTCGGCTATAACAGAAGGTTCAAATGCTCACTGATGCTACAGAAGGAAAAACGTTGCATTAAGAGCTGGGGATTGGAAATTTTTAAACTGAATGAATGTGTACATTTATCTTATTTTGCCTAAATATCATATTTCTTTCTAATTTGTGTCCTCATTTAGTCAAACATGTTGTTCCAACCCTGTATGAATTTATTTCTTCTATTGAGCACAAAAAAGAACGTGTGTAACCAAACAGTTGCTGGTAGCCATTGACTTCCATAGTATGGAAAAAAGATCTGTGGAAGTCAAAGGCTACCAGCAATTGTTTGCTTACCCACATAATACTACAAAATGTCTTCTTATTTTTGTTCTAATACTCTGATCTTCTCTGCAGTACTCCAGCCACTCTGGAACAGAACTATGTTGTGTGTGAGCTGCACCAGAAAGTCAACATGCTCTTCTCGTTTTTGAGGAGTCACCTTAAGAAGAAGATCATAGTCTTTTTTGCCTGCTGCAAAGAGGTAACAACTCATATCATTTCTGATCTGTAGTAAATCTCAGGGTCTGTTTTCATAGAATGCAGTGTGGCTGAAAAGTCTGAAACCACTAGTTAAAAGTATATAGTATTACCTTTTTATGTGTGTTTGTGTGTGCAGGTCCAATATCTGTTCCGGGTCTTCTGCCGGTTGCGTCCGGGTATCTCTGTACTTGCTTTGCATGGCAAACAGCACCAGATGAAGAGGGTGGAGGTTTATAATGATTTTGTCCGCAAGACCTCAGCCGTCCTGTTTGCCACAGACATTGCTGCCAGAGGACTTGGTAATGGAAATTGATTCTGTTGACAAATGCACATATGTAACCCTTGACCCTTGACTTTTAAGTAGCAAAGGTATATTTGTCTCAATAGCCAAGAATACATTGTAAAGGTTAAAATTATTGATTTTTCTTTTATTTAAAAATCATGTTCCATGAAGATATTTAGCAAATTTCCTACTGTAAATATATCAAAACTTCATTTTTTATTAGTAATATGCATTGATAAGGACTTCATTTGGACAACTTTAAAGACGATATTCTCAATATTTTGATTGTTTTGCACCCTCAGATTCCAGATTTTCAAATATTGTCCTATCCTAACAAACCATACATCAATAAAACCTTATTTATTCGGCTTTCAGATCATGTATAAATCTCAATTTCAAAAAATTGACCCTTATGAATGGTTTTGTGGTCCGGGGTCACATACTGGCTTTCACTGACTGAAACTAGGATTGTCAGTTTAATATGTTATTTGAGAAATCTCAGCAAATGTTTTATTAATGAAGCATGCATTTTTGTTTGTGGTCCTAGACTTCCCTGCAGTGAACTGGGTTGTGCAGTTTGACTGTCCTGAAGATGCAAACACATACATCCACAGAGTTGGCAGAACAGCCAGGTAACACTGTTTTAATCTGTATTTAGTAATGCTTTGTATTACTAAAGCTTTGTAAAAAAATCTTAACAGGAATGTGACTTTCCACTAGAGTGTTTTATCTGTAACACTAGATGGCAAATTTGATCTGTTCCTCATCACTCCCATGTTTTGTGTACATATGGACCAATGTTGACATGGCTCTTACATAAAATCATATTTAACCACTGTACAGATTTGACTGATTCCACTGGATTCATGATAGATTAACAGCTGCTCAGCTATTGAGTTTTTCCATTTTTGGCTCTGGCTTGACTTGTTACGGTCTCACCTTGAGGGCAAGTATTAGGCCCTGCATAGCTACAGAAATATGTCAAGTTTCTCTGCGCTTAGAGCGAGACAGCACACACCTGCCATCCACCCAGCTGCCAGCCTCACTCTCTTTTTTTGTGCTACACTTGTCTTTTTAGTGTAGAATCGATATTCTCAGTAACTCCCCTTCATAGATCACCACCCTCAGCAGAAAGCTCATGAGCTTTAACACGAACACTCACAAAGCTGAGCGTTTAAAAAAAAAAGAAACGTTTGTGTGAGAGGCCTGTATTGCAGCAGACCACCTAGTGTGATCTTAAAGGGATATTTCACCTAAAAATGAAAATTCTGATTTTATGCACTCACTTTTGTAGTGAAATATTCCTTTAACACACACGTTCTCTCTTTCTCTGCAGGTATAAGGAGGGAGGTGAAGCTCTTCTTGTCCTATTGCCCCCAGAGGAGAAGGGCATGATTGCACAGCTTCAAGAGAAGAAAGTTCCCATTAACAAGATCAAGTGAGTGCATACCTCCCTTTACTTGTCTGTGTGACTGCATCAGTTGTGCAGTGAAAATAAGACGAGCTTGGAAATAATGTGTAGTTTTGTCAGTGCTTTAGTGTGTGAGACATGTGGCCTCTCTGGATGCTGGTTCATCAGTGTTTAGCACAGACTGTTTTCATATTGTGAAAAAATGGAGGAAGTCATATGCATGCTGAGAATGAAAGATGGCAGCTTAATGCAAGTGATCATATTAGATCATTATGATCAGTGATATCTGCTGTGAGAATGCAACTGCTGCAGTCACAGTCTCCACGGGCCTGATTTTATGTTTGCGGTTAGTCAGTGTTACTGTATTCACAGAAATATCCTAATTTAACCAGAATGCTCATTTAAACATTGGCTGGCTGAAATGGGCCAGAATTGGCATTTTTAAAAGCAGTATGTAATGATTTTAATTTACATTTCAATTAAAGGGATAGTATACCCAAAAATGAAAATTACCCCATGATTTACTCATACTCAAGCCATCCTAGGTATATATTTGACTTTCTTCTTTCAGATGAATACAATCAGAGTTATATTAAAAAATGTTCCGTCCAAGCTTTATAATGGAAGTGAATGACTTTTTAGATTTTGAAGTCCAATAAAGTGCATCCATCCATTATAAAAAGTACTCCACATGGCTACTAGGGGTTACGTCCTCCACAGGACGTAGATGTAGCATAAACTCCATTAAGAATATGCTAGTCTCGTGAGAACCACGTTTTGTTAACCGCAAAGGAAAACCAAACTCCTCTTGGGTTATATAGAAATCCTCTGACATTTTTCCTTAAAAATCCTCATTTCGTACAACACCTCTCTCCTATGAATGCGAGTATGACAGTTGGTTGGAACTATTATGGCAAAAATCATAATCAAGATTATTTTGGTCAATATTGTAATCACAATTATTTAACACGATTATGACTGGATCCAAAACTTTATATTAGTGATTTATTTAAAGATAGCAATACAACAGAAAAAAAAGAAACAAAAAAAAAAAAAAAAAACTGCTTTTTTGGGAAAAAAATATACTGAATACTTTTATGCAAGTCTAAAGTAGTCTAAAAGCCTACTACATTGAATGTGATTAGCGTCTTCACTGTAAGAATTAAACATGCTTTCTTATTAAAACTACAAAAGTCTTTCATTCAAGAGCAGTAAGTGATTTTTCTCTTTGTATTTTTACGTTTTATTAATATTAAGTACAGAGACGGCAGAAGGAATATTATTTATTGCTGCTTTAAGAGCCACACAGATCCAATATACTGTTACACACGCATTTTCATTCTCAACTGTTTATGATCATTTAAGACATAACTGACAAGGGTTTACATGAATAATCACCAAGCGGCTTATTTTGAAATATTTGTGCATGTATTTGACCGTTTAGCCGCGCACCTTGGGCTAAAAGATAACTTTACATGTCCGTGTTCCGCTCCGTCTCTGAGCGCATGCACAGAAATTAAAAACACAACATCAAAGAAACATTAATAAATCAAGCACGTCCTGTTTTTGAAAGTCACTTTACATGATTTTGCTGATTTGCATGTGAAATCCACTGGAAAGGGGGTGGAATGGGGCACAATAATCGTTTAATCTCGATTACTGTATTTTCATGATCGTTTAAAGCCGAAATCAAAACGGAATTTCGATTAATTGCACAGCCCTAGAATTTACGGTTTATAAAATTTTAAATATGGATGTTTTTCTTACACAAATGCATCAGTTAGCTTTAGAAGGCCTTTATTAATCCCCCGAAGCCATGTGAAGTATTTTTATGATGGATGGATGCACTTTATTGGGCGTACACATGGGGCTGGGCGACATGGGCAAAAAAAAAATCACAATACTTTTTTCATAGCAGTCGATATCGATAATTATCACAATAAATGTCAAATTTTTATTTCTTTCAAGTTTAAAGGCAGATTTTTTTCCTTCAAGATAAAAGCTGTAAAAACCAAATGGTTAATTGTGGTTTTAAACTATTCTTTATGGTCAGAACATGACAAACACTTCATTCTTTTGAATTCTTCACACTTTTCCAATCATTTTCCCTGACAAAATAAATAAAAAATAATAAGAAAAAAAATAATTTCTTAGTTCTACAACTTCTAATAAGTTATATTGTTTCAAATCAAGATAATATTAATAATAATATAAAAAAATGTCTCTTAGAAATACACATTTGATAGTAGCTTGAGTTACGATGCAGATGTAGATTTATGTTCACTATAAAAATCAGTAATATCGGTAAAAATTGTAGCAGCCTCATTTGTAAATGGTGAAATTTAATTGTTCTGATTGTTCAAGAGTTTTTTTAATTAACCATTGGTCTTTCACAGTAGCATACATTTAGTTCATGATAATCACAGTTAAAGCAACAAATATAGCAACTCAGTACCATGGTAAAAATGCAATATGTTTTCAATGTATTTATATTAAAAACAGTAGTCTAAATACATTTAGTATAACTGCATTAATGCTATAGCTTAAACAAAATTGTAATTATATTCCATTACTTCTTCAATGCATTTAATATATGTCTACATTAATAATATATAAAAATTCGACACAAATACCCACATTTCTGACACAATACCATGGTGCAGTTATTTCTGCACAGTAAATCTATGGTAAATGATGCTGATATGTAAATTAAAAAGTCTTCTGACTCTATCATTGCCCACAGTGTCTCTCCTGTTTGTCAGCACTGTATATATATATATATATATACATCTGCACTGACTGCTTGACAGATGCTAATACCAGGTGTAAACGAACCCATTGACTTGCTCATTTGTTTTAATTCGTTCACAGGGTGAACCCAGAGAAGTTGGTGTCCGTCCAGCAGAAGTTGGAAGCTTTCCTGGCAGAGGAGAAAGAGCAGAAGGAACGAGCACAGAGGGTAAGGCCGGAGGAGACCTGACTTCCTGTACAGTCTGTCACACCTCGTCTCAAACACAAAAGGTTGATTTTACTGTAGAGCCAGGCTTTTAGGATAATCTGATTGTGTGCCTCACGCTCAGGGCTGAGCTTTGTGAGGCTCATTATAGAGAGAAGAACAGCATGAAATGTAATCGGGCAAATTGCTGCCATGAAACGCCTGCTTGTGCACTCTCACTAATGTGTTTATCAGGGATAAGTTTTCAGATATTATCCTCTGTAATGCCTCTTCTTCTTTTCTTTTTTTCCCCCCTCCTCTCAACGGCAGTGTTTTGTGTCCTACCTCCGCTCCGTCTATCTGATGAAGAACAAAGACATTTTTGATGTTTTCCAGCTCAAACTCCCAGAATATGCCATGTGAGTGGACGCTGTGAAGTAATGCCCAGTACCAGCAGTCCTCTGAGTAAATGTGTTTGTGTGTGGCATGCGAGTCCACTTTGAACACATTTATGAGGACTTCAAATGATGTGTCATCGTTATGCAATTAAATCTTTCAAAAAGAAGCCATCACCATCTGTTTGAAACTGACACTGTTTAATATATTATTTTATTCATAATTCATTATAGTCTAGTGGTTAGTGTCCTGTCCATATTCTCGTCTGTATTTCTCTGTATCTTGTCCAAAAAAGTTACCTAAAAATTGTACAAAATCACTGCATATTCAGCAGTCATATTTATGATCATATTTGAACAGTTAATTTGTTATAAAGCAGCAACTTTTATTTAAAAATTTTCTTGTCTTCAAATGTCTCTATTAACAAAAACTAGCAAAAAAGAACTAAAATGGTAAAAAAAAATCTGTCACTATATATTCAGCAATCATATTTATAATCATATTGTTATTTATTATTTATAATCATATAAGTGTTTTATTTATATATGAATATACATTTTTTTATTATAGAATATACACTACCGTTCAACAGTTTGGGATCAGTAAGATTTTTATATTTCTTTAAAACGGTTTCTTATGCTCATCAAGGCTGCATTTATTTGATCAAAAATCCAGAAAAAATGGTAATATTGTGAAATATTATTTTAATGTAAATTAGATGTTTTCTATGTAAATAAGTTTTAACATGTAATTTATTCCTGTGATGCAAAGCTGAATTTTTAGCATCATTACTCCAGTCTTTATTGTCACATTATCCTTTAGAAATCATTCTAATATGCTGATATATTATCAATGTTGAAAACGGTTGTGCTGCTTAATATTTAATATTTTGTTGGAACCTGATACTTTAATAAATAAAGTTAAAAAGAACAGCATTTATTTAAAATAGATTTTTTGTAACAATGTAATCTACCGTTTGAAGGTTGTGGTCAGTCAATTTTTATTCTTTTTTTGAAATAAATTAATAATTTTATTCACCAAGGATGTGTTAAATTAATAGAAAGTAATAGCAAAGACTTATATTGTTAGAAAAGATTTATCTTTTGAATTCCTTAAATTTTAATGTTCAAAAAAATTAAGTAGTACAACTGTTGCCAACATTGATAATAAAAGTAATAAATCAGCATATTAGAATGATTTCTGAAGGGTCATGTGAGACTGAAGACTGGAGTAATGGCTGATGAAAATTCAACTTTGCATCACAGGAGTAATTTTTTTTAAATTTCACAATATTACTGTGTATGTGTTTTGAAGTAAATGCAGCCTTGAACGGTGGTGTATATTATAAATACATTTTTTTTTTTTATAAACCATTAGATTTTTTTTTTGTTTTGTTGCAACTCTTTATAAAAAGGGCTAAAATGTTTTTTTTTTTTTAAATGCATTTGACCATTAAAACTGATATGTTTGTATTACCTCATCACTGTCAGGTCACTGGGTTTGGCGGTGGTGCCGCGGGTCCGTTTTCTCAATAAGGCCCAGCAACAGAAGCGTGGAGCAGTGCAGGATGACAGCGGAGCTGCAGGACATGAGTCTGATGATGAGCTGAAGAGTTTCAAAGCTCAACTCAAAGGAGAGCAGTGTAAGTCTCAGTCCTCACAGTCTGAGGAGGAAGAGGATGAGAAGGAGGAGGAAGATGGTGATGAGGAGGAGGAGGAGGATGATGATGAGGAGGAGGAGGAGGAGGAGGATGATGATGATGAGGAGGAGGAGGATAAGGAGGAGGGGACGTCCAAGCCTGCAGCTCTGCTATGTGGCTCTAATGAAGAGGATGAGGATGATGACATACTGACTGTCAAACGTAAAGATGTGTTCAATGTCGGTGAAGAGAGCAAGGATGATGAGGTAAATAAACAGTACACATCTGGTGTAATTACAGTTATTGCACCTTTCTGATTAGCTGTGTTTTGTGAACACAGGAATTATTAGCGGTTAAGAGGTCCATTTCAATATAAATGGTTGCCGGAGGCAATTTCATGGCTGAATGTTTGATTTTAAGCACCTGCTAGTAATAAGAGTGACTAAAATAGGCCAAACTATTTATTTGAAAAAAAATGTCCTCACACTTAATAGTCACACATAACAGAGTAATAGTCACATTTTGCAGAACATTCCTGAATGCGTCATTTGCAGTTATTTTAACATAAAGCAGGACTAATCGAGATTACAGAATCACAAATAATCTATAAAAAGGTTTGAATACAAAATACACACTTCAGCTATATCCCAAACATGGAAAATAATTGATGCAGCTTATCTTTGTAACTGTGAGAAGAATGTGTCCCAGTGCAACTGTGGTGTTTAATAAATTGACATCTTTTCACAGCCATCTTAAATCTTTCTGCTAACGTCTTGGCTGCTGTGACCCATTGCACTGTAATTCAGAAAGGCTTATATTCAAATTCTGTGCACTTTGTGTTTCGAGCGCGTTGTTTTAATAGGCCTGCAGATATGAAGAGATGCTAAATTATGTAACACTCCTCTCAATATGCCTTTGAGACACAGTTAACATGACTCCTGTGCAGACCTGGCAAGTTTATGAGAGACGCGGACCTGTGAGTCATGTCAAAATTGCCTGATTTGTCTTGAGGCTCCACAGTCAAATACTGCAGCACAGTCAGATGTATATTTCTTAAGTAATTTCAAAACTTCCATACAGCTACTTTGCCAGAATAAGGGCTGTCAGTTAATTTAGTGATAATTTAGTTCTATAATTTAGTGTTATTATTAAAAAATTATTGATTATTAAACATTTAGTATTATTAGTAGTGTTTTAAAGGATAATGATTCTTTGAATTGGCTGAACGCGACAGTAGAGACATTTCTTAAAAACATTTATTTTTAAATAAATCCTGTTTTTTGAACTTTACATTCATCAGTCATGGTTTCCTCAAAACTGTAATATTTTGAGGGAAAAAGTCAGACTTACGATAATAAAGTTAAAAAAAATTGTGAAAAAAAAAAATTACAAATACAAGAATAAAGACAGAATTACGAGAATAAAGTCTAAATACTTTGAGAAAAAAATCTAAATATTATGAGAAAATAAGTCAAATGTACGAGAATAAAGTCAAAATTATGATAATAAAGTCACAATATTTTGAGAAAGTCAAAATTACAAGAAAAGAGTTTAAATATTTTAAGAAAAAAAGTATAAATATTTTGAGAAAGTCAAAATTACGAGAAAGTCTAAATATTTTGAAAAAAAAAAAGTCCAAAATATGATAATAAAGTCGAAATATTTTAAGAATAAATTCAAAATTACGAGAATACAGTCGAAATATTCTGAGAATAAAGTAAAAATTAGAGAATAAAATAAAAATATTTTGAGAATAGTAAAAATTACATAAATATTCTGAGAATAAAGTCAAAATTACGAGAATAATGTCAAAATATTTTGAGAAAAAAAATCAAAATTACAAGAATAATGTCTAAATATTCTGAGAATATAGTAAAAATTACGAGAATAAAGTTGAAATATTTTGAGAATAGTAAAAATTACGTAAATAAAGTTGAAATATTCTGAGAATAAAGTCAAAATTACTAGAATAAAGTCATAGCAATATGAGAATAAAGTCAAATATTTTGAGAATAAAATCAAAATTACAAAAATAAAGTCAAAATATTTTCAGAAAAAAGTCAAAAATATGAGAATAATGTCAAAATATTTTGAGAATAAAGTCAAAATTACAAGAATAAAGTAGCAATATGAGAAAAAAAGTCAAAATATTTTAAGGAAAAAAAAGTCTGGCAATAAAGTTGTAGCAGTGCGAGAATAAAAGCAAAATATTTTTTAAAAGTCTAAATTATGAGAAATCAAGTAAAAATTCTGAGAATAAAGTCAGTATTTTGAGAAAAAAAGTTAAAAAATAAGAGAATAAAGTTGTAGCAATACAAGAATAAAGTTGAAATATTTGGAAAAAAAAATAAATTACTAGAATAAAGTCGAAATTCTGAGAATTAAGTCGTAGATTGCTGTCAATCATGTTTTTAGCATTTTATACAAAGTTAATTTTAACCTTCAATATTATAGTAATGTACCAGCTGACAGTCATGTATATTTTACAGCATTAGTTGAGAGATTATTTTTCCTTAAGAAAAACTGTACCTGATATATATCCAAAAAAAATCTGAATCGAATTGCAAGCTTGTGAATCAGAATAGAATTGTGAAATTTGTGTCAAAACCCAACCATAATATAAAGATCTAAAGACATTTACATCAATTATTTACACAACACAATAATCAAATGTCTTTGAATTATCATCTTTTGGTGGCTTTTCTCTGTGATTGTGGATATATTGATTAGTGAACACCTTGTAAATGATTTGATTTTGATTTTTATAATCAATCAAGTCGACAGTCTTTGTTAAAATGCGATGTGCAAGAGCTAAAGGCTGTTATGGTCTAACTGACACATGACCGTTGAAGTGCAGATGAGCAAGTACCTTTTTTCGAGTTTGCAGAGTGTTAAGTGGAAAGTGGTTTTCCTCAAGATCTGAACCTTTTCACATCTCATCAGCAATTGACTTTAATGACTGCAACGGAGAAAGTAATATTGTGGAGTGGTGTTGGGCGTCTCAGTGTCCTGGTTGAATGACAGGATCGAATTAACTTAAGTTTCTGGAGCTCATTTATGAACTCTCTTTTTTAATCTTGGCCCCAGGGAGGTAAAAATGACAGCTTTTATAATTACATCTGCTTATGTAGAATACATTTTCTCTTTTCTTAGGGTGCAGAAGATAAGGCTAAGAATAAGAAACAAAAGGAATCGAAATTCAAAGGTGCAAAGAAAATACAGAAGAAGAACTTCAAAGTCAACACTAAGAAGATCTTCACTGAGGATGGAGAGGTTTGTATAATCAGAAACACATTACTGAGAGTCATAAAAAGCTGTGTATAGTCGTGTCCGAAAGTTTTGAGAATTACATAAATATTGGAAATTGGAAAAGTTGCTGCTTAAGTTTTTATAATAGCAATTTGCATATACTCCAGAATGTTATGAAGAGTGATCAGATGAATTGCATAGTCCTTCTTTGCCATGAAAATTAACTTATTCCCGAAAAAAACTTTTCATTGCTGTCATTAAAGGACCTGCTGAGATCATTTCAGTAATCGTCTTGTTAACTCGGGTGAGAATGTTGACGAGCACAACGCTGGAGATCATTATGTCAGGCTGATTGGGTTAGAATGGCAGACTTGACGTGTTAAAAGGAGGGTGATGCTTGAAATCATTGTTCTTCCATTGTTAACCATGGTGACCTGCAAAGAAATGCGTGCAGCCATCATTGCGTTGCATAAAAATGGCTTCACAGCCAAGGATATTGTGGCTACTAAGATTGCACCTAAATCAACAATTTATAGGATCATCAAGAACTTCAAGGAAAGAGGTTCAATTCTTGTTAAGAAGGTTTCAGGGCGTCCAAGAAAGTCCAGCAAGCGGCAGGATCGTCTCCTAAAGAGGATTCAGCTGTGGGATCGGAGTGCCACCAGTGCAGAGCTTGCTCAGGAATGGCAGCAGGCAGGTGTGAGCGCATCTGCACGCACAGTGAGGCCAAGACTTTTGGAAGATGGCCTGGTGTCAAGAAGGGCAGCAAAGAAGCCACTTCTCTCCAAAAAAAAACATCAGGGACAGATTGATCTTCTGCAAAAAGTATGGTGAATGGACTGCTGAGGACTGAGGCAAAGTCATATTCTCTGATGAAGCCTCTTTCTGATTGTTTGGGGCATCTGGAAAAAGGCTTGTCCGGAGAAGAAAAGGTGAGCGCTACCATCAGTCCTGTGTCATGCCAACAGTAAAGCATCCTGAGACCATTCATGTGTGGGGTTGCTTCTCATCCAAGGGAGTGGGCTCACTCACAATTTTGCCCAAAAACACAGCCATGAATAAAGAATGGTACCAAAACACCCTCCAACAGCAACTTCTTCCAACAATCCAACAACAGTTTGGTGAACAACAATGCATTTTCCAGCATGATGGAGCACCGTGCCATAAGGCAAAAGTGATAACTAAGTGGCTCGGGGGGGAAAACGTTAAAATTTTGTGTCCGTGGCCTGGAAACTCCCCAGATCTTAATCCCATTGAGAACTTGTGGTCAATCCTCAAGAGGCGGGTGGACAAACAAAAACCCACTAATTCTGACAAACTCCAAGAAGTGATTATGAAAGAATGGGTTGCTACCAGTCAGGATTTGGCCCAGAAGTTGATTGAGAGCATGCCCAGTCGAATTGCAGAGGTCCTGAAAAAGAAGGGCCAACACTGCAAATACTAACTCTTTGCATAAATGTCATGTAATTGTCGATAAAAGGCTTTGAAATGTATGAAGTGCTTGTAATTATATTTCAGTACATCACAGAAACAACTGAAACAAAGATCTAAAAGCAGTTTAGCAGCAAACTTTGTGAAAACTAATATTTGTGTCATTCTCAAAACTTTTGGCCACGACTGTACATTAACTGTGATGTATGTGTGCAGGTGGTGCAGCAGTGGCCTCCCTTGCAAAGGACCATGGTAGCAGATGAAGAGGAGGACGGGGAGATGTCTGGCATTAACATGGAAGCTGCCAAAGTGCGACTCCGCAAGGAAGACCAGGAGTTCGACAAGATAGAGTACCGTCGTAAAGTCAAGGAGAAACACAGGGTGAGAGCAACCGTTCAATCATATTTTCCATCCTCCTGGTTCATGCCAAGTCCATGTGAATCAAAAGTCTTTTTTAAATCACTTTATTTATTGTGTTCAGCTCCAGGTGTTCAGATTAAAGTAATATTGAAGGAGCTGAGGGCAACGGGCAATCGAGAAGACACTCTGGCCCTGTGGCTGGTGCTCTCGCAGGTTTGGGCAAATCGAAATAACTGAGATGCCTGTGCAGGCAGCGTGGCTTGAAGCTCCAGGCATCAGTGCTTAGATTGGGCCTCTGACTTATTACTCTAGTTCTGAGTATTGGACAAGCTTTTAAAGGATTGCTCTCCGGCAAAATCGCACCATTTGCGTCGTTCCAGTGCAGTGTTTTCTCCTTGCGAGTCAAGTATGCTGAAGTGCATCCCTAGTTTATGTCTGATGCAGTTTTCAGTTTGTTTGTTTTTAAATCGATCGCTGGGAGAGTGTAGCTCAATGAGAAAGCACAGAAGTAATGGGATCTATTTCTATAACTGGACACAGAGCCGATGAGCACCATGTTCTTTTTTTTATGTCCTGTTTTGTTGGCCCTTCTTCACTCCAGTTAAACTTAAGTTAGTTTTAGAACATTTTTGCTGTTTTCCACTTTTTTTTGTAATAGTAGTGAACAGAGGGCAGGAATTCACTTTGTACATGTGAAAAACATGGCTTAATATGACTTCTAACCAACATGTCAAACAGAAAAAATATACACTACCAGTCAAAAAGATTTTTAATGTTTTTAAAGAAGTCTCTTCTACTCACCAAGCCTGCATTTATTTGATCAAAATACAGCAAAAACAGTAATATTGTGAAATTACTATTTAAAATAACCATTTTCTATTTGAATATGTTGAAATGTAATTTATTCCTGTGATCAAAGCCATATTTTCAGCATCATTACTCCAGTCTTCAGTGTCACATGATCCTTCAGAAATCATTCCAATATGCTGATTTGCTCTTCAAGAAACATTTGTTATTATTATTATTATTATTATTATTATTATTATTATTATTATTATTATTATCAATATTTAAGAATTTTTTTCAGGATTCTTTGATAAATAGAAAGATCCAAAGATCAGCATGTATCTAAAATAATTTTTTTTTTTAACAATATACACCATACCATTCAAAGGGGTTATAGAAATTAATACTTTCATTTAGCAAGGATGCTTTAAATTGATCAGAAGTGATGATAAAGATATTTATAATGTTACAAAAGAGTTTCTATTTGAGATAAATGCTGTTCTTCTGAACTTTCTATTCATCAAAGAAACCTGAAAAATTGAATAACCTAGAAATGCATAAAATTCTGGAATTAAAATATTTTAGAAACTTAAAAGGTTAGTTTGTGCACCCAAAAATGAACATTCTGTCTTTAATTACTCACCCTCATGTCGTTCCAAACCCGTAAGACCTTCACCTTCAGAACACAAATTAAGATTTTTGATGAAATCCAAGAGCTTTCTGACCCTGCATAGACAGCAATGCAACTAAAATGTTTTATGCCCCAGAAAGGTAGTAAGGACATTGTTAAAATAGTCCATGTGACATCAGTGGTTCAACTGTAATTTTATGAAGCTACGAGAATACTTTTTGTACGCAAATAAACAAAAATAACAGTACCCTTGTGAACACACGTTGAAGACTGGCATGGAAGAGAGGAAATGGTTGAATAAAGTTGTTATTTTTATTTTCTTTGCACAGCATATAACATTACAGTTAAACCACTGATGTCACATGGACAATTTTGTCAATGTCTTTACTACCTTTCTGGGCCTTGAATGTGTCAGTTGCGTTGCTGTCTATGCAGAGTCAGAAAGCTCTCGGATTTCATCAAAAATATCTTAATTTCTGTTTAGAAGATAAAGGAAGGTCTTCAGGTTTAGAACGACATGAGGGTGAGTAATGTAATGACAGAATACAATTTTTGAGTAAACTATCCCTTTAATTCTCAAATTCAATATGAATATTTGGCCTTGGTTTTAACTGTTTTTTCGTAAACCGAAAGTTTGTTGTCCATGATAACCCAGCATAATACGTTGTATATCTTTCACTTCTCAGCCAAGCAAAAACTAAAATAAAATAAAACCTGCTGGTACCAGTTTCTCCTGCCAATTTCTCCTGCCAGTGCTGTCAAGTGCTGACATGCAGATTGGCATACAGTAAATGCTATTTTTTCCATTTTTCTCCTGAAAGACTCAAGGCAGAAGACATTGTCTTGCGTCTGTGAATGTTCCTGTGAAACGCCTAACCATCCTAATACATTCTGATTTTGTATTTCGTGCTGTCAGAGATTTTGAGAGGCAGCTACCCAGTAATCCATCAGATACGTGCACATGCTCATTAATCAGACATGCTGGGCTCTCTGGTGCCTTTGTGTTTCATATTCTTAAACAACGTTTCAGACATCATGCATAGGGGGATTTCTGTTCCTTTAAATGGCTGATGGGTTTTGCTGCATATGTGACGTGTGCCAAGTCAGCAACTCTGTGTGATCAAGACATGTCAGTGAAGTTTAACTTGAAGAGTAGGCTTAGTCCTTAGACCTCCTAAGCTATAATATCAAACTTCTGCATTTTTTAATGAGAAGGTAGTTTCATACAGTACCACAGTGTTCTTGTGAGGATGTGGGAGGATAATAACCTATTTATAGAGTTTTTAGATGGAAGAATGTTCTTGGCTTTTTCAAATATGCTCTGGTTAAACTCAATTAAATTTAATTATAACTTTTTTATTTATTAAAGAAATGAAAAAGCTGTTGTACACTGTCGTTCAAAAGTAGGATCAGAAAGATTTTTAATGTTTTTTTAAGTAGTTCCGTTTATTTGATCATAAATGCAGAAATAAGTAATATGAAATATTGTTGCAAATTGAAACAACCCGTTTTCTATTATAAATCACTTATTAACTTATTTTTTAGGATCCTTTGAATTAAAAGTTAAAAAGAACTACATTTATTCAAAATAGAAATCTTTTTAAGCAATGTAAGTCTTTACTATCACTTTTTAAAAAATCTATTTTAACACATGCTTGCTAAATGTATTTCTTTCAAACAAAAAAGAAAGAAAGAAAAAAATTACTGACCCCAAACTATTCTTTTTAATGTTTTATTCATCAAGGATCCTGAAAAAAGTATCACAGGTTCAAAAAAAATGGCGTTTTCAACATTGTTTAAAAAAATGAGCATATCAGCATGATTTCTGCAGGATCATGTGACACTGAAAACTGGAGTAATGATGCAAAAAAATTTGCTTTTCATCACAGGAATAAATTCTGTCTTAAAGTATATTAAAATAAAAACTACTATTTTAAATTGCAGTAATATTTCACAACATTACAATATTTTTCTATATTTTTAGTCAAATAAATGCAGAAAAATATTCTTTAAAAAACATTAAAAATCTTACTGATCCAAATCTTTTGAACGGCAGTTTTAGTTACCTAAAAGTAAAAGCAAAAAAAGTCACTTGAAACTAAAATAACACATGAAATATTTCTTAATAAATTACCAATTTTTAATTCTATAAGAGCATCCAGTGACATTGAAAATTGTAATATCTGCTCAAAGTATTTTGCTAAAAGAGGTCTCCATCTAAGATCTCCATCTTTAAAAACTGTTAGTTTAAATGTTTTATGCAACACAGGAAGACTCATTTAATGGCAGCCCACCACTGTCGCTGACTTTGATTTTGTGGCACTGATATTTATGCAATGACGTATCCAAGTGAACCGATGGATGCGTTTCCACATTTAGCATCATTTGACATTTCGAAAGTAATGAAAAGCCAATGAAATGCACTTGACATTGGTTTTATTACACTCTCAGCGCTCTGATTTCCATTCAACCCTCAACCCCTTAATATTTCCCTCTCCCAGACATCTGTGAGTCACTAGTGATGTGTATAGTTGCGTCTGGCAGTCCAGTCACCCCTTCATATAGAAAAGTGACACAAGACAAACATAAAGTCCTATTCATTCTCTCTCCAAAAGAAATGCAGAACACTGAAGTTAAATTGTGCTTTCTTTTCCCCTAGTCTGTATAATCATTTCAACCCTGGCTGTTTGACATGTTTATGAGATTGTGCCATGAGCAAACCTGTGTACCTGAGAACCTATTTATTAAGTCATTGCTTTTTTTCTTTTGTTTTCAACAGGAGAAAAGACTGAAGGATAAGGCAGCTCGAAATAAACATCGTCAAGAGGTACGTCAGCCTTAGCTCAAACTAATGAGAGCTGGTAATTTATGTGAATTAAAGCAACAGTACATTTAAAGAAATTTCAATGAGTTGAATGGTCCATAAAATGGTTTATGATTTGAAATGAGGAACTCTTGTCAGGAAGTCAGAGGGGAGAGATGCCCCTCAGTCTTTGGCCTTTCCCTCCCGCAGACATCGCATAATTCACAGGATGGCAGCTGTCATGTGTCCCGTCTCTCTCTGCCTGTCCTCGCTAGGGGATTGAGCTCTGCGCTTCCATATGGAAATGCAGCTGCTGCTCTCCTCTCGTTTGTCATCTGATCAATGCAGCAGCCTGTCCGAGAACGCGTGACTATTCATCACCACGCTAACAATGAATCTCAGCGCTCTTTTAGCGTTCACTCATTCCTTCAACTTAACAGCCCGACTGGTGGTTGATCTGTCCATCGTTACACATGGTCCAGATTAATTTAGAGAGCTATTGAATCGTCCTTTTGACAGCATGTGTTGTAACAGATAGCAGTGCTGCTTAATGTCCTGTCAGTTTCGCTTCTTTTGGGGCTCCTCTTAAGACATTTGAGAAAATAGATTGTCATTAATTGCTCACCCTCATGTTGTTATTTCTAGTTTGAAGTTCTCACTGTACTCCAGAGTCTTTCATACTGACCGGCGTTTATGGCTGTTCTCGTTTTCTGGCGTTATTCAGCGCACATAGACGCATCTGTTCAAAGCGCAGGTCTGTCAGCAGAATTCAAATGGGTCTTACAAAGCATGATTAGATTACAGCACAGGCAGAAGCACCGCTGAATACAGAGTACCCCGTACCTGAACAGACCCCATATCAGGTCCAAGCACAGATATACACGCCACCCCTAATCAAATCTTTGATGGAAAAAAGCTGTTTTACACTGTAGATTATTCAGACCAAGTACCACCCATTTAGACATGAAGACTTAGATGATTTTCATTTTGTCACCTTATCTGAAATACAGTTGAGGTCAAATTTTTACATATACTTTGCATACACCAAACATAAGGGATCATACAAAATGCATGTTATTTATTATTTAGTACTGACTTGAAAAAGATATTTCACATAAATGATGTTAAAAGACATATAGTCCACAAGAGAAAATAGTTGAATTTATGTTCAAAAGTTTTCATACACTTGTTTCTTAATACTGTGTTGCTACCTGAATGATCTACAGCTGTTTTCTTTTTTTTTTTTTCTTTTTTTGTTTAGTGATAGTTGTAGTGATGAGTCTCTTGTTTGTCCTGAACAGTTGCTGTTGTTCAAAAAAAATTCCACAAATTCTTAGATTTTTTTTTTTCAGCCATTTGTGTATTTGAAGCCTTTCCAACAATGACTGTGTTTTTGATACCCATCTTTTTACACTGAGGACAACTGAGGGACTCATATGCAACTATTACAGAAGGTTCAAATGCTCACTGATGCTCCAGAAGGAAAAACAAAGCATTAAGAGGCAGGGGTGAAAACTTTTGATCAGAATGAAGATGTGTAAATATCATTTTTGTTTTATTTAGTACTGCCCTTCAGAAGCTACAAAAGATACTTGGATGTCTCAGAGAAGACAAAATAAGTTACATTTGCCCTGCTCTGCAAATTCAAAAAGTTTTTACCCCCAGCTCTTAATGTATCAGTGAGCATTTGGAACTTCTGTAATAGTTGCATCAGTTGTCCCTCAGTTGTCCTCAGTGTGAAAAGATGGATCAGTCATTGTTGGAAAGGGTTCAAATACACACAAAATGCTAATAAACCAAAGAATTTGTGGGACCTGAAGGCTTTTTCTGAAGAACAGTAGACAGTTAAACTGTTCAGGACAAGCAAGGGACTTATGAACAACTATCACTAAATAAACAAACAGACAAAAACACAGATGTGTATCATTCTGGAAACAACACAGTATTAAGAATCAAGTGTAAACTTTTGAATGGGGATAGACTCATTTTTATAATTTCAACTATTATTTTCTCTTGTGGATTATATGTAAACATCTCTAATGAGGACTATCTTATTTAGGTCAGTACTAAATAAAAAATAACATGCATTTTGTATGATCCCTCTTATTTTGGTCCAATAGTTACAATTTTGCTGATTCTGCAAGGTGAGATCTGTTTAGATGTGCTTAGTACTGTAGATCTGTGAATTTACAAAGTGTAAATGTAGATGTATGGTGTTCTGTGTAAGAAACAAGGTCGAAAACTGCTTGGCCGCAGGCATTTGTTTTTTTTCCCTGTCTTAAACCAAAGAGAAAAAGGTCAGAACACGGGTCAGGCTGCACACAATAGACCAGACCAGGATTAAGAAGCTTGCCTGAGGGCACAGCAAGTCAGTCTGAAGGTGGCGCAGACCAGTGGGAAAATAAAGCTGGTTGTGACCAGCCCAAGGTCTGAGTTGTTAGGTTTTTGAAACTTTTAATGAACAAAGACAGGGCTGAAATCGATTCTTCACCACTATCGCTGGAGGAAACGGACACTCTTTGGTTGTAAATGATCAAAGAGCTGACATATTTAGAGAGATGGTGTCCATTGAGCAGGATGTGAAGGAGCTCTAATGGCCACAAGTATGTTTATAATACCTAGCGAGATCTATCCATTAACATTCTTAATGTCAGTTTCTCAGCTTGTGCACCTGAGAAATTTGTATCTTTAGGGGTTCAACAGTTCATCACAGGGGCAGTACCCTTAAAAGGACATCTTTGCACCTTATGTGTCTCAAAAAGGTTCATAGTAGTGCCTTAAAAGAATAGTTCACTCAAAAATTTAAATTCTGTCATTAATTACTCACCCTCATGTCGTTCCAAACCCATAGCTTAGTTCATCTTCAAGACACAAATTAAGATATTTTTGATGAAGTCTGAGAGCTTTTTGATCCTGCATAGACAGCAACGAATCTGACATGGGACATCTTCGAAGAAGACTGATACAGAAAAGAAGAAATTGTTGAATAAATTCATTATTTTTGTCTTTTTTTTTTTCTTTGTGAACAAAAAGTATTCTTGTAGCTTCGTAAAATTATGGTTGAACCTCTGATATCGCTATTTTAACAGTATCCTTACTACCTTTCTGGGCCTTGAATGTAGTACTTGCGTTGCTGTCTATGCAGGGTCAAAAAGCTTTCGGAATTCATCAAAAATATCTTAAATTGTGTTCTGAAGATTCTTTGGAACAACATTAGGGTGAGTATTTAATGACAGAATTTCAGAACTAACCCTTTAATTGCAAAAGCTGCCGCCATATAAGATATAATATAGATAATAGAGAATAGATCAGATAATCAGTATTACTGATGCACAGTATGTAATTTAATGTCTTCCCTCTGTCGCACAGGAGAAAAATGATGATGATGATGAAGAGGATGGGGAGGCGTATCTGTCAGGTGCGGATGAAGAATTTGACCCCAGCACACTTCCTGACCCGGACAAAATCCGCAACTCTGAATCCTCTGAAGAGGAAGAAGGGTAAGAGTAAAACTTTTGTGAACAGCATGAATGACTTTCACCACTTTCCAAGGTCATACAGCAATTTCGTCTCTCAAACCTCTGATTCATCTCAATAAAGACTGATTGAGTTTTTCACAAAAAGCTAGGAGCGTTAAAAATGCACAAGACGTGGCCCAAAGGATATTGATCGTCTAAAATACAAAGTTTCTAATTACGCAGAGCACAATTGAATGCCTATATTTGAGCGTTGGACCAAATATCATATTTTTCCCTTATCATTACATTGCGGAGGTATGCAGGGCTTTGTGTTAGTGGAAAACCATTACGCTAGTAAATCAAGCCAATCAGTTTGACACCATATCACGAGGCCGTAATTATTCCGAAATGAGGAATTGATTCTTCTGATACTTAATTACTGCCTCGGCTTTCTCAGCTCTCTCTGCTTGTATTGAGTTTGTAGTGTTCGATTAGGCTCAGGCATGCTGATCCGGTGTTCTTTTTGTACTGAGGTCTGCTGCAGAATTGCCTCTTGGAGGAGGTATCCCTCTACAGGGGAAAATGATTCATGATGATTCATTTTCCCCATGGCAGCATTAACCACAGATCCTTTAGTTGGCTGTAGATAATCTATAAAATGCATAATTACATCCAGATTTAAAGTAAGAGGCAGGACCATACGTTATCCGTTTTTTTTTTTTTCTCACTCTCGTTTTTCATCTTTCATTCAATCCTCTCTTGTAAAACCCTGATCACGTCCTCGGTTCTCATTCGCCATCGTCTTTCCATCTGTCGGCCCGTACCTTTATGTCTCTGTTTTTCTGTCATTCATTCATGTACGTGCATTAAGAACGCTCACTGACACACACAAACACTTTGGGTGTAGCAGTGCAGGTGAGACGGCATAGACAGCAGCAGTGGCTCTGATTAATGACTTGGTGCGGTGTGTTTACTGCATGGCTACACTTACTGAATGCAGGAGAGGCTCCTGCGTTGTAAATCTGATAAATCTCTCTTTCTTCCTCTTCCTTTGGCTCGCTCGCCCATTTTCTTTTCCGTCATATCGAAGGCTGGTGTTTGGGACGGGAGCCAGAGGCGTCACTAACCCTGAGCTCTTTCCTGTTGCGGTACCTGTCTTCCTGCTTTGCTGTCTTGACAGATACCCCCCTCCCATAAATCTAATGGGATCTTATTGGCCCTGCCTCACCTCTGCCCCTGCCAGCGCTTTGTGTCCAGAATAGCAAGATGCTGGGCAAATCTTTGGAAATATTCCTTAAAGGGAGAGTGCAGTTGCAATGAATGCTGAGTTACTGTAAAACGATTGAGTGGTCCATTTGTAAAGGTTCATGAGGTATCAATTTAGGTATCTGTCAATCCTGAATTATTCATTTACGACTCTCTTTGTAACTATTCTTTCTCAAGTTTAGTTAACTGGCTCATTGATTGACTTGCAGGAGTTAACAAATTACATTAGGGAATCCAACAATTGAAATGAAAACTGTTTTTGCGGTATATATTAGTGCGATTATTAAATCTTAAAAGCTGTGATTTAAATAAATATTTGCTGCATGTTTTAGAGCACTGTGTTTAAACTCAAACAGCTTGTGATCTGCACCGTTTTTAGGTAGCTTCAAATAAAATGGTTTTTGTCAACAAAAAATTTTAAGGACTCTGCACTAAGAAAATAATAGCTTGATGGTTTGTTGTTGAAAATAAAGAAATTAAGACGGCCATAAATATTAGTATTTTTATGTTACGATTAAACTGTAAAATTATTATTATTTTTAAAAAATATATAATTGTTATAAATATAAATATTATAATTTTACTAACATGAATGAACAATGAGCAATACATTTATTACACTATTCATCTTTGTTAATGTTAGTTAATAAAAATACAGTCGTTTTGTTCATGTTAGTTCACAGTGCATTAACTAATGTTAACAAACAACTTTTTTTAACATTAATTTTAATAATGCATTAGTAAATGCTGAAATTAAAATTTAACTAACATTATTAAATGTTGTAGAAGTATTGTTCGTTCTTAGGTAATGTTAACTAATGTAGTTAACTATGTTAACTAATGAACCTTATTGTAAAGTGTTGCGGAAATGTAAATATTAATAATTCTTGTTTTAATATTTTTATGCAGCCTATTGACTAATTTTTATAACACTGCCCAAAAACGTAAAATGCTTTATATAATAATTAAAATGTTTATGGCTTATACTGCTAACATTGTGTTTGCCATGTAAATAGCCTTAAAGGTCCACTGAAGTGCCTTGAAATAGAGACCTGCGCGGGACGGATTTTTCAGTCCCGCTCCCGCAAGATTGTGTCCCGCGCCCGCCCGCTCCCACGGAAATAAATGTTATCTCGTCCCGCTCCCGCCCTCGACATTCATGTTTTGTCCCGCTCCCGCCCGCAAAAGCCCTCTGTTGCATTGGGTCCCGCGGGATTGCAGGTCTCTACCTTGAAACACGCAGCGTTATTCTATGTGGTGACGTACTTTAACTGAAACAAAAACATATCGCCCAGCCCCGCCGACTTATTTTTAATAGCCAATAGCATTCCATTAATATCTGCTCGGGCTAGAGCCGTTAAGCTAGGTACAGCTGCATTTGTAAGCTTATGACAGCCACAGAGTAATAAATCACCCCACAGATTCAATATGAAACTCTTGCTAAAACAAAATAGTGATCATAATCATGCTGAGGCTGTGTAGTTTAATACATGCCGATCGCACATGAGCGCTTATGATCTGCTCCGGGTTATTGCGTCTCTGTGTAGGGGGCGGGACACTACGGACTCTAAAGAGCATTTGATTGGACAGAATGTTTGATGAGAAACTGAAGTGCACGGTGATATCATCAAAATCCTTGATACATATTGGCGGAAGTGACGAGACTGTAAGTTTTGAATGTCCATATCTTGTAAACGCGAATTTTGTCGTTGTTTTGAAGAACACTAGCTTATAGATAATCTTAAGACTAATATATTCATACTAAAAGCCAAAAAACTTTAATTTTGATTTCAGGGGGACTTTAATACTAACAAACCTTTAAAAAAATTTAATTAATTAACAAACAAACTATTAGTAGTAGTCATAGTAGTCATAGTCATATTGATATATAATCACAAAATGGTGGCAAAATTGTGCTGCCCTTCAACTAAGCACAGCAAACCTAGAGATTTAAACACACACACATTTTAAAGTGCCTCTATTTTGACATTTTTAAGGTTTCTAATATTGTTTTGAGAGTACAATAGTGTTATCAGGACGTGTCATTAATGGGCCATATTGGCAACACTGAATGTAAACTGAGACTTACATTTACATTTATTCATTTGACGGACGCTTTTATCCAAAGCGACTTACAATTGGGGAGAACAACAAGCGATTCATCCTAAGAGTCAGATCGAAGCGGGAAGTGCTCGAAAATACCATATATCAGGCATTGTTAGATGAGTACATGCTAGAAAGACAAGATCAAGAAAGTATTTATTTTTTTTTATTTTTTTTTTTTTTGGGTCAGATAGATTTGAAAAAGATGGGTTTTTAGCAGTCGTTTGAAAACTGTTAAGGAGGCAGCATTCCGGATAGGTGTGGGAAGATCGTTCCACCAGCCAGGAACAGTGACCGAGAATGTTCTGGAAAGTGATTTCATGCCTCTCTGTGGTGGTACAATGAGGCGTCTTTCACTAGAGGATCTCAGACTTCTGGAGGGAGTGTAGATGTGTAGTAGTGAACAGAGGTAGGCAGGTGAAGAGCCGGTGACTGTCCTATATGCCAGCATCAGTGTCTTGAATTTGATGCGAGCCGTAACCGATAGCCAGTGCAGGGATATAAAGAGAGGTGAGACATGGGCCTTTGTGGGCTCATTGAAGACCAGCCGTGCTGCTGCATTCTGAATCATTTGTAGAGGTTTGATTGTACATGCTGGAAGACCAGCTAAAAGAGCATTGCAGTAGTCCAGCCTGGAAATAACCAGGGCCTGGACGAGGAGTTGTGTAGCATGCTCTGTTAGGAAGGGCCTGATATTTCTGATGTTGTGCAATGCAAACCTGCAAGATCGAGCAGTCTTAGCTATGTAGTCTTTAAAAGTCAATTGGTCGTCAAAGATTACACCAAGATTTTTGGCTGAAGTTGATGGGGTAATTGTTGATGAACCTAACTGGATGGAGAAGTCATGCTGTAGAGTTGGAGTGGCAGGAAAGACAAGGAGCTCAGTCTTTGCCATATGGAGAAGAGGAGAGGTCCATGAACTGATCCCTGAGGAACCCCTGTGACCAGTTGATGAGTTTTAGATACCTCCCCTCCCCAGGCCGCCCTGAAAGACCTACCAGAGAGGTAGGATTTGAACCAGTGAAGTGGTGTCCCTGTGATGCCCAGCGATGAGACGGAGGACAGCAGGATCTGATGATTCACTGTGTCAAAAGCTGCAGATAGGTCCAACAAAATAAGTACTGATGATTTGGAATCAGCTTTTGCAGTCCGCAAGCTTCAGTGACAGACAGTAGCGCAGTCTTAGTTGAATGGCCGCTTCTGAAACCTGACTGGTTAGCATCCAGTAGGTTGTTCTGAGTGAGAAATAAAGATAGCTGGTTGAAGACAGTGTTTTTGCTATGAATGGAAGGAGGGAGACAGGTCTGTAGTTGTCAATGAGTGAAGTGTTAAGTGTAGGTTTTTTGAGCAGTGGGGTTACCCGGGCCTGCTTAAATCACTTATCAAAACATGACTTGCATATTTTGCTGATTATTGCTGTTGAAAATGGTCGATTATTGTCATGTTTTGGGCTGTACTAATTAGTCAGTCTGGAAAAACATTTGGAGTACTATTAGACTGCCAAAAGTTATAACAAATTAAGCATAAGAGTGCAAAGTGTCTGAAGAACAAAAGACTTATGTAATTGACCAAACTGAACCACGATTTCCAGGGCATTAATCTTGACAACGTTTCTGTTTGTTCTTATCATTTCCAGTCTGGTAGGTAAAATATTAGGCTAATGTCTTAATTAATACTGCTCGCACATATCTTTACCACCTATTAACTTTAGTTTGTCGAAATATTGTGCCCTTTCCTGCTTACTAAATCCTTCTCTGTATGATTTAGCATATTTCACATATATGATTTAGACAGTATAAATGAGCAGAACCAATGTATTCAGTAGTACATTAACCATGCAGTTCATGCTGTTGTTTACATCCGAGTATCACCAATATGGCCGCACATCCAGGTAACTGACCATATTGTGACGTAAGTGCAAACCCTCTATAGGTTTACAGCATGCAAGGTCTTTTTTGATTTAGATGGGGATTTCAGAGCGGGTTTGTGAGTCATTTAGTTTAGGTCGGAATTTTGCCTATCAATTTATTAGCGTATTTATCTTTTATATTTGCTTAATTTAAAAGATAAGATATTGTTTGATAAGTGAGATCACTGATTGAAGTCCTTGAAAATCAAAAAAGTAGTACTTGAGAAGTCCTTAAAAGTCTTCTGTATGAACCCTGATAAACTGTGTTCCTAAAGTACTCACCCTTATGTCATTCTGTACCTGTATGACTACATATTTGGTAAAAGTTTTAATACCCATTGACTTCTATTGTAGACTGTGACATGAGTATATGACCGAATTTAGATTTTTGCTGAGTTTACACTTTAATTTTGATATTTTTATCAGCAGTGCTTTATTTAGCTACTCCTTTTTGCACATTCCTAATCCTGAGTTATTGAGCTGGTCGAATATAGCCAGCGATTTGAAACTCAAAATAACCAGAAGCCCTTAACACCTTAATGATGTGTGCAACACTGACAACCCTGACTGCTATAGTGCAGAGGATGGATTTTCCCACCTTCAGGTGGTCTCTGGACAGAACTTTAATGACATTAGTTGTCCTGGATGAGTACACCATTCATGTCTTAACTCATTTAATTAAGTTAAGGCCATTTAGACCTTCTATCTTAATTAGATCCTGTGCTGATCTGTCATCCTTTCTGCTTTCTTGATGGTTTTATTATGTAAAAGAGCTGTGCAGCAACCACTTTAGATGAGATCCCTAATAAATAACTTCTGTCTACATATCTCATGACATATAAAACCTTATCTGTTGCAAAGAAGGCACAAAAAGCTCTCAATAAAACATGCTTTAAACAGTCTAGCACTTGAGATTTCTAGCACTCACAGTGTGTGCCAGAAAACCTGTAACTTTTCATAATTAAACAGCTTAAAATAAGTCCAAAACTCCAAAAATGGTGGAAGTCCAATAACTTTCCTTCCTTCAACAACTGAACTTTTGTTCTTGTTATAAATGTGACTCTTATAGACCAGAGGACAGCTTTTCACACCTCAGAGTCTCTTGACAGGACCTTAATAGTATTAGTTGCCCTGGATGTGCATGAATGCACCATTCCAGCCTCATTTAATTAAGTTAGGAATCGTCTGCATTGGCTATCAAGGTCACCCGCATGGGCCGGTACATTAAAAATCCCATTCACCTCAACTGGTGATAGGAATTGTCAACGCCTCCTAGATGTATCTCACATGATTGCTTTCGCAAGTGCTTTGGTGCATCAGTGGTCCTGTGGGAAATGATCAATGCCTTGTTTTGCAAATGCACGTTCTCCAAAGAAGTTTCAGACAGCTCAAGGAAAGTCCTTCCTAGCTCAGCGCATATCCTTGCTGCGTGATCTCAGATTGACAGCTGAAAGCTGCTGTTGTGTTTAGAGATGAAATAAAAGTAGCACATCACAGGATCTCTTGTGTTTACAAGTAGGGGATGGGATAGGATAGGCTGTGCCACTTTTTCTGAAGTTGTCCTCTAGGCAAAGGGAAATTAGATTCAGGTTCAACAAATATACCTAATTATATTTCAAGGTGTCTTATAAAGTTTTCTTCTCAAAAACCAGCATTTTTTCAAAGCAAGATGTTTTTTTAAGAATGATGAACATAATATAAAAAAACATTTCAATATTGCAGAATCCCATTTCACATTTTTATTTACATTTTCTTAAAGATATCCATGATACATCCTAGCAAGCTTTAATATTCAAAATATTAATGTAGCCTATTTATACAAACAAAAATATATAAGTGACCCTAGACCACAAAACCAGTCATAAAGTTTTTTTTTTATTGATATAAATTAATAATCTAAAATAATAAACTGAACGTTGAATAAATTACATTTCCATTTATGTATGGTTTGTTAGGATAGGACAATATTTGGCCAAGATACAACTATTTGAAAATCTGGAATCTGAAGGTGCAAAAAAATCTGAATATTGAGAAAATCGTAAATTTACATGGAACATGATCTTTACTTAATAACCTAATGATTTTTGGCATAAAAGCCAAAGGCATGCAATGTATTCTTGGCTATTGCTACAAATTTACCTGTACTACTTAAGACTGGTTTTGTGGTCAAGGATCACATATATTAGTTATTTTCACCTTTTAAATTAATTTGCTTATACTATATAATTTAAAAGTTTGAGGTCAGTATTTTTAAGTAAATTAATACTTTTAATTAGAAAGAATAAATTAAATTGTTAAAAAGTGATCATCAAAACATGTATTATGTTACAAGATTTCCATCTCAAATAATGCTGTTCTTTTCAACTTTGTTTGTCAAAGAGTCCTAAAAAATGTAACAATTTTCCACAAAAATATTAATCAGTTCAACTGGTTTTAACATTGGGGGGAAAAAATCAACGTTAACATTAATATATATTTTTTATTTTTCTCAGCTTATTACAATAATTTCTGAAGAATCATGTGACACTAAAGTCCGGAGTAATGATGCAGAAAATTAAAGGGATAGTTCACCCAAAAATGAAAATTTGATGTTTATCTGCTTACCCCCAGGGCATCCAAGGTGTAGGTGACTTTGTTTCCTCAGCAGAACACAAACGAAGATTTTTAACAAAAACCAGTGCAGTCTGCCAGCCAAACAATAGAGGTGGATGGGCACCAAACCTTTAAAAGTAAACAAAAACATGCACAGACAAATCCAAATTACACCCTGTGGCTCGTGACGATACATTGATGTCCTAAGACATGAAATGATCGTTTTTTGTGAGAAACTGAACAGTATTTATATCTTTTTTTACCTTTGATACACAGCCATGTCCATCTGTCCTGAGCACGAGCTCATCATCCGGCTCGTGACATGTGTATGCATAACCCCTCACACCCGGGTCCTACCACAACCGCTCCGAGCGGGTCTCGAACCCGGGTCTCCGGCACGGGAGGCGGACGCACTAACAAGGAGGCTAAAGGCTGCAACCTCTAGCGTCAGTCGCTAGTGCGTCTCTGGCCTCCATTACATATGCGCTCTGGCGTAGTATACGCAAACGCCGTAAGGGGAAATCGGTTAAAAGCCCTGGATGAGTTTGCGCAAGCAAATGTAATCTTTTAGCTTTAAATCGGTTTGAACAATCAGGATAAACGCAAGTAATTACCATTTTAAATAGCCGCTATATCCACAGTCTGTGTGCACTGTGTAAACAATGAGTGTCGTATACACGCGACAGATAGCTTCTGGCGTTTACGTATACTACGCCAGAGCGCGTTCACCTGTAACGAGCCGAAAGCTAAACTCGTGCTCAGGAGAGATGGACGTGGCTGTGTATCAAAGGTAAAAAATGATATAAATACTGTTCAGTTTCTCACAAAAACCGATCGTTTCCTGTCTTAGGACATCAGTGTATCATCACAAGCTGCAGGGCGTAATTTGTATTTGTCTGTGTATGTTTTTCTTTCCTCTAAAGATTTGGTAACCATTGACTGCCTTTATTTGACTGACAGACTGCACCGGTTTTTGTTAAAAATCTTCGTTTGTGTTCTGCTGAGGAAACAAAGTCACCTACATCTTGGATGCCCTGGGGGCAAGCAAATAAACATCAAATTATCATTTTTGGGTGAACTATCCCTTTAAATAAAATAAAAATCAATTCACATTTCCAATCACATAAGTAAATTGCATTTTTAAATATATTTAAGTAGAAATTTAATTTAAATTGTAATAGTATTTCACAATATTACTGTTTGTGCTATATTCATGATCAAATAAGCATTAGAGACTACTTTAAACATTTAAATATAAAAATATATATATATTTATTATTACTGATAATATTGTAAAATATACATTGAAATAGATTTTAATTGTGATGCAAAGCAGAATTTTCAGCATCAGTACTTCAGTCTTTAGGGGGTCACATGATCCTTCAGATATCAATCTAATATGCTGATTTATTATCAATGTTGGAAACGAAATTTAAGTGAAATTTCCTTTCCTAAATTCTTTGAACAGAAAGTTAAAAAGAACAACATTTATTTCAAATAGAAATCTTTTTTTTAACAATATAAACTACAGTTTAAAAATTTGGGGTTAGTAATTTTTTTTTTAATAAAATTTAATCTTTAATTCTGCAAGGCTGTTAAATTATTAAAACATGATAGTAAAGTCTTATATAGTTAAAGATTTAAATTTTGAAAAAATGCTGTTCTTTTTAAAGGAACACTCCACTTTTTTGGAAATAGGCTCATTCTCCAACTTCCCCCGAGTTAATAAGTTGAGTTTTACCGTTTTGAAATCCATTCAGGCGTTCTCCTGTTCTGGTGATATCACTTTTAGCATAGCTTAGCATAGATCATTGAATCCTATTAGACCAATAGCATCGCGTTCAAAAATGACCAACGAGTTTCGATATTTGTCCTATTTAAAACTTGACTCTTCTGTAGTTATATCGTGTACTAAGACCAACGGAAAATGTAAATCTGCGGTTTTCTAGGCCGATAAGATTAGGAACTACACTCCCATTCTGGTGTAATAGTCAAGCAAGTTTGCTGCCGTAATATGGACGCAGCAGGCGCAGTAATATCACACATCGCCTGAAATTCGGTCACAATTTCAAAAAGCCGGTCACATTAGAAGTTACCTAGCTGGGAATTCATTTCAGGTGCTGCGTGATATTACTGCACCTGCTGTGTCCATATTCCTTATTCACTTCCTTGACTATTACACCAGAATGGGAGTGTAGTTCCTAATCTTATCGGCCTAGAAAATTTTAATTTTTTTTTACATTTTCTGGCGGTCTTAGTACTCAATATAACTACAGAAGAGTCAAGTTTTAAATAGGACAAATATCGAAACTCGTTGTTCATTTTTGAACGCGATGCTATATTGGTCTCATAGGATTCAATGATCTATGCTAAGCTATGCTAAAAGTGATATCGCCAGAACAGGAGAATGGCTGAATGGATTTCAAAACGGTAAAACTCAATATCTAGCCTTTCTTCCCTATAACCCTTTTTCTGTCTTTGTCTTTGCAGCGATTCATCAGACCACGGCGGCAGGAAGAGAAGTTTCAGCAGCGACAGCAGTGAGGATGATGATAGTGATGATGAAGTACAGCAGACAAAGGTGGGCAGCAAGAAGCCCAGGAAGGAGTCCACAATAACTCCTCTGGACACTGGCCTCTCGCTGGCTGAAGACGAGGAGCTTGTGTTGCGTTTACTGGGCAGTCACAGCTAGTTCCTTTGGAAACAGGTTCCTTCACCTCCAGAGTTTCTTTTTCCTTGTACTTGTATATCGAGTTCATAAAATGCCCCTTGGCTAATAAAATTTCTCCTGATTGTGATGGCAACTTTAAGATTTATTGCCGCACATGTCTTTATGTGATTTATTGTGTGAGAGAGCAGGTTATAATTTCCTTTCCTGCCTCTTTCCTTCTTTACATCCACTCCTCCTCAAGACAGGAATTGAATTCTCATGCGGCGTCTTGCCAGACAGCCTCAAATTACCTAAAAACTCCTGTTTTGCAGTGAAGCAAAAAAGCAGCGCAGCTGATGTCAATCCTGATAGAGAACCACTGTGAAGTCCCAGGTGCCATCTATAACCTATTACTGTTAAACTGCTCTCATTATTTCTGGTTTGAATATTGCCTTCCTGTCACATTGAACCGTCACTTAATGTGTGATTTAGTCTCCCTCATTTCTGTGGCGGAAATAAAAATGGAGGGTTCTCGAAGAAAACTTTGGTTCGCTAATATTGCCTCTTATTCAACACAAATCCATCTTTCTGAATTGTCTGGTTGTCTGCACTTAGCTGGCTCATGTCAGGTGGGGGATTGGATTGGGTTTATATATAGACACCGTTTAGCACCAGCATAACTTCGCATTGTGCAACGGTGACCTTATCCAACCCTGTTTTTTTCAGATTCGTTAACAGCCTCTCGAAGTGTTTTCGAGATGTAATAATTCGCCCACTCTCATTTGACTGCTGGTTTTCCATAATGACATGGGTTTCAATGCACATTACAGTGTGTTATTAGAGCCACTGTTTAACATACACTGCCGTTCAAAAGTTTAGGATCAGTACGATTTTCAATATTTTTTTAAAGATTCTTGCTAATCAAGGCTGCATTTATTTGATCAAAAATACAGAAAAAACTGTTAAATTGTGAAATTATTGCAATCTAAAATAACAATTTTAATATACTTTAAAATATCATTTATTTCTGTGATCAAAGCTGGATTTTCAGCATCATTACTCCCAGTCTTCATTGTCACATGATCATTCAGAAATCAGTGTTGGAAACCTGTGATACCCTTTTCAGGATTCTTTGGTAATAAAAAAAATTACAAATATAAATATTTTCTATTAATATAGGTCTTTACTATCACTTTTTATCAACTGAACATTCTTTTTGAATAAAAGGATTAATTTCTTAAAAAAAAAAAATGAAAGAAAGAAAGAAAAAAGACCCCAAACCCTTGAACCAGTAAAGATTTCTGTTTAAATCTTTTTTTTTTTTTTTTTCATAAAATAATCCCGAAAAAGTATGTTCCAAAAAAAAAAAGGAATATTCGGTAGTACAACTGTTTTCAACATTGATAATAAATTATCTTAGAATGATTTCTGAAGAATCATGTGACACTAAAGACTGGAGTAATGATGTTGAAAATTTTGTTTTTCATCACAGGAATAAATTATATTTTAAAGTCTGTTAAAATAGAAAACTGTTATTTTAAATTGTAATAATATTTCACAATATTACAGCTTTGTCCTGTATTTTTGATCAAATAAATGCAGCCCTTTTAACAAACCTTATAGCTTTCGTTAGTAACATATATATTGGATTTATATTATTTTTATATGGATGACCCCACACCTCCACACAATAAGTAATGTATGGAACTATGAGCGCGCAATACACTACAAAATAGATAACGTTTTTTCAATCAAAATATGTTTATATATGATTTGGACATTTTTGTTTTTACATGATTGATATGTTGTTTCCAACATAATTTATGATCAGTTATAACACCCAAAAATTTCTATTTCCTCATTTTTAATTCTTAATTTAACTTTATCGTTACTTTGTTGATTAGTAAATATTATAAACTTCGTTTTACTTAAAACCATCAATTTGATTTCCACTGTATTCAGAAGCTCTTCCAAATTTTTTTCATCAGAAAACAAAACCATTTTTTTTTTTTTTTTTACTTTAGACACTTTACAAATCTTTATGTATAGTACAGATACTTTAGGGCCTAGCACCGAACCTTGCGGAACACCACAAGTAATTTTGTACAAGTAGTATTGATATCAGTCATCAAGGAAACTTTTTATCCAGGTGAAAGCTCTTATACCATATTTCTCTAGTTTCATCATTAATAAGCCAAAATCAGTAGTGTCAAAAGCTTTTTTTTAAATCTAGAAACATAAAACATAAAAATATCACAATAATCCACACAACTCCAGTCCAGTCCAAATGCAAGTTTATATCATGTAATTCTGTTTTTTTTCTTGCATTTGGCAGTTTATATCTTGCAGTTCTGACTTTTCTCACAATTATGAATTTGTATCTCGCAATTCTGACTTTTTTCTCGCAATTGTGAGTTTTTATCTTGCAAATTCTTGCAAATACAAGTTTATATTTCGCAATTCGGACTTTTTTCATGCAATGCGAGTTTATATCTCTCAATTCTGACTTTTTTTTCCACAATCTTGAGTTTATTTCATGCAATTATGACTTTTTTTCTTGCAAATACAAGTTTATCTTGCAATTCTGGCTTTTTTCGTTTCGAGTTTATCTCACAATTATGACTTTACTCACAATTGCGAGTTTATATCATGCAATTCTTTTTTTCTCACAATTGTTGTTGAGTTTATATCACAATTCTGACCTTTTTCTCACAAATACAAGTTTGTATCTCGCCATTCTGACTTATTTATCGCAAATAGAACAGAAAAAAAAAAGCTTTTATTTAAATCTAGGAACACCCCCACAGTACATTCATACAGCCTCAAGTCTTTTTGGGTACGATGGAACAATGTTCTGCCAAGAAAATTTTCTGCCATTTTTCTCTGCAGATCTGTCAGGTTAGATGGGGACCATCACTGGACAGCCATTTTCAGGTTTTTCCAGAGACCACTCAAGGGCATTAACAGAGCTATTTTAGCTGTGTGTTCAAGTTCATTGTCCTTTTGGAAGGTGAACCTTCTTCCCATTCTGAGGTTCTGAGGGTTTCATTAAGGATATATCTGTATTTTGCTGTTTTACACTATTTTCAATCAAATGAATGCAGTCTTGTAGAGATTTTATTCAACATACTTGTACTAAAAGCCAAGAAATGTCTAAATAAATTGACACTTTTATTGCACATTTAATTGTGATTTCCAGCATACTGGACATATATGATGGAGGATGTCTCTTTTCACAGTGGGCTTGTTTTTGCTCGCTCTGTGTAGTTTGGAGATGGCTTGTTTATTCGTCTTTGATTCTTATCACTTATCACCTTTACCGAACAACTGCAGGCAGGCGGTTCTCGTAGTGTTGTGGTGGATGTGACAGGCATGCACCTTGATGTATTGTGTTTGTATATGACTGGGTTGCATGGATTCTCTTTGTGTTCTGGGTTTGTGGGTGCAGAGTCATCCATCACAAACGTGAGTTTATTAGGCGCCTTCATCCTGCCTGGAAAGCTATTTCCCTTGGTGCTATTTCTCCCCTCTAATGACTGTTTCAGCACTGAGGAGTGTGTAGCCCTTCAGACTTTTCTCTGTAGCATTGTGCATCCAGACCTCAATGTACATGCACATGTTACTGGTAATACGAATTCAGATTGCAGCGAGTGTTTTGTCTAACAAGGAATGATTGGTAAAGAATTGCTTAACCCAAAATTGAAAATTGAAAATACTCATCATTTACTGTCTCAAGTCATTCTGGACTTCGTGCCTCTCTTCTTTAGAAGTTTAGCAGTTCTCCTCCATGCAGTAAAGGTGGATGAAGACCAAAAAAAAGACAAAAGGCACCATTGAAAGTGCATTAGATGATGTGTGGGCTGCCATAATGGTAGTCCATATATCTTGAGCACTATATTCCAAGTCTTTTGAAAGAGCACAATGGCTTTGTGTAGGAAACAGACAGAAATTTAAGTCATTATTCACAATGGTGCTTTGAAAAAGCTACCATTCATGTTGACTGTATAGAAGAGACAAGCTCAGACAGTCTGCTATAAATGTCGTCTTGTATGTTTCACAGGAGAAAGGATTGATCCTCTGTGGTGAATGGGTGCCGTCAGAATGCAAGTTCAAATAGCTGATAAAAACATCACAATAATCCACACGACTCCAGTCCAGTCCAAATGCAAGTTTATATCATGCAATTCAAATTTTTTTTCTTGCAATTGCGAGTTTATATCATGCACATTCTCGCAAATGTTTATTTCTTGCAATTCTGACTTTTTTCTTGCAAATACAAATTTATTTCTTGCAATTTTTGCTTTTTCGTGCAAATGCATGTTTATTTGCAGTTCTGACTTTTGTCACAAATACAATTTCGTATTTAGCAATTCTGACTTTTTCACCCAAATGTGAGTTTTTATCTCGTAATTCTGACTTTTTTCTTGCAATTGCAAGTTTATGTCTCAATTCTGACTTTTCTTGCAATTGCGAGTTTATATCATGCAATACTGACTTTTTTTCTCACAAATGCGAGTTTATATTGCAGTTCTCATTTTTTTTTTTGCAATTACAAGTTTGTATCTCGCAATTCTGACTTCACCTAAAAGTGAGTTTATATCTCGTAATTCTGCCTTTTTCTTGCAGTTGCCAGTATATATCTCACAATTCTGACTTCTCACAATTTTGAATTTATTCCATGCAATTCTGACACTTTTCTTGCAAATACAATTTTTTATCTTGCAATTCTGACGTTTTCACGCAAATGTGAGTTTCTCATCATTCTGACTTTATATCTATATATTTATATCTAATTTATATCTCACAGATCTGACTTTCCTCGCAATTGCGAGTTTATATCATGCAATTCTCACTTTTTTCCTCACAAATGTGACATTATATTGCAGTTCTGATTTTTTTTCTCGCAAATACAAGTTTGTATCTCACAATTTTGACTTAAAGCAAATGTGAGTTTATATCTCGCAATTCTGCTTTTTCCCCGCAATTGCAAGTTTATATGCAATTCTGACTTTTTCTCGCAATTGTGAGTTTATATCATGCAATTTTGACTTTTTTCAGAACTGTGTTTATATCGCACTTCTGACTTTTTTCTCACAAATATGAGTTTATCTCATAATTCTGACTTTTTTCTTGCAATTGTGAATTTATATCTCACAATTCTGACTTTTCTCACAATTGCGAGTTTATTTCATGCAATTCTGACTTTTTTCTCACAAATACAAGTTTATTTCTTGCAATTCTGGCTTTTTGTGCAAGTGCATGTTTATATGCAATTCTGACTTTTCTCGCAATTGTAAGTTTATATCATGCAATTCTGACTTTTTTTTCTCATAACTGTTTATATCGCAACTCTGACTTTATTCTCGCAAATACCATTTTTTATCTCGCAATTCTGACTCTTTCACGCAAATGCAAGTTTATCTCATAATTAATTCTGACATTTTTCTTGCTATTTTTTGAGTTAATATTTCACAATTCAGACTTTTCTCACAATTGCGAGTTTATTTCATGTAATTCTGACCTTTTTCTCACAAATACAGGTTTATTTCTTGCACTTCTGGCTTTTTTCGCACAAATGCAAGTTTATATCTCAGAATTCTGACTTTTCCCACAATTGCAAGTTTATATGCAATTCTGACTTTTTTTTCTTGCAATTGGGAGTTTATGTCATGCAATTCTGACTTTTTGCAAGTTTATATTGCAATTCTTACTTTTTTCTTGCAAATACACATTTGTATCTCGCAATACTGAATTTTTCAGATAAATGAGAGTTTGTATCCTCCTCCAACTTTCACATCGTCTGATGTTGTTTTACCTTTTAGGTTGTTTATTTGCACATTCGCTTTGTATTCTGATTAATTCTGACTTTTACAATTAATTCTACAATTTAACATCTTGTGAAGTGAAAATCTATGTGAAACTTTAAACTGTTGCGTCAATAATGCATAATAACGCTTCCTCAAGTGAAAAAGTCCAGTCACTGTTGTCCTCTCACATCAAAAACAACTGACATATTTTTTTTTACTTGTAAACAGTGCTTAATCTGTGCATGTTTCTTGAGCTCTTGGTTCAGAAACTTTGACTTTTTCACTGGAGAAAGCAATATTATGGATACTAATTTGAGGTAAAAAAAAAATAATTATTGTAATTAATAAATAATAATAAAATTAATGCTTCATAAGAAATATAGTTATGTTATAGTTGTGTGGATTACTTGTGGATTATTGTGATGTTTTTATCAGCTGTTTGGACTTCTGACGGCACCCATTCACTGCAGAGAATCCATTGATAAGCAAGTGATGTAATACTGAATTTCAACAAAGGGAGTGAGCAAATGTTCATTTCGGGGTGAATTATTTCTTTAAGACTTATAGAAGCAGATTTGAAAAGTATTTTATAGGTACAGTACATCCCAAAGATAATGATGCAAAGTGGTTGACTTGATTCCATGCAAGCTGTTATAAAGAATGGATCAGTTGCAGTGTCTTTTGGGAGAGTTGTCATTAGTGACAGAAAAACTTTTATTTTAGATTTACCACTTCTGGTGTCTCTGATCTGGTGAATATGTATGAGAGCAGCTCTCCATATGCTGTAGATTGTAACACTGTAGAACACTGAATATTATGATCCACAGCCTAGACTTAATGAGATGCCCAAGGTGCTGTTTATCTCTTTCTGTTTTCCCATGGTGACAGTATTGTTGTAAATCATGAGGATTATGTGAATTAAATTGGCCATTTTTTACTTACAATGTATATTGTGAATGGGGTGAATGGGTTCACATCTAATTATAGTGTATTGGGAAGTCATTGCAAAGCGGTTGCCAAGTTGTTTATTGGCTCTTGGTCAAGGTGAAGATTATAAGGCAATTTAGCTGTAGTTGTGTCCAGTGCTGACAGCTGAAGAAAAGATCGGCAGGACCACTAGAGATGAAATGTTGATAATCACAGGACCATTTTGGGTTTAAGGGTTAGCACCTTCACCATCTTTGAGGTTACAACTTTTAGAAGTTTCTTTCTGTGTGAAAATTGTATCAACGATGAAACCCAGTGTGGACAGTGAAGAGCCTGAGGTACAGATTAGATTGTATAGACATCAGCATATCTCTATCCATAATATTGCTTTCTCCCATGAAGAAGTAATCTTGTCTGAATCTGGAGCAGTTCTAAACTAATATATTGGAGGATTCTGATGGGATCGAGAAACAGGGAATGGACTTTTCATTTGAGGAAGCGTTATTAATTTACACACCCCCATGTCATCCTAGATGTTCATGTCTTTCTTTCTTTTTCTTTCTACTTCAAAAAGAAATGAAGGTTTTTTAGGAAAATGTTTCAGGATTTTTCTCCATATAGTGGACTGCTGTGGGTACTACTACAACGGGTTGAAGGTACAAATTGAAGTTTCAACGCAGCTTCAAAGGCCTCTACACAATCCCAGCCAAGGAATAAGGGTATAATATAATTCTATCATTTTTAACCACAAATGCACATCTTAAACTGGCTCTGTGATGCGAATCTACGACTTAATGCATTACGTATGTTGGACTAGTTACACGTGTTACAGAATTGCACGTTTACATCACGTTATTCAGATTTCTAACTTTTTCTTATAATTATGTGATACAATTGGCAAAATAGCGAGATACAAAGTCAGAATTGCAGGATATAAACTAGCAATTCTGCAAGTTAAAATTTTGCAATTCTGACTTTATTTTTTAGAATTGTGAGATATAAACTTGCAATTGAGTTTTTAATTTGTATTTGCAAGAAAAAAGTTGATTTGCATTGGATAAACAATTGTGAGAAAAGTCAGAATTGTCAGAATAATGAGATATAAATTCAATTCTAACGTTTTTTCGCATAGTTTGTATTTCACAATTCTGACTTTTCATGCAAATACAACTTTATTGATCTCACTATTCATTTTTCTTGCAAGTTTATCGTGCAATTCTGAATTTTTTAATTCTCAATATAAACTTGCAATTAAGAGTTTTAAAGTCACTCGCATTTGTCTTGCAATTCAGACTTTATTCTCACAATTGCGAATTTGCAAAAAACTCCAACTCATTTTCTTCTCCAACTTCAAAATCTTTGACAATGTTGTTTTACTTTTTATGGTAAGGCACGTTTCACTTTCTTTGCATGTTTGTTTTGTAAACACTGGGCAGTACCTTCAGCTACATCACACATAGTCTCGCGTAGCCAGGCCTTCAGACTGACGGCTGAAGGTCTGGAATTCATGGCAGCTTTAATTGGCCAAGGCCCGCCCATTAGGCCGTTTGACCGACATGTCAAACAACCAATCACAGTTCGTTTTGTTCAGTGTCACGTTTCGGGGCGTAGAAATGCCCCCACAACAACAGACTGGCATGCAACAAGTCAGTCATTGAAATAACCAGCATTGAAAGTTAACGAAGAGGAGGGAGAACAAGCAGTAAGTCAGTAATTTGTTCGCGAACGTCGCAAATGTGTATAACAACAACGGCGCCTGCATAAGCACCTTTTAGCAAAACGCTGAGTAAATCAGTCTGCGCTTTGTTTCCCGGCGGACCGAAAATAAACGCGACACTCGCGTGTTCCGGATATCCGATCAAATTCAACTAATCAGATCACGACTTCGACATTCCTGAAGTGTTTCCAGTTAAGTGTACCATATGCATCAGACGTTTAGCTGAGGCTGAGACTACGTCACACATGACCTTTTATTTTTGAGTACGTAATGCATGAAGTCAAGCTAGTGCAAGATGAGCATTTATGGTCAAAAAGTATATACATATTTTTTTTTTTTTTTTTTTATAAAATGACAGTTTTGCTAGATAAGACCCTTCCTCAGCTGGGATCATGTACAGCCCTTTAAAGCTGCGTTGAAACTGCAATTTGGACCCTCAACCCATTCGCTTCCATTGAAGTCAACTTTATGGAGAAAAATCCTGTAATGTTTTCCTCAAAAAATCTTGAAGAAAGAAAGACGTAAACATCTTGGATGACATGGGGGTGAGTACATTAAAATGAAATTCACTGTAACTTTTTTCAAAGACATTTTAGTGCAATTAGAATTTTTAAAACCCTGAAGAAATGTACATTCAAATTACCTGTTCAAAATGTAAAATACACGCAGATGTATGCATGTAATTTACAGCTACAGGATATTTTCAGCACCGGACAGCACCTTCTCTCCAGCTCTATCTTTCAGGGGATTTGTTATTGTTGGCCGTCGTCTCATTTACATGCATGTCCACGCGGTCCCTCTCTGTGAAGTGTTTACTGGAGCACTTCATTGATTCACTAGCCTTTGGTGCTCCAAATGTTCCTTCTCATGGGGTTTATTTGGCCGAGTGAGCAGTCTGAAGCTCATGCGTCATTAAAAATAAATGGCGAAAAATGATAGGGGAGCACGCACTGAATCCTGAGATTAATGAGAACGCTCTCTAGGGCTACTGTTTACCTCAAGTCTGAATTAAAAAACTCTTATAACACACCTAAATGACAAATTTAAGTTACTTCACAGCGTCTGCCAAAGATTTCACTTAAGTAAACTATGTTAGGCTATTCTTCAATATAAATGAAAGAGACTTTTTAATCGTCTGTCTGTGGTAGTAAAGCACTTTTACCTCAAACAGTAAAGTTTAATCTTTTTCAGTTTTCGTTTATCTCTTCATGCTGGTTTGTTATTGGTAAGCAATTTACTGTTAAACGTGTGTGACATAAACAACATATGTTTCGTTTTGTATAACGTGATAACGCAAGGGAACGTGCCTACAACCTCATAAAATTTTTGCAACGTTGTGAAAAAAAATTACAACGTCAAAAAAACACATCTGTCGTATTGCCCACTTACAATAAACATTAACAAAGGATTTTACAACGTGTAGTTGAGACGAAAGCTCGCAGAATACGTAATGAACACAGGTTACGTCAGACATCTGTGGGAAGTCATCTTTCCAAACCAACACCTTTTTTCCACAGCAATTCAGTGAACGGGACCGGGCTGTTATATCAGGTACGGATACAGATTTAATTAGCATTCCTAATTTACCAAAAGCAATTTTTGTTATCAGTTTATCGTTTTAAGTTTTAAAACACCCTCATTTTTTCTCCCCCTTGAATTATTTCCAGGGCTGTCACAAGAGATGGCTAACCGGCTGAAATAAATCCACCGACAAACGGATATTTCTAAGCAGCCCACTTGGAATTGTAAATCTGTGAATAATGAAGGCATCTGAGATTACGTGGGGCGCTTTTAACGGACCTGCTGAGATTAACGGGACGCTCACGGAGAAAGTTCAGCACGTACTTCAGCCTTTCTCATCCACCGTCGCTCTTCTGGTGCTGGGAATGGCCATTATCGGGATTATATTGCTGTCACTGACCACCTACCACTTTCACAAAAGCAAGATGAAGAAGAGGAAGATGCTGAAGGCGCAAGAGGAATATGAGCGGGATAACTGTGGCTCCTCTATCCCGGTCCGAGTGAAGCCCGCGCTGAGCCGCTGCGTGATTGCTCGCCCCGCTCCACCGCAACATCCACCGACAAACACTGAGGCGAAACACCGGGAGGGAGTCGTTTTGGACGGAGTTAACGCTACTGGCTCCTCATAACCAATGAAAACTGTGGCTTTTGTAAATATGTAAAATAAGCAGGCGTCTATAATCTCTTTATTCGCGTTGGGAAACCTATGGTGGACTTTACAAAGTATCTGAGTAATGACAGTCCTTTAATTTAATAACGCGTTCTAAGTGGAAATCAATGGATGGTGAAACACAACAGTGGACCAGTGCTTGAAAGGAATCTTGATTTGGGATTCTCTCAAGATGCTGTCCAAGGTGCTGATTGTTTTTCTCTACTCATTTAACCCATTTAATCCCTCAAATAACATGTACTTTTGAGTTTGAATGGTTTTAAACGAGTAGCTGAATAAATGAATCTAAAGATTGTTCTGATTTTATGTGAACATTTTTGTCACATGACTTCTCGTTTAATTTCATGTTTGGTTATTAAAATTTTAAAAAGATGCTGTTAATGTAGGATTTAAATTGCTTGTAATGTTAAAATTAAAATATAAAAAGTAACAATTTTATTATTTATTTTTATTAAATTTTATATATATATATATATATAAAATTTAATAAAAATAAATAATAAAATTATTACTTTTTATATTTTAATTTTAACATTACAAGCAATTTAAATTTATAGTAATATATAGTACTTTTAATGTTAAAATTAAAAGTTAAATAAAAAAGTTAAATTTTATGTTTTTGTTTTACATTTTATTTTTTGTTTAAATTTATTTATTTGTATTTATTTTTTATTAAATTTTTGTAATTATAATTATATATATATATATATATATATATATATATTAGTAAATAAAATTACAAAAAAAAAATATATATAGTATATAGTACACAGTAGTGTATATAGTACTTTTAATGTTTAAATTTAAACAATAAAAAGTTACATTTTATTATTTATTTGTATATTTATTTTTATTAAATTATTTAATTTATTTAATGTACTATTATTTATATATAGCAAATAAAATCAAAAATGAAATAAATAATGGAGTTCTTCTAAATGAAGTTCTTAGGAATGCATATTACTACTCAAAAAAAAGTTTTGATATATTTATGGTATACAATTTACAAAATATCTTCATGGAACATGAGCTTTAATTAATATCCTAATGATTTTTGGCATAAAAGAAAAACTCATAATTTTTTTTACAATGTCTTTTTGGCTATTGCTGGTAAGACTGGTTATATCTATATACATTTTTTGTTTGTTGTTATTAATTTTATTGGCCTATTCAAGGAGTGTAAAGCAAAATTTGGGATTAAATGGGTTAATTTTGTTTAATCATGAGGGTAATTAAAAGACTACGGCTTTACTATTCTACTGTTAGAATAGTATAAATATTATTATTAGACTGTATGTTTATTTGTAATTGAGATGAAATAATATTGCAGAGCTTATGAGCTTTTGGTTTAATATATGCAATTTATTTTGCCATATCCATAACCAAGCATTCAGCAGAATCATGTACTAATCATACCAGTATTAACACACATTGATCTGTCAGATCAGATTTATGATTCTTTTGTTATTAAAACATGTATTCTAATAGTTGTGATGATTTTCATGTAGATAATAAAGCTTATTTGACTACACATCCAGCATATAAACTGAACATTGTTGTGTTTTCCCACATTTCTTATGGGATCATATTCAAAATATTTGTGCAAGACTATTTTCTGTATTTCTGGAGTCTGTATCAGTGATGCATGCTTGGACTCTCATGAAAGCCTTTGTTTTTCCTCTGGCAAAGTTTCAGCGTAATGCACGCCAACCTGCAGATCATCTGCATCTTGTTATTGGAAAGCATGACAAAGCACAGTTTAAGACCATTTTTCAGACAGAAATCTGTTATTTTCTTATTAGCCTGGGTGTTTAATCTTTAAATGAGATCACTGTGCTTCACTGATCATGTGTTTATAAATGTATGAATCTGTACTATTCTAACATTTCATCAGTAATTTCAGAATTAGTTATCTGTATCTAAACAATGATTAAAAACAGGCTGATTTTCCATCTCAGTGGACTATGTCTCCAAAGATATTACCAAATACTTTTCATTTGTCTTTATCTGGATGCAGCTGAGTGTACAGTAGCATATAATTTTGTTAATGTTTAAAGAGACTGCTTCCTATTGTAACTGTTTATTTTAAAGGAAAATGTTGATTCCTGTAACTAAGATACAGCTCAACTGATTAAGTAACAGTGATAATAGCCTGACCCAGCATTACACTCTGGAAGCTGTTACAGCACGCTGCATACCTGTCAGCAATTTTGCGGCAGCTCCAATTTATCCTTTGGGTTAAAAAAAAGATATTTCACCTGCCTCTCACTGTCACAGCCATCTTGATTTATGACGGGCTCCTCTTACAGGCTTGTCAGCTCAGTAACACGAAATTCACAGTTTATCTCCTGTGCACGCTTGAATAAGACTAAACACGAATATAAAACAACTTTCAAAATGTCAGTCATATGATGCGCTCTTAAAACGTGTAAAGTCAAGGATGCATTCAGCTGATCAAAAGTGATAGTACAGATGTTTGTGATGTTGCAAAGGAAATTCAACTTTCTATCAAAGAATCCTGAACAAAAATGTAGCCCAGTTTCCACAAAAATATTAGCAGCACAACTGTTTTCAACATAATAAAAATAAAATGGTATCAAATTACTTTTAAAATGTCAAATAATCTATGTTGGGGAGTTACATGTAACTGCGTTACGTAATTTAATTACAAAATTAATGTGACTGTAATCCGTTACAGGTACTGAAGAACAAAGTTTAAAAATTAAATTACAGTTCCAAAGGAAAATGTTAACAATTACGAAGAAGGTTACATCTGAATATTTCATTATTCATTATATAATATTATGTAAGGAAAAAATAATGATGAGCCTTGAATTCTTAGAAAATAATGCACACCAGAGGTGGTGATTCGAATTTTCTAAGAACTCAATGGCCTGTCATCAATTATTCTGCTTATACTACTGTTATACCTTAAGAGATCGATCAGATGATATATTTCAAGACATTCGTCTGGTTTTTGTCCTTAAAAGGCTATTGTGAGTAGGATTATTTTTTTACGCAGCTCATCCCGCCTTCTTTGCTAATTCAAAAAGGTCATTTTATACCTAGTATCCACACTTGAGCCATTGATAGCAGCAACGTTGCCAAGTCCATGGTTTTCACGCAGAATTGGGCTACTTTTATACTGTTGTCGCGGGTTGTTTTTCATGTCTGTGGGTTGAAACCCCCTGGAACGCAATTTTTTTTTACCAGGGACCCCCCTCGAAAGGTGATTGGGTTACTTTTGGGCTACTTTTGAGTAGCAATTGGGCGGGTATTGTTGTGAAAACCTGGCAACCCTGGATAGCAGACTAAAGTCCCGTTTACACCAAGCACGATAACGATAATATAACTATTAAGATAACGTTCTAAAAATCCTTTCAAATGTAAGAGAATAGCAGTGTTCACACAACAACTATAACAATAAGGATACAGGGCAACGATATCGTTGAGATCACTTTTTTAGAATGATTTTTTTTTACAGCTGATGAACGATAAAACACTGACAGCTAATCAGACTTCATTCAAATTTAAAAGGGCTTGTGCATTTGAAATAGCAGGCGACATTGTAGAGAAGCAAAGAGACATTGCACAGCAAACAGAGTAACATAAAATATAAAATTACCTCAGGAATTCAGCGCTAGTTTGGACAACATTGTCTTGCCTCATTTGAAGTTGCAGTAGAAAAGAGTATGTATTGTTTTTATTCCACTACATTGACTGCGTTAGAGATCAGATAGTGATGCTACTGTATGTGTGTGCATCTGTGAGGGGGAGAGAGTGGGAGAAATAGAGTATGTGCTTTCCGTACATGATAAAACGTAATTTTGTTGCAAAAACATACAAACAATCTGTTGTTTTTATCCTATTGTTTACTGTATTTATTTGTTTGGCCAGTGTTGTTGTGAGTTTTGCTTATTTTGCATTTTTAGGCTATAAGGACCTTTAAAGTAACTAAAAATCGTGTTGCGAAGTGATATAGACATGTAATGCGGTCAAGACTCAAGAGTTGCCTGGAACTACGTTTGCTGTGCCTTTCCCTGAAAATAATGCACACATCATTAAAACATTCGTCGGCCAATCAGATTTAAGCATTCAACGCCCCGTAGTATAATATACAATAATAATGTTTACTATTTTTTGTTATTATTTTAAATCTGCATTTAACTTCAATACTCAAAGTAAAGAAAGATGTTAAAGTCTAATTTTGTGGTGGCTGTGCTTTAAAATTTAATTATAATCTTCATTCAAGTGATGATGGATTTTGAAAGTCTGACGGTAACTTAATCAGAGTTGAGTATTACTGTAAAGTTAACCCTTTTAACAGTTGAAAACATTAGAAATCTTAAAAAGTAACTCAAAAAGTAATCAAATGTAATCAGTTACATTAATAAAGTAATTGAAATAGTTACACTATTATATTTTAAATAGAGTAACTTGTAATCTGTAACCTATTACATTTACAAAGTAACTGTTTTTAGAATGTTATTAAACACTAGATAACCTTGAATGAACATTCTATAAATGTTAATTGAAGAATGTTTGTAGAATATCTTAAAAACAATAACTTTACAGAATGTTCTGTTAGCTGGAAAAGAATTCTGTTTCAAACACTGACAAAAATAATAAGACTACATGAATATAAACTGAGTTTGAAAATGTCAATCATCATATTGTACTTTAAATGTGCACAAAGTTGCTGGAGGGTTGTATTTCTCTCAATGCCACATACCAAGGCTGTTAAGCTATCTAAGACATGTTGGATAGAAATCAGTGCCTGCAGGGGGGACGCTTGCCTGTCTGTCCGCCGGGACAACAGCTACAGCAAACCTTTTTGGGCGGGCCTTCAAAGATCTGGGTATTTAAAGACAAAGTGTGATCGAGGCATTCTGACTGAGCACCAGGACTCCTCGGCAAAAACCTGGACCCCAGCTCTGAGTGCAAATATGACAGAGTCAAGCTTGCGTATCAGTGGGGGAGCCGTCAGATTTGGAGCCACCTATGGAGGCAACCGTCTGTTCTCTGGATCCAGGGGCAGTGGAGGCGCTAGCGCAGCTCTGTCCCGTTCGCTCGGCTTGGTGAGAGGAGGTGGAGCAGGAGCCGGTTTTGGCCTGGGAGGAGGTTTGGGTGCAGGTTTCGGGGCTGGAGCTGGTGCAGGAGCTGGATTGGGCCTCGGCGGAGGTGCTCTCGCTCTCGGTGGAGGCCTTGGCTTGGGTGCTGGTGGAGCCAGAGCAGCGGGGTTGAGGGCTGGTGTGGCTCCACTCAGAGCCCGTCTAGGGGGCAGAGTGTTTAAAATCGGAGGCTATGGTTTCAACCCATCCTTCATCAGCTCTACCACTACGGTGGATGCAGGTGCCGGTCCAATGCTAAGCATCGACCCAACACTCCCATCACTAGACACGGTGCAGGTCACGCGCTTAAAAGAAAAGGAGGAGCTGCAGGCCCTCAATGATAAATTTGCATCTTTCATTGATAAGGCGGGTGAAATTCTCATTTGGAATTATTTTCAAGCATTTTCACAAACATCATGCCATATCAGATTAATTTATGATCAATATTACGTTGTTTCACAGGCCAGGTCTCTGGAGCAGCACAACGCAGTACTCAAAGCCAAGATTTCCATGTTTACTAACCCAGAGCAAGGTGGACCTGCCAGCACCTCCATCCTTCTGACCTCTGCCATCGGAATGTATAAATCCCAGATTGACAGCCTCACCGCTACTAAAGAGGCCATCATCGCTGAGATTGAGCACTATAAAGGCATTATTGATGATGTTCAGGCCAGGTGAGTCCACAGAATGTCTAAAGAAACTATGGTGTGTGCACACCAAAACTTTTTAATTATATGCATGATAATTAAATGTGACTCAATCAACGTCTTCCGTGCAAGTAAAAAAGCTGAAAATTTGCATTACGCGTTGTCGCACAAGCCAATAAGCGAAAAGCTTATTGACACATCCAGACATGTGACAGAAAATGGAGAGCATTACACAATGTTTTTTTGTTTTGTTTTTTTTTGACACAAAGAACATCCCGCAAGTAATTTAGAGCAATAATGCGATGCAAATATTCACTACTCTTTTTGGTGTGAACACACCATTAGTGAACAAAAGAGACTAATATTTGATTATCTAAAGTCAAATTAGTCTACACACAAATATCTGAAGAAAGCCAATGTAATTATTCACACAATTAGATCAGACAATGTGAAGGCAAATGACATGAATTGTGAGACGCTATTGCACAAAAAAAAATAAAAAAAAAATGACGCATTGGCATGCAAGTCAATAGGCGAAAAGCTTATTGACACATCCGGTTTGACATGTCCGGTCGTATCAGAAAAAGGAGAGCATTATTAAATTTTTTTTTCATGCAAATGACACAAAATACATCCCACAAGTAATTTATTGATGTAAACGCACAATATATGCCTCAGTCGCATCTTCTGCGCAAGTTGAAAAATGTCAACTTAAGGAGAGACACTGCAGGCAAAAATGCAGTTTTTTCATGCACCTATCAAGTTTGAGATTTTGTGCTTTTTGGCTTTTAAGTGTTTTTTTTTCAGACTAGTGGAAAGAAAACAAAAAAAAAGTGTTTAATAGCACTTTATCTATTTGTGTCAATAGATTTTAATTAATGCATATTATTAAAGGCTATTTACTCAAAATATTTTTTTTCTTCTACACTGACCCATAAATCTCCACTTCAGTAGCACTTAAACACACCAAACTTTGCATTTTTATTCCTGTCTATATCCTGAAGGTTTTTACAGAGGGATTTGTATATATATAAGTAGTTTTTTTCTGAATTATGTGGTGACGAAATGTAATACCCAAAATCCCCTCTTTAAAATCATTTGAAACCGACTTCATCCAGTGTTTAGATTTTTGTACTAGAAATGTATGCAAATTAGTGCATATTTCATTAAACAATGCCTCGTTTGCATATTTAAATCTAACGTTTTAGAAAACTTGTAATACAAATTTTTTTTGCAATTATCAAAGTAATCAATCAACTGGGTAAGTAAGACAATAACTATTAGTTAATTTATTTACCCTATTTACCTGCAGTGTCTCGCCTTAAGCAGAAAATTCACCAAGCCAAAAGGTGAAGAGCGTATTGACATATCCAGTTTGACAAGTCCGGTTGTATCAGAAAAAGGAGAGCGTTATTCAATGATTTTTTTTTCGTGCGAGTGACACGAAATACATCCCACAAGTCCTTCATTTTCTGATACAGCTGGACACGTCAAGCTGGATGTGTCAAGCTGTTTGCGGCAATCGCGTCGCACAGCACAAATTTGCTTCATTGCATTGACTTTGTATGTGTACTACGCAAATAATTAAATTCGCTTTTGGTGTGCACACACCATTAGAATAATAATGCGATTTGAATATTTACATCACATTTGGTGTGCACACACCATTAAAAAGACACTTCTTTCAAAACCATTTAAAAACATAATGACCCCAAACTTTTCCAAGCTACTTGCATTAAAGAAACTTTACCTGACAGCTCATTTTAGAAGCACTTTTATCTTTCAATAAAGTTTTTCATTACATTTGAGTACACATTTGTAATTATGTTCTACTGCTGCTCGACAATATTAGTTCTGCCTTCTTATTGGCACTTTGTGGTTTGATTTTAATACTCTCTATATGAATTGCCGAAGTAATTCTACTATAATGAGTATGTAACGTTTCTCAAATTAAGTCTTTATATCTCTGACCACCTGCTTAGGAGATTGTCACAGATAAAATATGCACTTTGGGTAAGAACGGACCAGACAGGAGGACAATTACTAATGTACCTGCACATTCTCTCCTTCTTTATTGTCTCAGATATGATGAGGAAACTGCTCAGACCAAAACTCTGGAGCTTGACTGGACTGCACTGAAAGAGGTATGAAATATACATTATCAGGAAGGTTCTTATAATCTTACAGATGACTGACTCTCACAAATTCTTTTCCATTAGGAAGTGGATAATCTCTACCTTACCATCTTTGAGTTGCAAACCACCATCGGTGGTTTGGAGGACCAGATTGCTCTCTCCAAGCAGGTGTATGATGCTGTGAGTCTGCAGGATAGCTCTGTGCCTTTATTTCAACAGTGTTAAAATGGATTATTAATTTCCCAATGGTCTAAGCTTGTGTATGTCTGTCTGCATGCGTGTTAGAAAGTGAAAGAGGTGAGAAACATCGTGTCTGGTGGTGTGAAGTCAGCAGTGTCTATCTCCGTGAATAACGCAGCCCAGGCACAGGATCTGACCTCAGCGCTGACGGAAGTCAAAGCTCACTATGAAGTCCTGGCTCAACGCAGCAAGCAGGATGCCCTCCTCTCAGTGCAGGACAGTGTATGAAAACTTTGCTATTTATTGAGAAGACTGTACTAACTCCCATTTAGAACATTATGTACTGAAACACTTTGAAATAAGGTTGCCTATAATATTAGTTAATTATTTTTATTTATAAATATTTATATAGAGAGAATTTAAATGTATTTATAATTAATTTTTTTCACATAGAATTTGAAAAATTATCTATTTAATTTATTATATTATTTTAAAACAGCATTTATTCAATATATAATATATAAATATATTTTCTAACAGTGTAAGTCTTTACTATCACTTATCAATTTAACACATCCTTGCTGAATAAAAGTATTTATTTCTTTCAAAGAAAGAAAGAAAGAAAGAAATTACTGACCCCAAAATATTATAGGTAGTGTATATTGTTACAAAAGATTTATATTTTAAATAAATGCTGTTCTTTTTAATGTTTTATTCATCAAAGAATCCTGAAAAAAAAAGTATCACAGGTTCCAAAAAAAAATATTAAGGAGCACTGTTTCCAACATTGATAATAAATCAGCATATTAGAATGATTTTTGAAGGATCATGTGACTGGAGACCGGAGTAATGATGCTAAAAATTCAGCTTTAAATCATAGGAATAATTTATATTTTAAAATATAGTGAAAACGAAAACACTATTTTACATTGCAATAATATTTTACAATATTACAGTTTTTCCTGTTTTATAATGTGTTGTAATTAAACATAACATTAAAAAAATACAATTATATTACAATAGAATATTTATTATTATGTAGAATAATTTTACATAGTACTTTGATATAATTTTATTATTATTCTAATTGAATTGAATTATTTTATTGCATTTACTCTAATTAACATATACATTTAAATTGTGTTGTGTATCATAAATGCAATTATAATAGAATAAATATTTTACTTAATAATTTATTATTAATTGGGTGGGTTGGTGGATAAATATATATAGAAATATATATATATATATATATATATATGTGTGTGTGTGTGTGTGTGTGTGTGTGTGTGTGACCCTGGACCACAAAACCAGTCTTAAGTCGCTGGGGTATATTTGTAGCAATAGCCAAAAATACATTGTATGGGTCAAAATTATTGATTTTTCTTTTATGCCAAAAATCATTAGGAAATTAAGTAAAGATCATGTTCCATGAAGATATTTTGTAAATTTTCTACCATAAATATATCAAAATGTAATTTTTGATTAGTAATATGCATTGTTAAGAACTTAATTTGGAGAACTTTAAAGGTGATTTTCTCAGTATTTCGATTTTTTTGCACCCTCAGATTCCAGATTTTCAAATAGATGTATCTCGGCCAAATATTGTCCTATCCTAACAAACCATATATCATTAGAAAGCTTATTTATTGGGCTTCCATATGATGTATACATCTCAGTTTTGTAAAATTTAACCTTATGACTGGTTTTGTGGTCCAGGGTCACATATGTATATATGTATGGTTGTAAAGTTGTAAGTTATTAACATCTCAGTTTAATAATTTAATATAATTTTATTAGTTTATTCTAATTGAATTTATTCTAATTTATTAACACACACACACACACACACACACACACACACACACACATATATATATATATATATATATATATATATATATATATAAATTGTGTATCATAAAATGCAGTTATAATATATTATAATAGATATATTATAAAAAAAAAGATTAAATAAAGTAAAATAAACGAAGATTGATACAGAGAAAATTTACTTCACTAAAATTTGCCAAAACTTCAATTTCCAAAACTATTCTTCTTAATATTATGCAGTTTTAATATATATAACCTTGTTGTAATGTGATGCCAAAGACTAATATTTACATTATTTAAAACTTTCCAAATTAATAATAACTTTAATGCATCTTTGTACAACTTCATAGTGAAACTCATTTAATCTTTTACGAACTGCCTCCCCCAAGTGGCGAATCCTTGTAGTGCAAGTCTGAGGCTAAGGTCAACCCACAACCTTTTCTCTTTCTTTTTCGGGCCTATATAGCTCTCCATGATGTCTGTATCCTCTCAACCCGCTTCTCAAACACTCACTTCAGCCAAGGAAGAGCTCAGAGTTTACAAACTACAGATTGACTCTGTGCAGAGGGAAATCGACAGGCTCAAATCTCTGGTAAGAACAGAAAGGGTTAAACCCCCTTAGATTAAAGTTTACCTTTTTCTTGGCATCCATGTGGATAACTGTTGTCCTTTCCATTGACAGAACCTGCAGTTGGAGTCTCAGGTGGATGAGGCAGAGTGTCATTCCAACTCCCACACAGAGACGTACCAGGATCAGGTTCTTACTCTTAAGTCCCAGCTTGATGATCTCAGAAAGGTAATATATAAATCGATGAAGACTAAATGATAAACACATTACTTTCAATGAATAAAAAGTGAAATAACATAGGGTTTTTTCTTCAGCAAATTACTCATTACGGTCAAGAATATCAGGAGCTTCTTGCCAGCAAGATGTCACTGGATGTTGAAATCACAGCCTATAAGAAACTCCTGGACAGTGAGGAGAACAGGTGAGGAGGTTTAACATGAGTAGATAACATTTTGCTCACTCAGCAATCACATTGTATCTGTCTCGTGGACCAGGTTGAAATCTGGAGGTGGTGTCACCGTGCACATGTCGAAGACTGTAGTCGGAGGAGGAGGAGCAGCGGCTGGAGGAGGAGGTCTAGGCCTGGGTGCAGGAGGTGCAGGCTTTGGTGGAGGTGCAGGCCTGGGAGGAGGTGCCGGTCTAGGTCTTGGAGGTGGATTTGGGCTGGGCGGAGGCCTAGGAGGTGGTCTTGGGGGACTTGGGCTGGGACTCGGTCTCGGTGGAGGACTGGGCTATGGAGCAGGTGGAGGAAGTTCCTTCGGTGGAGGGAGCAGTTACTTGTCCTCCAGCCTGAGCAGCAGTGCCTGTAAGTAGACTATTCATAAATGCTTTCATGCACATACAAACTCTTTAGATGTCTTAGGCCAAAAACTGGGATTTAAAATCTAATTTAAAGCCAGAAATAAAATGAAAGTTCAAGAACATTATGAATATTTTGAAAGATGAATGGAAGATGAGTGAGAATTAATTGATTCTGTTTTATTGTTAGCCACTAATCATATAATAATAATAATAATAATAATAATATGCTTAAGCACCTATTGAGTCCATTGGTTTTCTTCTTCTTCCACTCTGGGAGTCTATGGCAGCCCATAGAACCGCTTACTGAAAAGATATGAAATTTGACACATCGATAGCAAATCTGGAGTCTCTAACTCAAACTCTGTAGTGCCACCGATAGGCCAAATTTGCACTAATATTTCTGCTAATAACTTTTAAAGCATGAGTTCTAGAAGCAAAATTTTCTACGCAGATTCTTTGATGTATACCAAAATAAAAATTTCTAGGTCCAAGATGTTTCAAATTTGAATTATGCAAAAAATCTACTTTTTAAAATATATTTTCTGAACAGTTTGACCAAAAATGATAAGACTGATCTCATTAGATTTGGAGTACCATACCGAATCAAATGACACTCAGTTTTTCTGTGTCACCATTTTGAGCATGGACCGTTTTGTATTTTGTAGTAAAATGCTGTATTTTTGAAACTCGTTTTGTATCGTTATGAATTTTATAGAATCACTTGCCAGAAAGTTATGAAATGTAACAGATAGAGGACAGTCTCATCATTAACCACAGCAAATTTAGAGTCTCGAACTCAAACTCTCTAGCGCCACCAGTAGACCAAATTTGCACTCATGTTTCTGCTAATAACTTTTGAACCATGAGGTCTAGAAGCAAAATAGAAGCAAAAAAGAAATATAAAAAAATGACATTTTTGTTTTTATTTTCTGAACAGTTTGACCAAAACTCATAAGACTGATCTCATTAGATTTGGAGTACCATACCGAATCAAGCGATACTCAATTTTTCTGTGTCACCATTTTGAGCGTGGACCGTTTTGTATTTTGTAGTAAAATGCTAGCCTAGAATCTAGACGCGCCCCTAGCGGCAGCAAATTACATTTGCTTCTGAGGGCAGTCTAGTTACTCTCAATGCACTTAAGATTTCGAAAAAAATCCAAGATGTACCGGGCCAATCACAAGTCAGTGGGCGGACTTAACATGATGACGACTGACCTGCGACCATAAATTCCGTCAGACATTCTCTGGTTCCGTGAATTACACGTGAAAAACTGAACAGTATTTATATCATTTTTTACCTTTGATACACAGCCACGTCCATCTGTCCTGAGCACAAGTTCAGCATCCGGCTCGTGACATGTGAACGCGCTCTGGTGTAGTTTTGCATGTATACAACACTCATTGTTTACACAGTGCACAGAGATTGTGGGTATAGCGGCTATTCAAAATGGTAATTACCTGCGCTTATCCTGGTTGTTCAAACCCATTTAAAGCTAAAAGATTACGTTTGCTTGCGCGAACTCATCCGGGACTTTTCACTGATTTCCCCTTACGGCGTTTGTGTATTCTACACCAGAGCGCGTTCACATGTAACGAGCCAGATGCTAAACTCGTGCTCATGACAGATGGACGTGGCTATGTATCGAAGGTAAAAAATTATATAAATACTGTTCAGTTTCTTGGAAAAAACGATCGTTTCGTGTCTTAGGACATCAATGTATCGTCACGAGCCGCAGGGTGTAATTTGGATTTGTCTGTGCATGTTTTTGTTTACTTTTAAAGGTCTGGTGCAAATCTATGTCCATTATTTGGCTGACAGACTGCACCGGTTTTCGTTAAAAATCTTCGTCGCTCTGACTACGTCACCTTCTTCGTTGCTCTGATTGGTTGTAGCGCTATCCTGTTGCGTGGAGAGGGAGTTTGAAAGACAACCGTTTATCCCACCGCTCCGGTTGAGCCCTGTCTATGGAGAGTGCCCAGACCCTACATTTATGTGGGTCTGGCTTGTCAGGCTAGTAAAATGCTGTATTTTTTAAACACTTTAATGTAATGTTATGAATCCTATAAATTTTATAGAATCGCTTGCGAGAAAGTTATAAAATTTAACAGATAGAGGACAGTCTCATCATTAACCACAGCAAATTTGGAGTCTCTAACACAAATTCTCTAGCACCACCAACAGGCCAAATTTGCACTGTTTCTGCTAATAACTAAATTATTTTTTTTCTTCTGATTCCTTGGCTCATACCAAGTTGAATAAATAATTTTAATTTCTATGGTCAAAGAGTTTTCATAATTTAGAATTTTCTGAAATATCTACTTTTTTTAAACTTTGGCTCAGAAATTGGCTCAGATCATATTCAGAGCAGTCTGGCAAATAGTTATCAAAAGCTTTTTGATATTTCAAATCATTTTCATGAAACGCACTAATGGATTTGACAAAATTCACACAAAAATGGACACGAGGCTATATCTTCAAAACGCTTTAACGGATTCAGACCAAACTTGGTACGTGTCACAACAAACCTGAGGGCACACTTACTGGTAAAAAGATATAACATTTGTTTTTATATTTTCTGAACAGAATCTACTTTTTCAAAATTGAACCATAAGGTCTAAAAGCAAAATCCTTTTTTCTTCCCATTCCTTGGCTCATACCGAGTCGAATGCATACCAATATTAAAATGTCTACAGTCCAAGATTTTTCGCAGTTTTGAACTTTGTGGAAAATCAATTATTTTGGTCAAAAAATATTTTTTTTTGACATTTTTGTTTATATTTTCTGAGCAGTTTGACCAAAAGTCATAAGAGTAATCTCATTAGATTTGGAGTAGCGTACCAAAATCAAATGATACCAAACTATATCATACGCTTTAAGGTATTGTTATGAATCTTATGAATTTTATAGAATCGCTTTCAAGAAAGTTATTAAATTTTACACACAAATAGAAGAGAGTCTTATCATTAACCACAGCAAATTTGGTGTCTCTAACTAGCTCTCTAGCGCCACCAACAGGCCAAATTTGCACTTATATTTCTGCTAATAATTTTTGAACCATAAGGTCTTAAAGCAAAATTATTTTTTTTAAGTTTGCAGCACTTCTTACTAGAGCTGGGCGATATGGCAAATTTTTTTCAGTCGATATTGATAATTATCACAATAAATGTCAAATCTTTATAATTATATCGATCAATTTTAAAGGCAGATTTTTACTCTCGACAGTTAATTATTATTTATGGTTTATTGTCAGAACAGGACAATACTTTCCTAACAATAATCAATTGAGGTAGAATATATAAAACGTTTTTATAAAAAATAAGAACTGTAAAATGATACAACACTTGTAACATGGCTCTGACTGTAAATGCAGAGTTAAAGTGATTAAGTATATTTATCACTCAACAAAAACAAGAATAGACAAATCTTTTCAGCATGCCAATCCCTTTGTGCAGCTGAATTAACACATTTTGTAAAATGTTTTAGCTGTCTGACAATATAAATAGTAAAAAATAATAATAATAATGGCTCAGGGCTCTACACTTACTTTTCTTGCTAGGAGCACTTGTGTTCCTAACTTAAATTTAGGAGCAGTCAAAATTTTAGGAGCACATTCTAAACAGTAATCGAAACTCTTATTAAAAAAATTAGCCTTCCTATTACGAGGTGATCTTTGATTCTTCAAAGTGATTTACAGGGGAATTTTGTTTTTTACCTTTTCATATGTTTAATGAGGCTCAGAGGTGAGTGCAATCAAAATCATAAATTCATGTTGAGATTAATGTAAAATCTATAATATAAACTTTTGAAAACAGAAATATTAAAGATTTAAATAACTGAACAGATCTGCCAGCAGGTGGCGGCAAGACACTGATTTAATTACTGAATCATATCAGTCATTTGATTCGTTTGAACGGATGGTTCATTCGGGAATAAAGCGAGTGACTGTCTTTATGAATGGGACATTGAATCGTTTCACTAGATTCGTTTAAAAACGCACGTTCATTCATAAACGAAACACCGCTGTGTTTGAATGGAGATGCGCGCAGTTGTGACTTGTTTCAGACTACTTTTGACGACGAAATAAAGCAAAATCAGGAATAGTGTTGTAGTCAGTCAATGTAAGTCACTTAATAATAACTTCTTGTTTATTTAACTGCTGTATTAGATCAATATCTCATTTACAAACCACCTTAAAATTATTAAAAGCTGTCACTCATCTTAGTTCGCGATATCACAAAGCTCTATTATAAACAACGACGCTCTCTTTACTGCACAATCAGTCTCTTATTTACACTCTCTCTACACTTTATGAAAGGATTCGTGAGATCTGTCTCTGTCTGTGATACATTACTCAATGTTGCAAAAACACGTAGAAACCTTTAAATCTCCGCTGAGCGCAAACACGAATATGCTGATCGGGTCAGTCGCACATGGTGCTCCTAAATATTTTTTTACAGTCGCACGTACTAACTTTTAGTCACAAATGCCAGTGAAATGGTTGCACTAGAGCCATGTGGCTGTAAACTAAATACTGCATGCGGCATCCGGAAGTGCAGGCTGCAAAATTACGCATAGTGCGTAAACATTATCGAGCACTTATCGAACTGTCATTATCGTTTTATCGGGGGGAAAAAAACTATATCGTGATAATTATCGTTATCGAATTATCGCCCAGCCCTACTTCTTACCAAACTTGGTATGTGTTATAATCAGCATGACCTGAGAGCACATAAGTAGTTTTGGCACAGTACCACCTACTGGTCAAAAGATATAAAATATTGACTTTTTCGCTCATAAATACTGACCAGCTTGGCCAAAAATCACAAGATTCTAAATGGCAGGTCGAATCGAACAGTGCCTTCCTATGTTGGCCTTTTTGGGTGCTGGACATTTTAAGTTTTGTAGTAAAATTCTGGAAAGCTATCATACTGCAGAGTTCAGCTTCAACCCTAATCCAACACACCTGGACCAACTAATCAAGGTGTTCAAGGTGGCACTTGAAATGTATAATATTTTCAGTTCATCTTTTCCTTCAAATTTGTGTTGAAATAGAAAAGCAATTTTACTACTGCTTTTAGACTTTAGGAGTCACACTAACATGCTGTGCGTCATTGAATCACATCTCGAATGGTGAAAATGACATTCACAAAGGAATATTTTGCAGTGAAATGTCACATTCGCTTGTAGTCACACTTTCCATTGTTTTCACTCAGTGTCATCCACTGTTTACTGAAGATTCACAGCCTCCACTCTTCAAGCCACAACAGAATGCTGAGCTTCCACATATGGGGCGGCGAGGACGCTTCATGAAGAACACCTCCAATAAAGTTCACACGTTATGACCGCAACATCACGAACATTTCAAATAAAAATGATGTTTAAAATAAATGACGTTCGATCTGTACCAATTTGAACACCAGATCAAAAGGTCTGTATTGTATTTCCATGCATCACTTCTTGCTACAATAAAAATAAAAGAAATTCCATTCTGGTTATTACCGAGGAAAAACACAGTGGTCTTTAATCTTTCCATGTAATAACATGAATCACATCACAGTTCTAATAAACATAAATTAAATTAAATGAATAATATTATTTTCAAAAAAGTCAATAACTTTTTATGATAACACTTTACAATAAGGTGTCATTTGTTAACATTAGTTAATATATTAACTAACATGTACGCACAATGGACAACACATTTATTAGACGTCTTATTAATTTTTTTAGTAGTTAGTTAATAAAAATAGTTGTTCATTATTTGTTCATGTTAGTTCACAGTGCATTAACTAATGTTAACACACCTTGTGATTTTAATAATGCATTAGTAAATGCTGAAATTAACATTTAACATTAACAAGAAGTATTGCTCATTCTTAGTTCATGTTAACTAATGAACCTTATTGTAAAGTCTTACCAGTTTTACAATAAAGTTAGTTAATGTTAATTAGTAACCATGAGCGATTACATTTTTGTTAACATTAGATAAAATAATTGACTGTTCATTATGAGTTCAGGTCCATTAAATAATATAACTTTTAAGTCTAATAATAAATTAGTAAATTGTTACTAAAATATCTATAGACATAATTAAATATAAATGTTTTCTACATATTGTTAAATAAATATAATTCATAAAAATATATCTAAGTTTTATATGAAACAGCAACAGATGGCCAATGTGCTTATCAACATAAATTCTAAAACAATAAAACCCAACATAAGACAAAGGATGTTAAACAGGGCATAAAAACAACAAACGACAGAGGACATCACAAGTTGTAGGCTAAAGAGAAACGATAACGATCTGTTCCAAAGCTTAGGTGCCTCTAGTCTAGATGGCTAGGTTTTATATTTGATTTGAAAAACTTTCATAAACTTTATAACATATTACATGGACTTTTATTTAGCTATGTGAAGGTCTTTGTCGACTGTTACACCATTGTTGTAGTAGAAAACAATTTTACAAGACGCTTAAAAAGCGGAAAACATACCCACACACCACCTACGGACTCAAATGTCATAAACCCGAAATAATGAAACACTATGCTCGAATTAAAACCTACGTCTTGCAACCATAAACTAGCCTTTATTAGCTGCAACAGACCTTCCAACGTATTAGTTCGTTATAAAATCAGACTCGGCCTTTGAAATCACATTTTGCTCCACTTGAAGAAATAACACCCAGATTCTTGTTTGCAACAGTTTGTCGCCAAATGCTAATTAAAGGGCTGCATTTCAAAGGTTTGACATTTTGTATGACAGTTAACGCATGTAGCGAGCAGACTTGAAGCAAAAGTTTTCACCTCTCTGTGTCTTATGTGTTGCTGTGGGTTTGTGGTGGTCTCTTCTTGGTGTCCGGCACGGTGTTGCACGGATGTGGTTAGATTCAGTTTGAAACAGGAAACACACGGGTTCATACTGCTCTCATTAGTCCTTCATCTCACTTCAAGCAATATCCATCACAATGGAGACGGACTGAGAGGCCTCGCTAAAGGTAACCGCTCACTTATTACCACTCCTCAGAAATCAGTGACTGACTGAAAACTGCGCAACGTTTATTGTATGAATTGCTTCGGAGCAGAAAGCTTTTTAATAACCGAAGTAATATGAGGAAAGCTGGTTTTAATGTCATCAGGTAATTCTTCACTATAAATAATCTGTTATGAATTAAAAAAAAATCGAAAGAAATAAAACAAAGCAAGAAACGTACGATAGTTAGTAACATGCATCCTGTGGTTCAGGTAGTTGCTGATGAAACAAAAAACTCAGGCTTCTCATACACTGAGAGACTATCACGTTGAATCATCTCACATACTAATAATTTCGCTTATCTTGTGCACTAATGCTTAGTGCCATTGTGTCACAGCGATAAGAGCTGTATTTGAGATTGTAGCCTATGTGTGAAGAGAATTGTATTTTCTATAAAACCTTTTTGAATCTTTTTGTTCAAGGCATGATTGAAGTCCAAAGCCAGCAAGGAGTTCTCCTTGCCATCGTTTCTGTGGCCTGCCTTGGTTGTATTTATGCTCTCTGTATGTGCTGCAAAAAGAGATCTTGTAAGTAATCTGACATTACGCTTTATTAATATGCACTATGTTTTTCATACAGTAGCTGTGGCTTTAGGTCATTGTCATCATGTCATCATATGCTGTTTTTTTTTTTTTTTAGTTATGCAACAAGAGGATAATGACCTGTATGACCAAGATGATTTGTAAGAAAAATGTTTGATATATTTGATATTTGTAAATGTTAATTAATAATTCATTTGCTAATTGTATATATATACACACACAGGACCCTGGACCACAAAACCAGTCATAAGTAGCACGGGTATATTGGGATATTAAGTAAAGATCATGTTCCATGAATATATTTTGTAAGTTTCCTAGTGTAAATATATCAAACTTAATTTTTGATTAGTAATATGCATTGCTAAGAACTTCATTTGGACAACTTTAAAGACGATTTTCTCACTATTTAGATTTTTTGCACCTTCCGATTCCAGATTTTCAAATAGTTGTATCTCGGGCCAAATATTGGCCTATCCTAACAAACCATACATCAATGGAAAACTTATTATATATTATTATTTAATGTATAATCTCATATTTAAAAAAAAAAAATCGACCCTTATGACCTTATGTTTTGTGGTTGAGAGTCACATACATGTAGTCAATAGTTTTCGAACAGTATGATTTTTTTTTTTTTTTAAAGAAGTCTCTTCTGCTCACCCAAGCCTGCATTTATGTGATCCAAAATACAGCAAAAGCATTAATATTGTGAAATATTATTACGATTTAAAAGAACTATTTTCTGTTTGAATTTATTTTAAAATGTAATTTAGTCCTGTGACCAAATCTAAATTTTCAGCATCATTTCAGAAATCATTCTAACATGCCGATTCGCTGTTCAAGAAACATTTATCATTACTAACAATATTTAAAACAGTTGAGTAATTTATTTATTTATTTTTTCGGGGGTGAAAGCCGCATATTAGTATGATTTATGAAGGATCATGTGACTGGAGTAATGATGCTAAAAATTCAGCTTATGATTAAATTACATTTTAAAATATATTCAAATAGAAAACTAAATAGTACAAATATTTCAAAATTGTACTGTTTTTGCTGTACTTCGGCTCAAATAAATGCAGGCTTGGTAAGCAGAAAAGACTCCTTTAAAAAACAAAAAAATCTTTCTGTTTAAAACGTTTTGACTGGTAGAGCGTGTGTGTGTGTGTGTAAAGATAACTTATTATTTTTGTGTTCAGCAATCAAGATTATGCGGAAAGCAGAAAACCTAAAACAGGTAAACTACGTCCACTTTTAACACATTCCGAAGGGGAAACTCGTCTCATTATAGACTTATGTTTAGTGTTTTACCTTCAGAATATTACAAAACACTTACTTTTACACACATTTTCTGTCAGAGAAAAGCTGACATTCAAAATGCGCTCGTCATTAGCCAAGAATGAGATTTTATTCATATCATGTCATTTTTTTAAGTGCTAAGACCAACCCAAAGAGAGACGTTGTCAACATCAAGGTAGGAACATTTAAGCAGCTATTTGTTATTATTAGTGTCATTTCCTGTTATAGTCATGCCACTTTATACTCTATTATTCTGGGTAGGGAAACTGAAACATAACTGAAAGCATTCAGAGGCTGTAATGATTAAATGAACAAAATGAAGTCTTCGCTGAATAGTCATAATAGAAAGATCAAAATTAAGGCGATGTTACAGGCGTGATGATTTTTTATTTTATTTTCACAGGCGATCTCCAATGAACACACTTATGAATAGTAAGAGTTTTTCTTTTGGAATTTGTTATGTTTAAGCTGTTATCTCTATGGTAACAATTTAGGATTTCTCTCTCTAAAATGTATTCAGTTTATTTTTTTTGACACTTTCCACGTAGGTGACCACGAGAGTTATCAAAACCTTCCAGATGGTAAGTGTCATCATTATTGTACTTGTAAGACATTACTTTTGATTAAAGTCATTTTAAATACAAACTTGTAACCGATAGTAATGCATGTATGTGTTTCTGCAATAGAAAATGGTATCTTGGAACCAACATATGTGTGAGTATTGTCTGCAAGATACTAATCAAAGTCTTAGACTTTGTCTTAGACAAAAGCGAAGTTTGTTAAAAATTATTCCACAATCTGTGTTTGATACTCATACTTTTTTTTTTTCATAGGGACCCAATTCCAAATTTTGTTTATGCAAACGAGGATAACCCAGGTAAATGTGTGCTGATAATGGTCATTGTCTATTGTAACCATTTCACAGTTCACTCTCTTCAGCTGTTCACACGAAAAAATGAGGTCAAGTGACTGAGTACCAAGAAACCTGTGAACGTCATAAAACTGTAGATGATAAATGCAGAGTGCAAAAGCTGCTGAACAAAAAGTGGCAACAAATCACACACAACTGAAAAATTGTTCACATGTGTGTGATTCATTGCACTAATAAACAAGGTGCTTAAAACAGTTCTTTTAATGAAATGCTTCATTCACATTCCAGATGCAGATCAAAATGGGGATACATACCAGAATTTCAACCCAAAAACAAATGTGCGACATGACTCAGGTTGGTGGTTATTAATTTATAAAATTACATTTGGCTTTACACACACACACACAGACAGCCGTTTGTGATCAGTAGGATTTTTACTTTTGTATTTTATCTGTAAACACACAGAAAGTGCTATTATGAAATATTTTTGCAATTTAAAATAAGTTATTTTTTTTAATATACCTTAAAATATAATTTATTTCTGTAATGCAAAGCTGAATTTTCATCAGCCATTACTCTTCAGTATCACACAATCTTTCAGAAATCTTTAATATGCTGATTTATCAATGTTGGAAACCGCTGTGCTGCTTAATATATTTTTTAGAACCTGTGAACCTTTTTTAGGATTCTTTGATGAATACAGCATTTATTCAAAACAGAAATCTTTTCTAACAATATAAGTCTTTACTATCATGTTTTATCAATTTAACACATCTTTGCAGGATAGAAGTATTAATTTCTTTCAAAAAAAAATATTTACCAACCCCAAACTTTGAACGGTAGTGTATATTGTTACAAATAATTTCCATTTTGAATAAATGCTGTTATTTGTAGTGTTTTATTCATCAAAGAATCCTAAAAAAGTATTACAGTTTCCAAAAAAAAAAAAAAAATTAAGCCACACAACTGTTTCCAACATTGATTATAAATCAGCATATTAGAATGATTTCTGAAGGATTGTGTGACACTGAAGACTGTAGTAATGATGCTGAATATTCAGCTTTTCATCACAGGAATAAATTTGGTTTAAAAGTATATTAAAACAGAAAACCACAACTTTAAATACCTATTATATTTAACAATATTACTGTGTTTTTCTATATATTTTTATCAAACGCAGCCTTGATAAGCAGTAAAGACTTCTTTAAAAAACATTCAATATTTTCAACAGTAGTGTGTGTGTGTGTGTGTATATATATATATATATATAGAGAGAGAGAGAGAGAGAGAGGACTGAAATATATGTAGTGTACAAGTATTTTTTCTTCAATTTTTTTAATTCAATTTTTTTTCAAATGTAATTTATGAATGTTTTTGAATATTTAAAATACATATACATTTAATACACTTTTTAAAAAAAAATTAAGAATTAAGAGCAATTTAAACTTTTTTTTACTTGACATGATTTTTATTTATTAAAAAAAAAAAAAAAAAAAAACTTTCTTTGCTTATTATTGTGTTTGACACAGTTTCTGCAGATAGCTATGATTATGAAAACTGGGACCAAAGACATGAGGAAGGTAATATGTTTATTATTAAACCAGTGGTTCTCAATTCCAGTCCTCGCGCCGCACCGCTCTGCATATTTTGTGTGTTTCACGTATCGCTTCAGACGTTTGTTCTATTCCAATGTTACTGCCCTTCGAAGTGGACACAGTTCCTGCACGGAGTTCACTTCTAACCAGCTGGTTATTTGAATCAGGTGTTAACTAAGAGAGACATGCAAAATATGCAGAGAGGTGGGGCGCAAGGACTGGAATTGAGAACCACTGTATTAAACCAATAACAGTGATAAAACATTTTTATGATTAATTTGAGATGGCGGTACTCACTTTTTTCCCCCTTTATACAGAGGAACCAGACTACGTGAATGAAATCACACAGTGAATAGGAACCATGTTCACATCAGAAAGAAATCTCCAACACGTTTTCCTTTTCACATTTTGATTTTGGTTTACTGTTATTAAATTAAAAGAATACTGTTTTGAATATTGTTTGAACTTTAAGTAGTCAAATAAGATTGAGTGTGAATGTGTGTAGAATTGTCATCTTTGTTGATCAATAAACAATTATTTAATTTATCGTCAATAAAGTGCTAGAAACTACAAGATGCCCTAAAATAATTTACGCATACAAAGGGCACTAAGCATGAAGGCTACATATTAAGAGAGCTGTGAACATTGTAGCCCATTTCAGAGGTGTGACAAATGAGTCAGATAAGTATCCTGCCCTTTTCATCACAAATGAAACAAAGCTATCAGGTTAAGAGTCAGATTTAGGTGGGGGAACATTATAGTCATAGTATAAGGTGTATGTTGGTGTCTGCATCTGCTGTTGCTAATGTGTTCCTCTCTTGCTTTAAAATTGTCATTGGCATCACTAGGTTGAAATTGAAACCTCTAGTTCTGCTAGACTATTTCTGACATATGGTATTCTCATTAGGTAAATGGAATTAGTTCTATGCTGCACTTTACGCGCCAAGAACTTTGAGACCAAAAACAGGTCCTCACTCACAAACATCAAAAGGATTTTGTACATTTTTATTACGGCAATTTGTTGTATTTTTACAACTATTATTTTTTTTCAAAATATAAAAGTCTTACTATATGTCCCGTAGATTAGGACAATGTGGCTGAAGTGTGATTATTTGATAACATCTCGTCTTTAGCTTGCATCAGGTGCAGCTGTCTTGCTGCACAGGCGACCCAGCAGCCCGGCCATTTGTAATAGAGAGTTCACCCCTTCTGCCACTTTCATATGCGTGTAGCCAATTTCCTGGGGAATCGAAAGTGTGAATAAAATAAACATGCAACTTCTTGTTTCTATTAAAGTAATTTAAACAATTATGTTATAACAGTAGGCAAGAGCAGGTCACCTTGTGGACCAACACGTTGAGACTATTTTATCTCTGTAACATCACTGATATAGAGTACTTTCACAAATGTGAGAACATTTGTGTGATGCTGCCTCTATTGTGTTACAGAATGGAAGTTTTAAAATTTAAAGGATTAGTTTACTACCAGAATAGAAATTTTCAGATAATTTATTCACCACCATGTCAATCCACGATGTTCATGTCTTTCTTTCTTTAGTTGAAAAGATATGAGGGTTTCTGAGGAAAACATTCCAGGGTTTTTCTCCATATAGTGGACTTTAATGGGGATCAACAGGTTGAAGGTCCAAATTGCAGTTTCAGTGCCGCTTCAAAGGACTCTACACAATCCCAGACGAGAAATAAGGGTCTCATCTAGTATAACGATCAGTCATTTTCTAAAAAAAAATAAAAGTTTATATAATTTTAACCATAAATGCTTGTCTTGCACTAGCTCTCCAATGCATATATGCGTTTTCACACATAATGTAATCACGCTGGAAAAGGTCTTTGTCTGCGTACTTTGGACCAAAAAGGTAGGGTAGGGCTCCAAAACTCCATTTAATATTCTCCTCTAACTTCAATATCATCTGACATCATTGTTTTACCTTTTTTGTAAAGGCCATCTGGCTTTGCACGTTCACTTTGTAAACACTGGGTCAACCACAAAATCATTCAACATAATTTAGGGATGCACCGAATATTCGGCCACAAAAGATTTTTATCACCGAAACAACACGGCCAAAACAGTATGTTGACGCAAACAAAACGCAGCCTGCACGTGCTTGTCTGAAGCAACACGTCTGCGGTGTGGACGTATTTCAGTTGATCTGAGAATGACCCACGGATAGCGATTTGCAAAACTTGTAATGCCGAAATTTCAAGAAGGGGGTGTGTCTGCAGTCGTGCTTGCAGTGATGAGAGCAGAGATCGAGACAGATGTAGCTTTCAGTGAGTGAAAAACAATGGCTTTACATTGGTGTTACGTCGCAATATTTTAAAGATATGTCTTTTCTATATATTGTATTTTTAAAAATATTTATGTTTTAAACCATGGAGGTGAGCCATTGGATATCACACAAGCAATGTGAAAACTGCGCAATATGTTAAAGTGAAAGTAAAAACTGACAGTGCTTTCAGCATCTGACGTGCATTTTCTCTGAGACAATGAGAGACGATTATACTTCGTATGCTGATATTAATTTAGTCCCCTATTTTTCTTGTGCCCTGAACATGGTGTGAAAAAAATAATAAAAAGAAACGTATTTTGTGTAAGGTTTGTTTTTGAAAGTGTTAAATAAAGCTCTTAATTTTCATTGATGACTGCAGTGTTATTAGGGGTTAAGGAAGTCTTAATTATGATTTCAGGTGGTCTTAAATGTGGGGACTGAAAGACAAGAATTGCGATGAAACTTTAATAAGTATGAATAAGTATGAGCGCTGCACATTTCAAAGTCATTTGCTGCGCTGTTTTGTGTACTACTAATCTGATAGCGCCACCTGTTTGAAGAGAAACACGTAAATTGTTGTAAATGTGAACTGATGGATCCACACGATAATGTGTTATAAAATTTAAACAATTTAAACAAAGGCAGTAAAATATACGTATATGTTATTTAAGTAATATAATATTTGATTGATAATAATTGTTTAAATTAATATAATTGATTTATTCTTTGAAACTTTAATATTAATTAATGCAATTGCAATGCCTTGATTTTAGTAGGATTAGTACACAGTCATAGCCATAAATGCAATGGTACTAATAATTGGCATAATTCTTTCGGTGTTTCGGTTTTCTGCCTTGGTTTCGGCCAAGAATTTTCATTTCGGTGCATCCCTAACATAATTGTAACATAATTAACCTTTTTTTGTAAAGTGCGTTTAACTTTCTTTGCACATTCAATACACTGGGTCGGTACTTCACGCACATGTCATTTCACTAGATAGGATCCTTATTCTTTTGAAGCTGCAATTTGGAACACCAACCCATTGGCTCCTATTAAAGTCCACTACATGGAAGAATGTTTTCCTCAAAAACCTTGAATCAAGAATGAAAGGCAAGGCAATTTGGATGACATGGGGAGTAAATTATCATTAATTTTTTATTCTAAAAGTAAACTAATCCTTCAAATCAAATGTAAATGCTACTTAGGGAGGTACTACAAAGGTAATACACACCTTAATATACTCCAGCTTCAAATATTCTGCCATCTGAAAGGTCTTACACACTCTAAAGATGTTTCCGATGATGTCCTCCGGTGAGTATCCGAGTGACCAAAGCTGCTCAATTACCTGGAGAGAGATGCATTTCAGTCTCATCCAGTGACTGTTATTTCTTAAACAGATTTCGAATAATTTTTAGGGCTAATGTTTAGTAATACCTTGTAGGCTTCATCAATGTTGGCGTTGACACAGTGTTCCAGCATGCTTTTAACCAGCAGAGGATGTGGCTCATCGCACACCTGCAGACACAACACTTTTAGTACTTTATCGCCAATACACTTTTTTTACTGAAATGATTTCCATGCATTAGAAAGAGACAAAAATAAAATGTATATCCAAAAATACCTTGAACACATTTTCACTGTTGATGTAACCAAATCCAGAATTTGTTGACTGCAAGTTATTCAGAGCCTATATTAAAAAAAAAAGTTAAAAAAAAAAAAAGTCTATCAACAATATTTTTTAAAAGTTATGTAGAGCCTAGATAAAAATACATTTAAAAAATTAAGTGAAACTAAAAAAAAAATAATACAAAAGACAATAAATTAACATAAAAAATACAAAAATAAAATAATTTTTTTTTAGGTTATTATTGTACAATTTCTAAAATGTTTATTTTTTTTTTCTTCTTTTTCCTATCTCTAATGTTAATTTTAAATTAACACGTACAGTACCAAAATTACCATTCTAGATAAACTAAATAATACTAATAATATAATTTATTTTTATTATAATTATTATTCATAATACACACAAAAATAGAAAAATATATTTTTCTGACCTGTCTCATGTCCCCTTGAGCAGTGAAGATAATGGCTTCTAGGCCATCATTGGTGACATGTAAGTTCTCCTTCTCAACCACCTCTGTCAGACGCATCATAATCTGGTCATCTCTAAGTTTACTGTAACGCAGCACTGCACAGCGGGACTGGATGGGCTCTGCAACCCAAAAATGAGAAAAAAATGAGAACTTTCTGTTTTGTGTATGCGCTGGCATGTACTTTAGTGTTACAGTTCATTTGAAGCACGTCAAAGATTTAAATGTCAATCTACTGTAAACAGCACTAGTGTTTTATGTGCCACGTCACTCACCTATGATCTTATCTGATGCATTACATGCCAGAGCAAAGCGTGTGGTTTTGGAGTAGATCTCCATTGTTCTTCTTAGAGCCTGCTGGGCTCCATCTGTCATGCTGTTTGAGAAATACAAAAACATTTGCATGAAGCACTTTATTTTATATACATATATTTTTTTTTAAAGGGAACCACAGGTATTAAGACTTGTATCACTTAATATAACGCAAACAATGTATCTTACTGAAATATGTAGTAGAAAACCCATGAAAGATTTACATTTTAAAAAATCCATACCATTCATACATATTTTGGACTATGGGGGCACCATTATTTCAATGACGTCAAATGGTTGCCTTCAGTGAGCTACTGGTGCTACCAGTTGCTATTTTAGGAAAGTAAAATACTAATACAATGCCACATTATGCGGCTTTCGGTTATAATTTTCAGTCAAAGGCCAAAAAGAGAAGCAATGTACGACTTCACTGCTTTCCTAGCGATAAGAAGAGGAGAAAACAATGGGAAGATGCCTGTCAACGAATAAAACTTCTTAAAGACCCACATTTTTGTTCTCTCCACTTTAGCGCTGATGCCTTTGAGACTTTTAGTCGACCACAACTATTGAAAGAGTTAATAAATGGCAGAGACAAGAAATGCTAGATGCCATTCTGGCAGGATGTAAACATGCAGACGCTTGTCATGATTAGGGATTCTCCGATCCGATATTCATATTGGGTATCGTCTCCAGTACTGCCATGCTTCGTCGGATCAGGTATCGGTCATAGAGGGCCGATCCAAATCCGATATTGTGCGTATTATTCTGTTACCATTAAGCCATATAAAAGCATTATAAAACAATAACATTTTTGTGCACTATATTTCAAGTCTTCTGAATCCATACTAGGGCTGTGCAATATATCGAACGATATTGTGAGGCGCGTTTAGTCAATGAAGCCGGTGCTTTGATTAGTAGTAAATCTCCATCACGTGCGTTACGCTCAGGTTCCGCTGGAGCGGCAATTGATACACAGAGACGTAAATCTCTGACAAGCTACGCCATATCGCGCTAAATATCGAATGCGATATTAAGCTCGATATGGCGTAGCTTGTCAGAGATTTACGTCTCTGTGTATCAATTGCCGCTCCAGCGGAACCTGAGCGGAACGAATTGCGTGTACAGAACGCTGACGGTAGTTCTGCCAGACAGGTTCAAGTTTACTTTCGGTTTCATTCTCTGCTATCTTCAGTGAGTGGTAAATGTGCGTGCATGAATGTAAATGAATGTATTTTTTTTTTACCCGTCACACTGCGATGATGTTACCACTGTATGTCTGATCGTTGTCATCAGTTCATGTTGTAGCTCAGTTCAACAGAATGTGGAGAAGCCATGCGCGTGTAATTCACGTGCATATGTTTAGCGCCATTTTATCTCATGGTAATTCTAATGAATTCAGATGTTACTGAGGTCAATGTTTATGTTTACTATATACAGACGGATTCTGAAATATCGTATTTAATTCAGCCTAAACCATATTTTACTACCTGTTATCATAATGACTGCAATGCTGGATAAAATAATGCTTACATTTCCTCAAAAGCAGCTACAAAGAACGAGCAAGAACATGTACATTATTAAAGTACTTCATCACTAATTAGTGTAGCCTTGTCTAATGCGAGTTGCACTTTAAAAAACACTCCGGTTATACTCAGTTAATCTATCTACACTACATGATGAATAAATCTCTTACCCATTTTCACTGCTCACGTTTGCTGCGCGTTAAGGCGATGCGACCACTCTATGCTTGTGTTTATACGGCGGCAAGTTTCTGAAGCATAGAACCGACTCTCTGCGCTGCATCGCTAAAGAGGCGCCTTTTTGACGGATAATAATAATAATTGTCTTGCTATCGTCAAAGGCATCCGCAAGAGGCAATATCTCTGACTATCGTCGATACACAATACTATCGTCTATCGGCACAACCCTAGTGCCCAATCTTGTTCCCGGAGATCTACCTACCTGCAGACTTTAGTTCCAGCCCGGCTGCAACACAGCTCTCTGTAATTATCAAGTGCTACCTAAGAGATTAATTAGCTGGTTCTGGTGTGTTTAATCAGGGTTGGAGCTGAACATTGCAGGATAGTAGATCTCCAGGAACAGGATTGGGCACCCCTGGTTTAAGCCAACGCTTGTATCCATCACCACCTGTAAGCCCTTTCAATTGCTGTGGTCATCGTATAACTACTTTATTTTCCGTGTTGTGGTAAAAGTAGCAACACGCTACTAGCTCACAGAGTGCAACCATTTCACGTCAAAATAATGGCACACCCCCACAGTCCAAAATATGTATAAATGGTGTGTGTGTTTTTTATTTTAAATAACGTAACTGTTTATAGGTTTTCTACTACATATATCAGTAAGAGACATCATTTACATTATATTAAGCCGTACAAGTCTTAATACCCAGAATTCCCTCTCATTTAAATTTATTTTTTAAAGAAATATTTCTAATACTACTAAATCACATACAAATATTTTCAATAATAAATACATGTTTTTAAGAAAACAATTATTCTTACCTGTCAGCCTCATCCAAGATTATGATCTTGTGACGACCTTTAGGGAGTGTGACCTTTTGCTGGGCAAACATTTTGATTTTGTTTCTCACAACATCAATCCCACTGAAATTAATAAGAGACAAACATTAATTAACAGTAATTAAAATGTGAATATGACCATCCAAAATATTGGATACACAGAAATCCTATTTGAAAACACTCATTACTTGTACAATCCCTTCCTCTTACCGGTCATTTGAGGCATTCAGCTCAAGCACAGCATCTTTCATAGCTGGACCAAGAAGAGCTCTAGCCAAACACAAAATGCTGGTTGTTTTCCCCGTGCCAGGAGGACCCTAAAAACAAACATTATCTACATTTTAACGCATAGTGACACGGTGACACCTAGTTCTGAAAGCACATTTTAACTTACAGCAATGATGATGTTGGGCACATTTCCTTCTCTTGCAAACACCTGCGGCAATAACAGGGCAAAAGAGAAAAAATTAGCTTTCCAGAAGCTCACTGACCACATAAGGCAAATCAGTAAGTTAGCCTATGTGCTATCTGTCATACCGACCTCCAGTCTGCTGACAGTTTCCTCATTTCCAACGATTTCATTCAACTTCAGAGGTCTGTATTTTTCAACCCTGTTAGAAATAACACATTTTAACCAGAATTACTTAATACAGCGAACATGCAGCTGCAGAGAAAAGAAAGTTTGGCAGTTTAGTTGCTGTAAACACAACTGCAGCCTCGCTATCTTTAGCGACATTAAAGTGATTGAAATAGCACAACAGCGCGCTTACAAACAGTCAAAAATCGTACCACGGTAGTTCATAAGCATTCGTTGATGGTTTCGGTGCAGTATCCTCCTTTTTAGGCGGTCCGTCGGCTTGACCTGGTTCACTGTCTGCCTCTTTCATTTCAACATCCATGTTGCCCGTGAGATGCGCGTATTCCCGCCACTACAGGAACAAAACAGAACTGAAATGACGCCACTTCCGGAAACGAGAGCTTGTGAGTTTTTATCCAGAGATTAATATTATTATTAAAAAATAAATACAATTCTAGTACTTAACAAACTAAAACGGAAAATTAAAAATCTAATTTTAAAAATAAAAATAATATTGTTTATCTTCGTCTTTGAGATAATTCGTTAAAGAAACACTAAAATGGTTTAAATTCTGTATTTTACACCAAAATGTTACAGAATTAGCACAATACTTGAATAGATTTAGCATCGAACATCGAGCAAATATTAAAAAAAGATTGGATTTATTTATTTATTTTATGAACTGACTGACTTACTGAATGAATGAATGAAAAAATCTGACTTGCTTTTAAGGTTTGGTGAAACTCCTAACCTTCAGAGCATCTGTTGGCCAATCTAAAGTTTCTTACACTGAAAAAATGTAGGACAATGATCCCTAAAGATACTGAAAACATGAAGATAATGGCTTTACTAGCTGCTCTGAATACACAATACCCGACCCAAAAACAAGAACTGTAGGTACCGATCGCAACAAGATCTGTGTCTGTGTCTGTGTCTAAGTAAAAGCTGAGGAGGCTGTGATATATAGTATGACTCAAACCAAGTGACTTTTTTTATTCATAAAACAAATAAACAATGAAATACTGTAGGCCATGAACACTAATATTGTTTCTAGACTACACCAAAATGTTACAGAATGAACACAATGCTAAAACAGTTAGCGGCCAACAAGCCTATAAAGTCAAAAACCATCTGACCCAGGTTTTAGATGCATAAAGCATCTATCCACCTCATTTTTCACGTAAGAGTGGCACACATTTTGTACATTTTATGGGTCTGACTTCCGGTCTCATCCACATCCAGCTATTTTTAGTTGTACAACAGCTTGTTTTGCTGCTTGATATTGCAAATTGTTGTTTTAATGTATTATCTTAATTATGAACACACTTTTTTGTAGTGTAAACAGTTCTACCATTTACCGCACATTGTTATTCTTCCTGTTATTTTCTATAGAGTGTTTTCACAACACATCATCAATCGTCCATATTGGCGGCACTGAGTGTAAACAATGGCACTAAACCGAACGAAATCGCATATTTAGCTGATTATTGCTGCTGAAAATTATTTATTATTGTCATGTTTTGGGCTGTACTAATCGGTTGGACCAGGAAAAACATTTGGAGTACTATAGACTGCCAAAAGTTTGTGGTTGGCCAAACTGAACCAGGATTTCCAGGGCAAGAATCTTGACAACATTTGTGTTTGTTCCCTGCTGAAAAAACAGCTAAAACCAGGTTGGTCTTAGCTGGTTTAAGCTAGAAGTACCTGGTTTTAGCTGGTCACGCAGCGCTGGAAAAGTGGCTAAAACCCCTCTAAAACCAGCCTGCTGACCAGCTAAAACCAGGCGGGGGCCGCCTAGGCTGGTTTTAGCTGTTTTTTCAGCAGGGTTCTTATCATTTCCGGTAGGTAGGTGAAATATTAGGCTAATATCTTAATTAATACTGCTTATATGCATCTTTATTACCTATTAACTTAAGTTTGTCAAAATATTGCGCCCTTTTCTGCTTACTAAGTCCTTCTCTATATGATTTTGCAGCTTCCACGTGTTTTTCCCGTGGTTTAGACAGCATAAATTAGCAGAACAATGTATTCAGTAGTACATAAGATTAGATTGAACTAATCATCTGATGGCCAAAGCTGTTTGAATTCTCAACCTTCAGAGCATCTGTCAGTAGACCAGAGGTTTCTCAGTAAATTTGTTTTAGCTGTGTAGCAGGATACACGACCTTGGTTTACTCAACATGATGCCTATCTGCTTGTTTTATGTGCTTCGTGGGCGTGGAAGGATCACAGACGTTTTCCTTTGGCATTGTGTACCATCAAGTGAGAAAAAACTTGTTCGCAGATTGGAACAATTCAAAAGACATTTATATGTGATCTTATTAAAGGGGATAGTTCACCCAAAAATGAAAATTCTGTCATCATTTACTCACCCTTGTGTCTTTCCAAACCCATAAGATGATTGTTCATCTTCGGAACACAAATTAGGATATTTTTGATGAAATCCAAGAGTTTTCTGACCCTGCATAAACATGCGGTTATATTTTGTTAGGTTTGTGAACATCTGTGATGTTTTGTTTTTTTTTTTCCTAAAAGATACAATAATTTGTATTGTGTCTCCAATTTGGATAACTCATAGAGCATATTATATAGTTTCAGATACATTTTTAAAAATGAGCAAAATACTTTTGCTAATATAGATTATACTTACATGAATGCATGTAAATACATTGTTTGCCTTTTTTTTTTTTTTTTTGCTGAATTGCATTTTCGGGAAAGAACTTTGTGTAAAATCTGCAGATGACCTTCACAGAGTCTGTTGGACAATCTGATGTTTCTCACACACGTCATTCGTATGGAGAAACTCCATGTATATAGGTCAGGGCAAATAATTCCTTTTTCACTCAACACGCTGAAAACATGAAGGGGGTCATTGCTGTTCTCCTGGCAGCTCTATGCTTCAAGGGACTCAATGCTGAGTGTCCCGACCCAGCCACACTGAAAGACGATTATGGAAGCAGGCTGTGTGCTCAGATGTTCGAGGACAGCAGCTACTACTATGATGAAAGCTGTACTGGCAAATTCTTGTACGTTTATCCTGATGAAGACAGCCCCATCATGTCATGGGCTTGGAATAACCGGATTTCGTCTATTGTGGTTGGCCGAGGCTGCTCTCTGACAGTGTGGTCGAAATCCAAGAAGGAAGGATACAAGAAGAAGTTTTCAGCTGGCATCGTGTACCACCTTAAGGAAGTGAAGAAAGGCCTGTTTGGAGACTGGAACGATTCCATCTCGGGATACTACTGCACATGCTAGACGAGAAGCATGAGGCTGAAAGGACATTAACATAATGTCAATAACACAAGAGTAAAGTTGTAACTCTGATAAATCTGTGTCTTCAGATGTTCTGCTCATTGTGATTCTGCTCAAGTGAAGTAAACACCACATGTTGCTGCAGAGGATCTCTGCAGGAACGTGATGCAGAAACATTCAAGATCTTGTGCATGATTCTTTTTTATTGAATTCAGTGTAATGAAACAATCTTACAGTTTCACAACTTTTTAGTAAGATGTCAAATCCGTTAACAAAACCAATATCAGTGCTTGAAATTGAAAGTGAAACATTTTAGTTTTATACATTGTTTTTCCTGCTTTCACTTCACTAAACTGCTCACAAAAACTCTTTAGCACTGTAATGATCTTTAAAGGTGCAAAAAAAATCTTTAATTTATGAAAGACAAATTACAGCATGTTTTCACAGGACAGTATTTACATAAAACTTTCAGCCATAATAGAGTCGTTTAGCCAACATGAAAAATTCTCACATCTCATACTTTCATGGATTTATTCTCTCTCTCTCTCTCTCTCTCTCTCTCTCTCTCTCTCTCTCTCTCTCTCTCTCTCTCTCTCTCTCTCTCTCTCTCTCTCTCTCTCTCTCTCTCTCTCTCTCTCTCTCTCATCACTTCAGTTTTGGAAAGGTATTAACAAGCAATAAGCATTTTTCTAAAAGTGATGTACATAAAAAAAATCATGGTATTTACAATAGAAAACATACAGTTGAGGTCAAAAGTTTACATACACCTTGCAGAATCTGCAAAATTTTACCAAAATAGGAGGGATCATACAAAATACATGCTATTTTTAATGTATTACTGACTTGAATAAGATATTTTAAATAAAAGATGTTTACAAATAAAAAAATAACAGTTACATTTATAAACATTTCTTAATACTGTGTTGCTATCTGTTTTTATTTTTATTTTGCTTGTTTGTTTGTTTAGTGATTGTTCATGAGTCCCTTCTTTGTCCTGACAAAAAAAATTAAACTGCTCAGTGCTCACTGTTCTTCAGAAAAATCCTTCAGGTCCCACAAATTCTTTGGTTTTTAAGCATTTTTGTGTATTTTAACACTCATATATATATTTTTTTATTTAGTACTGCCCTTTAGAAGCTACAGAAGCTACATGTTTCCCATAAGACAAAATACGTTAAATTTACCCTGATTTTCAAATTCAAAAAGGTTTTACCCCCCTTAATGCATCATGTTTCCTTCTGGAGCATTAGTCAGTGTTTGAACCTTCTGTAATAGTTGCATATGAGTCGTTCAGTTGTCCACAGTTTGAAAAGATGGATCTCAAAATCATACAGTCATTGTTAGAAAGGGTTTAACCCTTTTTTATTTATTTTACAGTCTTGATGTTTTAGAGTGTTACCACTTCACTGCTGTGAGCTTTTCTGCATTATGACTGAATTATTGAATGGATTTCACATATTCTCAAAACATTGTGTGATTGGATGTGTCTATATCACACTCCTGATCTTCACTCCTGAATGCCTTCACTACTGTGTACTTTTTAAGTTTTGTGTCCGATTTGTCGATTGTGCACACAAATATTCTCTGAATTGCTGTGTTTTTGTCTTTTTCCCATTCATTTCCTATGGTCAGTCATTTCTGACCAAAGACCAAGAGTGTTACTATTTTTTTACGCCCAATGTTCAAATCATGTCCTCAATTTTTTCTGTGTTCACATTCCGAGTGCCATAAAAGTCACTAAGTCTCATTGCATTCTGATGAAGCTGTGATTTTTAAAAATATAAAATGTAAAATTCTCCGGTCAAAAGTGACCGAAGACCGCACAAGGATTAAATACACAAAAATGCTGAAAAACCAATGAATTTGTGGGAACTTAAGGAATTTTCTGAAGAACAGCGGGCAGTTTAACTGTTTAGGACAAACAAGGGACTCATTAACGACTGTTAATAAAAAAAAATAAAAAAAAAACAGCTGTGGATCATTCAGATAACAACACAATATTATTATTTTCTCTTGTGGACTATTTGTAATGTCTTTTGTGAAATATCTTATTTAGGTCAGTGCTACATAAAAAATAACATGCATTTTGTATGATCCCTTTTATTTTGGTAAAGTTCAGTAACATCTAAAAGCAAAATATATGTACTTTAAAATTGTAAATTGTTTAAGCTAAAATTAGAACTTGTTTAAATGACGTTTCCCTACCTCATGTCCTTAAGTAATTTTTCTTTTTCTTGTTTTAAAAATACATCAAAACAAATTTTAGTAAGGTTTTTGTTTAAAACAACCTTAAGAGAAATAAAAATCCAGTGGGTTAAGAAAAATACAATTATATAAGTATGTTAGGGCATGTATTGTGCCCCTTTTCGCAATATGTAATACAAGTCTCAGGTGTCCCCAGAATCTGTCTGTGAAGTTTCAGCTCAAAATACCCCACACATTATTTATTACATCTTTTTGAGTGGAAGCAGAAACAAGCTCTTTAAATGCAAATGAGCTACTGTTCCCCGCCCCCTTCCCCACCTCGGATCTCAGATACACTAACAAAAAACATCTGTTTGGTTTTGTTATTGTGTCTATCATGTTGAAGTCATGCATTTTAAAGCCATATCAATTTAAAATTTGGTTTGCCTTTTGTAAACAGGTTTTTGCACTCTTCTCCTTGATTTGTTATATCCTTAGGCAGTCTATAGTACTCCAAATGTTTTTCCCGGTCCAGCCAATTAGTACAGCCCAAAACATGACAATAATTGACCACTTTCAGTAGCAACAATCAGCAAGTTTCACTCACTGCTCTTGAATAAATAATTTCTGTACCTCTAATAAGAACACATTTCTTACTTCAATGTTGACGTCATATTTTACAGTTTCTGCAAACGCTTGTTCTGAGACACTGCTTAAGATTTATGAAGATTAAAAAAAGGAGTGAGTGGATTTTATCATTGAAATGCACCTTACACAGAAATGACATGTGCAAACATTTTACTACAACCGCCAGAGGCGAGTTCTGAAATGCTTATCCAAATATACTAAGTCCTGTAGCTTTACAATATGGCACTGAGCCAAAGAGAATCAGGAAATGACTATGCAACTGTGTCTTTTTTTTTTTTTTGGACTGGAAGAGTGACATTTCTGCATATTAATGTATATCAAACATGAAACGAGTAGTAACTCTTTTCTTTTCTTTTCTTTTCTTTTCTTTTCTTTTCTTTTCTTTTCTTTTCTTTTCTTTTCTTTTCTTTTCTTTTCTTTTCTTTTCTTTTCTCTCCCTCACTCTCTGAGTGATCCACCAGTGCCATGATTAAATATTTAAATGCCAAAGCTGATTGTTCAGCACCTAATTCACAGCTGGATTTGGCTACATTTAGCTACATCTGCACTGAACATGTAGATCAATAAATCATGTCTGAAAACAGCTGCTAATGAGCCAGTTGACATTAAAGCCCTGGAGAAGAGCTTTGAGCCACCTGCGGCGAGTTTAACAACCAATCCTTCCCCAGGTATTAATGATGAGAACTGAAACACTTAACCACAGCTTCACTTTCTCTCCGGCTTTCACAGTCCTCAAGTGGAATTCATATCAGAAGAGACATTTTAATCAAGTGTGCAAATATTTATTACTCACAAATAATAAAAGATAAAAAAAAAATGCAATCACATGCAGGATAGCTATTAATATCCTTCTGTCTGTCTGTCTTTTCAGTTTGTTGGAGGTTTTATACTGCAAATACAAATAATAAAAATGATTCTCTATTTAAACCATCTTGCATTAATTATTTTATCTTTTTCAGTTAAATGAATGTTTTATATGTCTGTTGAAATGGCAGTTTTTTTATTGAACATAATAGCTCAGTGCAGCTCATTGTGGTGGCAGGTATCACTCATATGCTATTATGCATGACTGAGATATTCAGCTGAAGGTCACACCCCATGATGCCTGTGACTTGCCTCTTTAGCCCAATATAGGGGGAGGAATAAAAGCTAATTATGAGAGGTGGCAGCTTTTCCCATCTCTCCACTCCTTACTATCTCTTCATTCAGTCCTGGAGGTTGTAATGTGTACAACAAACAATCTACGATAACAAAAGTTGTCTTCTGCCAGCAGCATCACGGATAAATCTGGATCAGCAGTGGTAAGTCATTAAGATATATAAGCAGCATGCTTTATTAAATCTGGTTTTCTAAGTTTAGTTTTGGCTTAATATATAATTTTATATTTTTAATTAAAAGTATGCTTCAAATCTTAAAGAGCAACATGCATTTGTTAGTTAAATTAGGTAGTTTATTTTAAGTATTTGTTGTAAAAATATCTAGTATGGAGTGAAACATGTAATATAATATGACAAACAGTTATGTTACATTATATTTCATTGCTTTGCAGCTGCATAATTCAAATTTTGGTGCGCTTAGATTTCCATATGGAAATCTATGTTGCTAGTAACGAAATTTCCGTGTTCTAAATTTCTGAAGAAAAAAAATTAAATGCTCTTAAAACTGTTTGAAACTCATTTCAATAGAACATCTCAAACAACATATGTGACCCTGGATGACAAAACCAATCCTAAGTAGCATGGATATATTTTAATAGCCAAAAATACATTGTATGGGTCAAAATTGAAAAAAAAAAAAAAAAAACGTTTTTCTTTTATGCCAAAAATCATTAGGTTATTAAGTAAAGATTATGGTTCATAAGGATATTATGTAAATTTCCTACCATAAATATATCGAAACTTAATTTTTGATTAGTACCATGCATTACTAAAAACTTAATTTGGACAACTTTAAAGGCATTTTTTTTTTCAATATTTTCAATACAACACCCTCCGATTAAAATTTTCAAATTGTATCTGAGTGATATTTAAATCTCAATATCAAAACATTGACCCTTATGACTGGCTTTGTGGTCCAGGGTCACATACTGTTCAGCTGTTGAGCGAAAAGTATGAAATTGTGACTTTAATGTTAAAAGTGTGAAGCGCATACTATGACTTTATATTAATAAGTGAGCAGATTATTTGTGGTCTCCAGAGGATTTCTGCACTCCTCTGTTTCACCTCTCCCACTGAGCCTCATCCAAAACACAACCAGCTGAGACCCAGCAAAACAATTACTGCAATTCTGCAACAGAGATGTCTTTAATACCCTAGAGGAGCCAATAGCGTTGTCTTCTTAGGGAACTAAACCATCAGACATCTGTAGATCTAGAGGTGAGTTGTTATCTACCAGATGCATTTAGCTGGACTCTCCTGGGGTTTGTTTTTTTTGTGCTGTATTCCTGCAGGGTTAATTTGGGATCTTCAAAAGCAGAATGTCTAATAACATGGCCAAGATTGCAGATGCGCGGAAAACAGTGGAACAACTCAAACTGGAGGTGAACATTGATAGGATGATGGTAAGACAAATCTTTATAGATTTACTATTTAACATACACAATTCAGAAAAAAAGAAAATGCATATTTATGAAATGTATTTCTTTGCACAGGTATCTAAAGCAGCAGCTGAGCTGATGGCGTACTGTGAGTCCCATGCAAAAGAAGACCCCCTGGTGACCCCCGTACCATCCTCAGAAAACCCCTTCAGAGAGAAGAAAATTTTCTGCACGATTCTGTAGATGTTATTTATAGTCCACAATGTTTATTGTATTATTTTGAAGACATTCCAGAGCCAAATTTTTCATTGATTTCATAAATATTACGAATAAATGTGAATAATCTCCCTTTATGTTTTAGGCTACAAGAGCAGGTTTCTTTGTGTTTTGGAATTTTCATTCATCCAGGTTATTATAATTTAGTCTTTAGTAATTAATATATGTGACCCTGGACCACAAAACCAGTCTTAGCAATATGCAAAAATACATTGTATGGGTCAAAATTGACATTTTTTCCTTTATGGCAAAAATCATTAGGATAGTAAGCAAAGATCATGTTCAATGAAGGTATTTTGTACATTTCCTAGCGTAAATATATCAAATTTTAACTTTTGATTAGTAATATGCATTGCTAAGAACTTTATTTGGACAACTTTAAAGGCGATTTTCTTACTATTTAGATTTTTTTTGCACCCTCAGATTCCAGATTTTTAAACAATTGTATCTCCCCCAAATATCATTTTCCCTAACAAACCATACATCAATGGAAAACTTATTTATTCAGCTTTCAGATTTATAAATCTCAATTAAAAAAAAAAATTGACCCTTATGACCCTTATAATGTTTTTTGTGGTTCAGGGTCACATACTATTTTTTCCTCACGGTGGCGCTACGGTTTTAAAATGTTTGTTGATCTCCATTCATCCATACATTACAGCTGCTATGAGTGTTTGGTGAGGTGCTTAGCCCACACAACAGCAATAAAACAAGAGCGAACAAAGTTCATTCTGCATAAGGTTTGTTTGTTATGTGACTGACTATCAGCTTCCGTGAATAGTTTATATATTAACTTCCATGAACCTTTCCTGTACAAATTCATCGATACCTGCATACCTACATTTCTAAATTTGTATTTGTAACCATTTTTGTTTTTAAGATACTCTATACAACATTATGAACGCGAATAATTAAACACAAAAAAAGTATTTAATTATAATAATAAAGCAGCTCCGTATAGAAAAACGTAAAGTTGGCACTTAACCAGGAGCAGGTGGGCGGGTCTTCTATTCTAAATTGCACGTTGCTGCCATGGTTGCTGTCAGTCAAACTCATGAGGGGCGGGGTCATCTTTCATAACGCAAGACAGCAGGTGTGCTTTTTGAGAACAGGTAACTAGGATATTCCCATCACAAGACCCGTAGAGGAGCACTGGGCGCCCTGCCGTGACAACACAGGCCAGAGCCAAGGTAAAGTAAACAAACAAGATTACACCATTTAGAATTAAACTCTACATGGTCAGTATTTGCCTAGAATTAAATTATAGAAATACGGACCAGAGATTACTATTTTATGAACTATATGAATACGAATACTGCTTAGTTTTGAGCTCAAACAATCATTTTGTTTGTCTAGGGGTGATGTATATTAATTACATTTAGCATGGTAATCAAAGTTTTAATTAGTTTTAGTGTTACTAATGTAAAATTATCATAAATTACAAGTCTATTTCAAACAAGCAAGACATATTTTCGTCATTTTTTTATTTAGCCTATTTATTATTATTGTTTTGTATGAAGGTGGTCTCTATACGCAATTTTAATTGCAGTAACAATAACAACTATTTTAAGTATATTGTATCTGATATTGTTGTTACTAAGTCTCCTTGGAGGATTCTGCCTAGACTACTGAGATACAATAGTCAACTTGATTCCTTGCAAGACAATAAGCTCCCACACACGCGCGAGTAAATAAAAGCGCTTCTTACCAACCGGGAAAAACTTGATTTCCAACCTGATTGACGAAAGATGACTTGAAGCGTCAAGACAAAGGCGACAGCTGCAAGGAGAACTTCCTTAGATTCATAATATTTATATAAATTGAACTATATCTGATCTTTAGACAGAGCTTTGTTACTAATTGTTTACAGTTGATATGGATCCCAACCAGAGATTCACTGCCTTAATATTTCTAGTTAATATTTCTAACATTCCTATCAATGACATTTTTCATATCTATATATTTATTTCTTTACTTAATGATTATCAGAGAACTGCCTTTTGTTATTGCTTCAAGTAATAAAGGCTTATCATACTGAACTTTGGTTTGTATGACACGATGACTAATGTTCAGGTCCTATGAGAGCCAGGTTTAAACAGCTTTCCAGTTTCTGGAAGCTATTTTTATGTATTTTGTTGTAGCTGACATTGAAATGTTAAACGATTCACATTTTTAATAGTTCTCATTGGGTTTTTTTAAGGGGAAGGATGGCCAACTTCAAGGGACATGCATTACCTGGTACATTCTTCCTGCTGTTTGGCCTGTGGTGGTCGATAAAGTACCCATTCCGACAGATACAGAAGAAAAAAGACAGGCAACATGGAGACAGGGGCAGACAAATGCACACTGTACTCTTCAACCGCATAGATTTAATCGAAGGAGCTTTGAAGATCTTTTTTGCCTTTGTTGGTGAGCTGCAAATCATATTTACACACTTTACCCTGGTTTCATATCAGATTTCCTGTCATTGAAAAAGTATGAGAATGACATGAGGTAAAATAATCATTGTGCTAATAAAATGAACATTTATGGACATATACAGTTGCAGTCAAAAGTTTACGCGCATCTTGCAAAATGTTAATTATTTTACCAAAATAAGAGGGATCATACAAAATGCATGTTTTTTTAATTTATTTAGTACTGACCTGAATAAGATATTTCACATAAATGATGTTTTATTATAAAAGTCCCTTGTTTGTCCTGAACAATTAAACTGGCTGCTGTTCTTCATTAAAATCCTTCAGGTTTCACAAATTCTTCGGTTTCTCAACATTTTTGTGTATTTGAACCCTTTCCAACAATGATTTTGAGATCCATCTTTTCACACTGAGGACAACTGAGGGTTCAAACACTCTCTGATGCATCAGAAGAAAGCACAATGCATTTGGAGCTGGGGGTGAAAACTTTTGAACAGAATAAAGATGTGTACATTTTTCTTATTTTGCCTGAATATCATATTTTTCCATTTAGTACTGCCGTTTAGAAGCTACAGAAGATACATGTTTCCCAAAAAAATAGACAAAATATGTTACATTTACTCTAATCTTCAAATTCAAAAAGTTTTCACCCCCGGCTTTTAATGCATCGTGTTTCCATCCGACACATCAGTGAGCATTTGAACCTTCTGTAATAGTTGCTGAGCCCCTTATTTTCTTGTGGATTATATGTAAACATCTTTTATGTGAAATATCTTATTCAGACCATAAAAAAAATAACATGCATTTTGCATGATCCCTCTTATTTTGGTAAAATAATTAACATTTTGCAGATTCTACAAGGTGTATGTAAACTTTTGACTTCAACTGTATCTTGAAAATAGTTAATGAATAGGAAACACCAAAATAGACATTTAGCAGAATGTCCAAGCTACTCTCTGTACTAGAAAGTGAATGTAGACGAGATGATGTCAAGACAAAAAAATGCATCAAAATGGACTAAAGTTAATATTCACTGAAAATCCTGTTTTGGAAATGCCTGGTTGATTGAGGTCACTATTTACATATATTGTATGGAAGAGAGGAGCTTAGAAATTCTGTCATAAATTTCCCTTGTTCCTTATTTCAAACGTCAGGAGCACTGTATTTTACCATCCTGTTACTTATGTACATACTATGTACTTACATAGTAATTAAAATAACTAGCTAAAAAGGTACTAACCCTGAACCTATCCTTAAACCTAACCCTACCCCATAAAGTTTCTTAGGCAGGTACACTGTAAGTACACCCAAATGCAAGCCAAACCCAAAAATAAAGTGTTTTACACTGAAATCTCTCTCTAGGGATCATGGCAGAGCAGTTTGTACCCGATGGCCCTCATGCACATCTGTATCAGAATGGCTGGGTGAAGCTGATGAACTGGCAGCACAGCACCATGTACTTGTTCTTCGGTATCTCTGGCATTGCAGATGTTCTCAGCATGTCTTCTCGCCACGTGCCAGTTGGTCTTGACCGCCTCTCCCTTTCTTTAGCTCTCTTTGTGGAAGGTATCATGCAAAATGAGTCATTATTAAAGTAAATATATACAGTGGTAGCCAGCCATTGAGCTTCCTGAAATGTCATTCCCTCTCCTTTCCAGGGTTCCTTTTCTATTTCCATGTCCACAATCGTCCCACTCTGGACCAGCACATTCACTCTCTGCTTCTGTTTGCGGTGTTTGGTGGAGCCGCCAGCACATTGATGGAGGTGTTTAAGCGAGAAAACACAGTGCTGGAACTTCTCAGGTGCAGTTTGGCCATCCTACAAGGCACGTGGTTCTATCAGGTAAGGATCTTAAACTCGTAGAAGAAATTTCTGGTTTAAAAAGAAAATGTTGAGATATCTGTTGTCATTTCAGATTGGGTTTGTGCTGTATCCTCTAAATGGAGAAGAGTGGGATCTGGAAAGACATGACAACATCATGTTTGTCACCATGTGCTTCTGCTGGCACTACACTGTGGCTCTGCTGATCGTGGGCATTTGCTACTGTGGAGTTTTTTGGTGAGTGGACACCATTTTGGATGAATCCAAATGTTTCCACTGTTTCGTTTTGCTTATATTGTTCTCATGATGTTTCCAGTGCTTCAAAATGGTGTGAAGGAAGGCAGCTAGGCGACATGGAGATGGGCCTCAGAAAGTGCACTGTTTCAGATTCTAGCTCCCAGAAGGCTTTGCTCCAGGAATCAGATGAAGAGTAGTGATGACTCCCAAGACTTAATGCACTGAATCCAAAGCTTTTTACTATTTTCTCTTTCTATTGGACTACACTACCAGTCAAAAGTCTTTGAATAGAATGTTCAAGTTAATGTTTTTAAAGAAGTCACTTCTGCTCACCAAGCCTGCATTTATTTGATTCGAAGTACACCAAAAACAGTCAAATTTTTTAATATTTTTACCATTTAAAATAATCTTTCTATTTGAATATATTTAAAAAAAAATGTATTTATGATTTTTTTTACATGATCCTTCAGAAATCATTCTAATATATTAATTTGCTGCTCAAAAAATATTTATTATTATTTATTATTATTATTATTATCATCATCTTGAAAACAGCCAAGTAAATTTTTTCCAGGTTTCTTTGAATAGACAGTTCAGAAAAACAGCATGTATCTGAAATACAAATATTTTTGTAACATTATATTTATTTATCTTCACTTTTGAAGTCATCCTTGCTAAATAAAAGTATTCATATCTATAATTTCTTTTCTAAAAATTAAATTATACTGACTCTAAGCTACTGAATGGTCCAAAATTGTTACAAAATGTTACAAAAGCTTTTTGTGTCAAATAAATGCTGATCTTTGGATGTTTCTATTCATCAAAGAATCCTGAAAAAATACACTCAACTTTTAGAATTTAAATATTCTAAAAATAGGTTTTAAATATTGGTAATAATAATAATAAATGCTTCTTGAACAGCAAATCGGCTCATGTGAGGATCATGTGACACTGTAGACTGGAACAATGATGCTGAAAATGTAGCTTTGATCACATGAATATTCTTTTTTTTACATTTTAAAATATGTTACAACAGAAAAGTGTTATTTTAGAAAGTAAAAATATTTCAGAAATTGTACTAATTTTGCTGTACTTCGACTCAAATAAATGCAGGCTTGGTGAGCAGGAGAGACTTCTTTAAAAAACATTAAAAAAACTTACTGTTCAAAAACTTTTGACTGGTACTGTATATGAGTTTATGTTTGCATCATTTCACTGCAAAAGATTTAAAAGATTTCCTTGTGCTCATGCTGAAAATATCATATTCGAATAGACTTGTAAATAATGTGGTTGTCACAGGTGTCAGACGCACCTGGAAAACCCTGAGATTTGCCAAACTAGATGTATAAAATAGATCACGATATTCTTTTAGGATATCAAACACTTTGAATGATATTCACTCCAATATACCTAGTTGCATGACAATGCATTCAAATATTTTCTAATGAAATGTAAATAAAAAATATACTCGCTTGTAATTGTTGTCAGTTTGATTCATGTTACTGACCACATTATGTAAACAAAGTGGCCCAAACCAGGCAAATAGTTTTTTTACATATACACAATTTAAATGCCAGGTTAAGCCCTAGATTCGGTTTGGTTGAGTTAACATGACAGTTGTTTTGTTTTGATTTGTTTCGCTTAGCACAGTCATTTATTTATCATAACACAAACAGTGGCTACTGAATATAAACAGTACTTGTTAAATTACATTTCTTTCGAAGAACATAAGATATCAAAAGCACAAATAAACTTGCCTGTGTACATGTCAACAGCTTCTTGAGAAAGGCCATTCACTTTAACCAAGATCATAGACTGATATGACCCTTACAGTATATCAGCATCCAAATCCTACTTCCTTTTTTCAGGAACTTCAGCAATCAGCAAATAACTGAAATGCTGGGAACAAAGCTGCGTCAGGACAAGTACTTAGAATCTGACACTGCTTTGCCCATATCAAAATATCATGGGAAAGTAGAAGTTTTTTTTTTTTTTTTTTTTAGTTTTGAGGTATATGCTGCTTTTAATGATGTTTATGAAGAGGCTAGAGCTATGGCCTTTATCTACTGTAGGTCTCACTGAGGATCTGGGTTTGTCTTCGGCGAGGGTGCTGTAGAGACCACCACCGTCGACACTGTGGATTTCGGAGAGCTGGCGGCTGTGCGCTGTAGCTGCTGCGCCGGTACCGTCTGTATTCGAACCTGGGGCACAGAAACAAATTTGGTTTACTCACACGTATGGTTTGGCTTGTAAGGCCAGTTTTAGTTTGTTTAGGAGTGAGGTAGTGAAGTCTGATGAGTCAACCTGTGTGGCTTGTCCCTGCTGCTGTAGCTGCTGCAGCTGTTGAGCAGTCACAAAGCTGACAGGCTTGTTCCCAGCAATCAACTTGGTGCCTGCCGGCATGGTAGTCAGGATAATGTTCCTCCCCAGGTTGCTGATACTAAAAACAAAACACATATTTGCCATTTCAGCTAATAGGGAACTTTAATAAAAAAAGCCTACAATTTAAGATTGCCATTTGTTTACTAGGACTGGGCTCGATTCGATTCAATATAGATTACTTTGGATATATATAAGGGTACAGAAGATCGCAGATTTTAAGTAAAAAAAAAATCTCAACTAATGCTGTAAAAGGTACATGAGAGTCAGTTGGTTCTACATTAATACTGAAGGTTAAAATTATAATATTAAACAAAAAGTTGACTTTAAATTACATCATTACATGTCTAATCCAATTGTTTTTTAAAATATCTGTCCCTGGACCACAAAACTTGTCTTAAGTAGCACAGGTATATTTTTAGCAATAGCCAAAAACACACAGTGCATTATTCAAAATTGTTCGATTTTTCTTTTAAGCCAAAAATCATTAGGATATTAAGTAAAGATCATGCTCCATGAAGATATTTTGTAAATTTCCTACTGTAAATATAACAAAACTTAATTTTTGATTAGTAATATGCATTGCAAAAACTTCATTTGGACAACTTTAAAGGCGATTTTCTCAATATTTATATTTTTTTGCACCCTCAGATTCCAGATTTTCAAATAGTTGTATCTCAGTTAAATACTGTCATATCCTAACAAATCACACATTCCATTTTCAATGGAAAGCTTATTTATTCAACTTTCAGATTATGTAAAAATCTCAATTTTATAAAAAAAAAATTTACCCTTGTGACTGGTTTTGTGGTCCAGGGTCACATATAAACATTTAAATTGAGTCTGTCATAAAAACGTGACAGCCATATTAACAGCACTGAACGTAAACAATGCCACTGTCGCATATTTTGCTGATTATTGCTGCCGAAAATGGTCAGTTATTGTCATGTTTTGGGCTGTACTAATCGGTTGGACCGGGAAAAACATCTGGAGTACTATAGACTGCTAAAAGTTATAACAAATCAAGGAGAAGAGTGTAAAAAACAGGAACAAAAGGCGTTTGTGGTTGGCCAAACTAAACCAGGATTTCCAGGGCAAGAATCTTGACAACATTTGTGTTTGTTCTTATCATTTCCAGTCAGGTAGGTGAAATATTAGGCTAATATCTTAATACTGCTTGTGCTTATCTTTACCACCTATTAACTTTAATTTGTCAAAATATTGTGCCCTTTCCTGCTTACTAAGTCTTTTTTCTATATGATTTAGCAGCTTCCACATGTTTTTTCCATGGTTTAGACAGCATAAATTAGCAGAACGTGTTCAGTAGTACATTAACTATGCAAACCATGCTGTTGTTTACATCCGAGTATCACCAATATGACTGCGCACCCGGATAACTGACAAAATTGTAAATCCTCTATTGAAGCAACGGGACAATCAGTTTACACACGTTTCATGCTGCTGCTTCTTATGAACCGAGGTGCTACAACGATCTTTCACTCCACATTAAACATCGCCAAAATGGCATTTATTGTTTGAATACTGTGATAAAATGGACAGAATTTAAAATCTGAGACTTTGTTTCACATCAAAAGTTAACAAAGCACAAAGCTTATTGCCATTTATTGAATGGGAGGCGTGCTACAATGTTTCGGTAATTACCTAAAAGCTAGTCTCAGCCTCAGACGTCACGCCCACGGAACGTTGGCTAAACGTCTGATGCATATGGTACACTTAACTGGAAACACTTCAGGAATGTCGAAGTCGTCATCTGATTAGTTGAATCTGACCAGATTTCTGGGAGACACGAGTGTCGCGTTTATTTTCGGTCCGCCGGGAAACAAAGCGCAGACTGATTTACTCGGCGTTTTGCTAATAGGTGCTTATGCAGACACCATTGTTGTTATACACATATGCAACGTTCTCCGTCTTCTTCGTTATCTTTCAATGCTGGTTATTTCAATGACTGACTTGTTGCACGCCAGTCTGTTGTTGTGGGGGCGTTTCCACGCACCGAAACGTGACGCTGAACGAAACGAACTGTGATTGGTTGTTTGACATGTCGATCAAATGGTCTTATGGGCGGGCCTTGGCCAATGAAAGCTGCCATGAATTCCAGACCTTCAGCCGTCACTCTGAAGGTCTGGCTACGCGAGACTACCTAAAAGCAGACTAGACTAATCAGCTCTTGGGATTTAAGAATCAATATAGTTTCGTAAAAAAAAAAAAAGAATGGATTAAAATCGAGGAATCAATATTTTTATACCCATCCCTATTGTTTACTATTAAATGATGAAACAGAATGCTTACTTAGTGCTTATGTTCCCTTTAAGTATGGGAGTAGTAACCACACTCTTATTTTTCAAGGGTTGGCTGAGGACAGATAGAGGCACTGTGATCCTTGTGGGAAGTTTCCCCTGAAAAGAGCAAAGATTAGAGTTTCAATCATCATCATAACAGTTGTGCACAACAGACAGTAGCTCTGCTCCAAAGCCTAACTCCATCCTAACTGAAATTACATCCCAGATTTGCAACACTCTATAGTGTGTGAATGATGTGCTACCAGAATAGGCAGTACATTTTTGTGACTTTATTAGATTTATTTGTTTTATATTAAAGGGTTATTTCACTCAAAAATTTAAATTTTGTCATTGATTACCCACCCTCATGTTGTTTCAAACCTGTAAGACCTTCATTCATCTTCGTAACACAAATTAAGATATTTTCAATGAAACCAGAGAGCCTTCGGACTCTGCATAGACATCAATGCAACTGACATGTTTAAGGCCCAGAAAAGTAGAAAGGATCGATAAAATAGGCCATGTGACATCAGTGGTTCAACCGTAATGTTATGAAGCTACGAGAATACAAAAATAATGACTTTATTCAACAATATCTACTCTTCCGTGTCAGTCTTCGACGTGTGTTCCAGGAATACCACGACTGAACATGAACGCTTGTCGAAGACTGACATGGAAGAGAAGAAATTGTTGAATAAAGTCATTGTTTTTGTTTTCTTTGCACACAAAAAGTATTCTCGTAACTTTAAAAAAAATTTTTTATCAGTGTCCTTACTACCTTCCTGGGCCTTGAACAAGGTAGTTGCGTTGCTGTCTATGCAGGGTCAGAAAGCTCTCAGATTTTATGAAAAATATCTAAATTTGTGTTCCGCAGATGAACAAAGGTCTTATGGGATTGGAACGACATGGGTGAGTAATTAACGACAGAACTTTCACTTTTGGATAAACTAGCCCTTTAATACTATTCAGGATTCAGAGAAATAAATTACACTTTAAAATATATTAAAATAGAAAACAGTTTTTCGAAATAAATGCAGCCTTCTTTCGAAAGCATTAAAATATATTACCAACCCCAAAGTTTTAAACAGTTTTATAAATTTTTCTACTAAAAAGTGCTTTTTGAACAACCTTCTGTCACACCTATTAATTCTGAAAGGTGTTGATGAAATTAATCAGATACTGTACTAAAAGACAAACTTACAGCTTGTGTGGCTACAACAGTAGCAGTGACGGGCACCTGTCTGACTGTGGCCGCAGCAGTGCCCAAAGAAAGCGTTGATCCTGTGCCTGCAGGGCCCAGCGTCACGCCTTTGGCCCCTCCCACTCCACTGGTGGCTATGGTAACAGTGGCTGCCCCTGATGAAACCGTGACAGGCTTTGTACTTGTGCTGGTTGTGCTGATTGAGACAGTCTGACCTTGTTTCTGAGGGATTACCCCAAGGTTTGGCACTATTCGAATAGTGGTGCCCGCTTTCGAGTCGGACGAGGTGACGGTTGAGAATGTACGGGCCTTGGAATCAGCCATAGTGACGGCCAAGGCGGGCATGAGGCGGATGGCGGTGTCACAGGCAGCCTTCAGCTCCGGGTGAACCTTTACTAGGGTGGCCGGTGCTTTAGCAGCCAGGTTCTCAGCTGTCACGGATACAGCGGTGCTAGAGGCAGGAGGTGAGGGCTGAGGTTGAGACACGTGTAGTGTAGCAGAGATGCTCTTGCTGCCTGAGCTTGTAGCACTGCTCAGCATGTCTGGAGTGAGTTTGACAGTGGCCACTGGAGATTTAGTGAGGGTGGCCATCATGTCTGGGGTGATGCGAAGTACCGTTTGACCTTTGGCGTCGGTCGTAATTGAGGAGGGAGGTAAGCGGAGGACATCCTTCCCCTGAATGCGGAGGTTAGTGGCAGTGAGAGGGATCCCTGCCCCGCTTTGGGTCTTTACACCTAACTGACCAGTGATTGCAACCTGAAAAAAAACAAACAAAAGTGAGTGAGATTCAACATGGAAATAGATAGGTTAAAGTGATTTTCATGTCGTTTCAAACCCCTAAGTCCTTCGTTCATCTTCAGAACCAGAATTAAGATAGTTTTGATCAAATTTGTGAGCTTTCTGATGTCACATGGACTATTTTTTAATGATGTCCTTACTACCTTTATGGGCCGGGGAACATTTCAGTTGTGTTGCTGTTTGTGCAGGGTCAGAAAGCTCTCAGATTTCATCAAAAATATCTTAATTTGTGTTCTGAAGATGAACAAAGGTCTTACAAGTTTGGAACGACATGAGGGTTACAGAATTTTAATGTTTTTGCGTGAACTATCCCTTTAAGTAAGCATAAGATGACACCAAAGGTAATCTTAATGCAAAAACATTAAGATTCACATACACCTTGCAGAACCTGCAAAATGTTAATTATTTTACAAAAATAAGAGGGATCATACAAAATGCATGTTATTTTATTTAGTTCTGACCTGAATAAGATTTCACATTAAAGACATTTGTTCTTTTGTAGTCCACAAGAGAAAATAATAGTTGAATTTATAAAAATTACCCTGTTCAAAAGTTTACAAAAACCTGATTCTTAGTCATGTGTTGTTACCTGAATGATCCACAGCTTTGTTTTTGTTTAGTGATAGTTGTTCATGAGTCCCTTGTTTGTCCTGAAAACAATAAACTGCCTGCTGTTCTTCAAAAAAATCCTTCAGGTCTCACAGATTCTTTGTTTTTTTTTTTCAGCATTTTTGTGTATTTGACACAATATTGTATTTTAACAATGACTATAAGATTTTGAGATCCATCTTTTCACACTGAGGACAACTGAGGGACTCATATGCAACTATTACAGAAGTTTCAAATGCTCACTGATGCTTCAGAAACAAACACGATGCATTAAGAGTCTGGGGGTGAACATTTCTTGTATCTGAAGATCAGGGTAAGTGTAACTTATTTTGTCCTCTGGGAAACATGTAAGTATCTTGTATAGCTTCTGAAGGGCAGTACTAAATGAAAAATAATATGATATTTAGGCAAAACACAGCTGTGGATCATTTCAGGTAACAAGGTATTAAGAATCAAGTGTATGTAAACTTTTGAACTGGGTCATTTTTATAAATTCAACTATTATTTTCTTTTGTGGACTATATGTAAACATCTTTTATGTGAAGTATCTTATTCGGGTCAGCACAATATATCATGCATCCACAGCTTTACCTGGTGTAAACAGTGTCTAATGCACTTTAAGTCAGTGCATACCTGTTTGATAATATTCTGGCTGCTGACACCCTGCAACACTGCAGGTGAAGTTGGGTTGTGTGCCGGGCTGGCGGGTGAGCTAGTCTGAGGTTTGGTTACTGTAACCGCAGAGGCAAGACCTGGAACAGTAAGACTGGCCTGGCCCCGTGAAGCCTGCACCTGAATGGGACTTCCTGCAGACTGGCCTCTTAGTGGTAGAGTCACCACCGCCTGCTCAAAGACAGACAAACAAAAATGTAATAGAGCTGGACATGTTGTCTGTTTATACTACACTGAATGCACACGTTATTGTAATCTGAGATGCTACAGCGCACCTGTGTAATGTTCTTTCCATGGGCCACAGTGACCGGCACCCTGATGTGGTGAGGGCTCTGATGCACCAACGTGGCTGCTTGTCCCGCAGAGGACGTCTGAAGACCGGGCTGGGCGGTGACCACTCGCACCTGAGGCAGAGAACCAGTGGCAGCTGAGTGCGCCACTACCCGAGTCGCAGGCTGCGGAGAGGCCTGCTGGGAAACCTGTGGACTAGGCTGACTGGCAGATAGCAGCGTTCCTAACTGAGGCATGGAAGGAGGAGACACCAACAGGACACTGTGGGTAAAAAAAAAAAAAAGACATTATGATCATTAAAGTCAAATAATGAAGAATGGAGCATGTGAGTAATGATACAGCTGAATTTTAGCTTTGTGTTGCATTGTTACTTTGAAAATTTCCGCTGAATTTTTCCCTGAGATGCACTTCAAAGAAATAGTTCAACTAAAAAAGGAAACCATGTCATTTCCTCACCCTTATGTTGTTTTACACCTTCTTGACTTGAATAGAAAAGGAAAGACTTTCGGTAAACATTCTTTGGAATTTTGAATTTCCTCAGTGTTCCGCAGATGTCAGTCAGTCATATGGGTTTTGAAAATGACGTACTTTGAAGCTGAAAATAATTTGATTGAACTAACTGTAAAGGAACTGGTATTTGCCAGATTAGCTCCTAAAGAAAATTATTTCTAAATTGTTTATCAGCCACTGACCTGGGATTGGTTTTGACAGGTTCTGGGGCGCCTATTTTGGTTGGAGTAGCTGCTGTGGGAGGAAGTGGTGATTTAGGGGTTCCGGGTGTGCTTGGTGTGGGGGTAGTGGGAGGTTGAGCCAGACTGGCAGCTGCAATGGCTACTCCTTCACTCCCTGAGCTCTGACCAGCCTCTGCAGCACCGTTCTTACTTCCTGGTTCCTTGCCACCTGCCTTCTACATTACAAACAAACACACACAAACATAAACATATGCAACAGGTGATGCAAATCGGATGGATCAACAGTGACGCTTTACATGTCAAATTAGCGTGAGACACCAATGTCATGGATGAGGGTGGAGGAACTTACAGGTTTGGGTGCTGGTTTGGGCTTCTGCTGCAGAGCTTTCTTGGCTTTGGCAGCTGCAGCCTGGGCCTGGTGTATTCGCTCTGATTTAAGAGAGATATTCAGATTTAGTATCTGGACTATTTAACATTAAATTAAGCATGTAACTTTGCTCCTAGCTTTTATTTGCATTGTTATTTGAGAATCAGGAAAAACTCAGGAAGCATCTGGTGTGCAGGGCCATGTCTCTAAGCTGGGAATGTGTTGGTATTGATAACTAAAACTAAAATTAATACAAATAATTTTTTGGCATTGAAGTTACAAAATATATAAATACACTACAAGTCAAAAGTTTTTGAACAGTAAGATTTTTAATGTTTTTTCAAAGAAGTCTCTTACTCTCACCAAGCCTGCATTTATTTGATCCAAAGTAAAGCAAAAACAGCACTATTTTGAAATATTTTTTATATTAAAATACTGTTTATTGAAAGTTATTCATGTGATTTCAATGCTGATTTTTTAAAATCATTACTCCAGTCACACAATCCTTCAGAAATCATTCTAATATTCTGATTTGCTGCTCAAAAACATTTATTATTATTATTATTATTATTATTATGTTGAAAACAGCAGAGTAGAATTTTTTCAGGTTTCTTTGATAAATAGAAAGTTCAGAAGAACAGAATTTATCTGAAATTACAAATGTCTTTATCATAAATATTTAGTCAATATAAATCATCCTTGCTACATAAATAAATGACACTGATTCCAAGCTTTTGAATGCTACAGTGTATGTTACAAAAGCTTTTTATTTCAGATAAATGCTTATCTTTGGATATTTCTATTCATCAAAAAATCCTGATCAGCAAATCAGCATATTAAAATGATTTTAGAAAGATCATGTGACACTGAAGACTGGAGTAATGATGCTGAAAATTCAGCTTTGAAATCACAGGAATAAATTACATTTTAAAATATATTTAAATAGAAAACAGTTATTTTGAATAGTAAAAATATATCAAAGGTTCAGAGGTTTCTTTAAAAAAAAAACCATTAAAATTCTTACTGTTCAAAAACTTTTGACTGGTAGTGTATATATTTAAATATTTGATCAAAAATGTACTTTTTTAACTTATATTTTAGTTAGCTGCCAAGACAACATTTTTAAGTTTAAGCTGACTAAAACTAACAAAAATAAACAAATGCCAAATACAAATGTATATACATAACCAAAAACTAATGAATGACATAATTACTAACACTTAAACTGAAATTATCAAAATAAAAAGCTATTAATATATATTAAAACAAAATTAAAGTACATTTATAATACTAAAATTACACAGCTTTGGTATCATCCTGGAATGACTTTGCATGTTCATATTTACCAATAGCAGCATATAGAAACCTGATACAGCCTGCTATTTTCTGAGTACTAAACCTGTTCTACTTGTCAGGCAATATAAATGGGATTCATTAGTGAAGAGTGACAACAAGCACACGCAATGATCGATATTCTGCCTGTGGCGATGAAACCTTTTTGACTTTTTACGTAAATGCATTGGTTACAGGGCTGCTCACCAAACTCCTCCTGGCTCCGGTCTCTGTGGAGGTAGATCCACAGCTTGCGGCCGATGTCGTATTTCACGCAAGGGTCTTTTTCGTAGTGCAGGCGGTCGAGGGCACCGCTCACCACTGTGTTTACCTAAAAATGGACAAAATGTGAGTGTAAGAGTGACTAATGTGTTATAGTAGTAAACACGACAGCACAAAACATGTCTGACCTGAGCACTGGTGACATCAGGGGCTAAGAACTGGGAGTCTTTGAGTAGCTCACAGATTTCAGCTCTAGTGCCTTCTCCATTAGGAAGCCTGGCAGCAGCATCTCGCACTATTCATGCAAAAAGAAAACACATGCGTGCTCCTGTATTGAACCTCAATTCAAATCTGATTTCACTTTCTGAGAATAATAGTTCAGCATTCAAATGCTCATGTCAATCCAAACCCATTTGTGCTTCTTTCCACTGACTGTTCTTGTCATAATAAAGAAACTCAAATAGGATTGGAATGAGATTAGAGTGATTCATTCTTTTTTTTGAAACAGTTATTTTTTTAAGGAACTAACACCAGAAATGCTGAAGAAAAAGGAAGATCATAAATAATCCATGTCAATAAAATCCCTAACAGAACTGCAAAAAGAAAGAGAACACAGCGGTTACCAAGAGATAGTATGGTGACATAGGCCGGTCTGTCGGAGCGCAGTAGAGAATGCTCTCGTGCTTTATTGAGCGAAGTCTCCTTGTCAAAAACTCCCTTGACTGGTCCCACCACAGACTCAAAGCCGTGCATTCGGTAAGTAAAGGCTTTATGCGGTTGATCATAACGCTGCTGCTCCTAAAAAACACAAACATTTAAGTTATTGAAAGAATAATAACAGACTACATTCCAAAAGCGGTGCAACAATGTAAAAAACAATGCGTTTGACAGCACGCCTTCTTAGGGTAGGTGAGACCCAAGCACTAACCTGCTCTTGAAAAACATGCCTTTCCTCTCCTGTACTAGGCCTCACCACGTAGTCAGTCCACCTATACACAAAGTAGGGAAAAAAAAAAACAGTATGAAATGCATGCGTGTGTGCACCAGTCTTAGCTAAAAAGACAAAGGAGTTGTTGTTCAAGTATGACACTGGCTAAGTAAACAGGCCATAATCCACTGTCAAACTCACACTCTGGGTGTTGGAGGAGTGAGCTCTGCAGCTTCTTCTCCCTCTTGCTGTAAAATACATATAAAATCAAAAATTGCTGAGTATGCCATTACATCATTGTGAAAATACATATTAGGCATTTACTACCTTGACAATCACATGATCCTTTGACTCCAGCCATAACTGGCACAGGGCACTTAGATCTTTGTCTCCCTCCTGACTTGGACCTGCAAATATCAGTGTAAAGAAATGTACAATATAGGTCCCACAACCAAAAAACACATTTAAAAAGCAGTTAAGCACTCAAATCAAGATCCTTTTATTATCTATTGAAACCTATTATAATATTTAAAATATCAGTAAATAATTTTTGCATTTTATTCCATTGCCATTTTTAATAATATATATTTTAAATTTTCTTTTAAAGTGAAGTAAAAAAAAAAAAGATATTTTCTTTAACTTCACTTTCAAAAAAACTAAAATATATTATTAAAATGGCAATGGAATAAAATGCAAAAATTATTTCAGTATGATTTTCATAAGTTGAAATAAAGATATTTTCTTTTAAAACTTTATGTAAAAAATGTGTTTTAGTCCATTGACTGAGACTGATTTTCACTACATCCCTACATTTATGATCAGGAAATATTCATGTGTCCCTCTCTCTAACAGCAACATGGTGAGTAGATAGGCCACTTCATTTTAAGGTAAATGTGTTCAAAAGTATGAAAAATCTGTGTGTAACTTAGAGGAACGTCACTACTGTACACCATTTTTCTATAATTAAACACCCTTATTTGGGAGTTACTCCATAACATTTAGTTTTTATATGTTCAGAACTGTGCTAGCTAACCATGTGCTGATAAGCATTTTTGAGCTAGCTCCAAAAGTATCTAAAATTGTCACTACTGAGACCAAAACATACGGTAAAGTTTTGGTAGTGACATCTTTGTTTTTTTTAGGGTGTTGTCCCATAAAATTGTCACTACCATAACAGTCACGAATAAAGCATATCATTGTTTCGGTAGTGACAAAATTTACAAAAATATACAAAATTTTGTACAGTTATGCAAATTTCTTAGTATTTTTGTATGTTTTAGTAGTGTTTTAGTATGTGGGTTAAAATGCTGTAATGAATTTACACATGATCTAAAAACCCCTGGATCTGAACTACACCTTTTTTTAGATTAGTTTTATAGACAAATATAAATTGAATGCATTTACAAAAGTAACATTTTTTCAAAAACAACTGGAGTGTACATAACTGTTCAGTAAGATTTTTTAAAATACTTTTATTCAGCAAGAATTTTTTACATTTCATTACAGTCACTTTCGGTTGTGTACACTGTACTTCTCTTTGAAAATGGTTAGAATATTACTTTTGTAAAGGCATTCAATTTATATTTACCTATTAACTAAAACAGCAAGATACAATTAGAAAAAATTGGGGAGACCATCATACCTATCCACTTCCATTGCTGGGAAAGTTCCTTGAACTCCACAAAAGGTACAAAGCCTGTAGGCAGAGCCATTACACCAGCTGACAGAAAACAGAGATATCAAGCAAAAGCCTAAATATCAACATGCATCATTTAAAATATAAATCATAAACAAATAGCTGCAGGAATTTATCATAAAAAAAAAAACATTTATAAAATCAGGCACACCTTTGCTCTCTCCAGCGAGAAACTGTAGAGCGGGCACTGCCAACTCTGACCAGCAGGGGGCCATAGAGAACCAGGGGTTGAGTGTGCTGGCTGGAGATGACTGCCACTGTTGGACTTTCTCCTCCATCTGACAGCAACAGAAAAATGGAAAAACCACAATGCTTAGTTTAGGATGAGCAGCAAGGTCAGTGAAATATCTATTTCTGCAAACTTCAGGTATTTCAGATATTACTAAGTTTGGACACTCCCGACTGAATGTATACAGCATTTCTCATGATTACAAGACTTTTTTGGTCTAAAGGAAATGCAGAAATTAGTTTTTCTAATTTTAATTGAATTGACATTTTTTATTAAAATTGTATTCATTTACAATACTACAACTTTAAAATGTAATGTGCAAAAACTTGGCAACATATACTGGAAGTCCTTTAAAACAGCTTAAGGATCCCAGGATGCACCTTATGAAGAAGACTGTGCGTAACCAAAGTATGATGAATGTTATATATAAGAATTTTTCTATTATTTCACTGCTTAATTCCTATACCATATACCCTACTGTTCAAAAGTTTGGTAAGATTTTATTTGTGATCTTACGCTCACTAAGGCTGCATTTATTTGACTAATAACATAGTAAAATGTCAATATCATAATCATTTAAAATAACCGCTGTCTGTGTGAATACTTTTTAAAATGTCATTTATTCCTGTAATGGCAAAGCTAAATTTTCAGTGTCAGATGATCCTTCAGAAATACACTTATTTGTATCAAGATTTAAAGTCTTTGCTGTCATTTTTGATCAACTTTAACTTACTATTGAAATCTTACTTTGTATTACAACTAAATGGTAGTGTGTCTGCATATTACATAGGTGCTACTTGTACCACGGAGGATGTTGCTAGACTTTCCAGTCTGAGGACGTCCTCCAGCAAATGAAAAAAGCTCATGGCTATCTCTTCCACTGTGTCAGGGCTCCTCTGGGACTCATCCATGGGCCTTTGATACAAAGTGAAACAGATGAGTGTTTAGATATTTAAATGCTGAGAGTTTTGAACAAAGTATCTTATGCACAGTAGAAAGACCTACTCTTCTTTAACGCTTTGTGGAGGAGCAATGGGGACATCAGCAAGACCCGAGTTCACAGAAGGTGCTGACATCTGAACATCGCAGACCTCCTCCGATTCCATTTTTATAGGCCGCATCTTTTTCTTCCTCCTCTCTTCCTTTATTTTCTTCTTAGGTAAAGCCAGGTCAAAGACAGCTACAGGGCAAAAGCACAGACAACGAGTACATAGATTTCCACATGCTGCAATCACTCATGCAATTCATAGTCGGATAGTTCACCCATAAAATTAAGATTCTGTCATTAATTGCTAATGTGTCAGTTGCTTTGCTGTCTATGCAGGGTCAGAAAGCTCTTGGATTTCATCAAAAATATCTTAATTTGTGTTCTGAAAGTGAACAAAGCAGGTTTGGAATGACACGAGGGTGAGTAATTAATGACAGAATTTCCATTTTGGGTGAATTATTCCATTAATAGAAACAACTAAGCATATTATTCTCACTTGTAACAGATCCTTTTCTGCCGATGTTGACTCGTGACATGATATCACCAAGATGGAGGTCAGAGGTCATCAGGTCAGGGTGGTCCTAAAAATGACATCATTACTTATATCTATATTGTCTTTTAGTGCCATGATTTTCAATCTTGGGTCAATCTTGGCACACAATGTGTGTGTGTGTGTGTGTGTGTGTGTGTGTGTACCTGGTATTCATCACGTTGTGGTGACCAAATGTCCCCACAAGGATAGGAATACCAGTAGATTTTGACCTTGTGGGGACATTTCTCAGGTCCCCATGAGGAAACAGGCTTATAAATCATGCACAATGAGTTTTTTTGAGGAAGTAAAAGTTTGCACAATCTCCTGTGAGGGCTAGGTTTAGGTGTAGGGTAGGTGTAGGGCGATAGAAAGTACGGTTTGTACAGTATAAAAACCATTACGCCTATGGAATGTCCCCATAAAACATGTAAACCCAACATGTGTGTGTGTGTGTGTGTGTGTGTGTGTGTGTGTGTGTGTGTGTGTGTGTGTGTGTGTAAAATATTTGTTTATTCTAAAATAAACATCACAGAGTTTCTTAAAGGAGAAGTTCACTTGCAGAACTTTTTTTACAGATAATTTTCTCACCCCCTTGTCATCCAAAATATTCATGTCTTCTTTGCTTCAGTCCTAAAGAAAAAATTTCATGATTTTTCTCTATATAGTGGACTTCTATGGTGCCCAGAGTCCGGCTTCAAACGATCCCAAACGCGGTTGCAAATGAACCCAGACAAAGAAGAAGGGTTTTATATAGCAAAACGATTTTTTTATTTTTTATTACAATTTATATAATTTTTAACCTCAAATGCTCGTCTTGTCTTGCTCTACCTGAACTCTGTTTTTTTCCGATTAAAGACAGGTATGTCGCAAAACTCCCATCTAATTTTCTCCCTCCACTTCAAAATTGTCCTGCATCGCTGTTTTATCTTTTTAAGTGTGTTTGATCTTCTTTGCATGTTCACTTTGCAAACACTGGGTTGGTACTTCTGCAGCGATGTAGGATGATTTTGAAATGATTTTTGAAGTTGAGGGAGAAAATAAGATGGGAGTTTTTCGACATACCCTAACTGTCTTGAAACGGCAGAGCTAGACAAGATGAGCGTTTAAGGTTAAAAAGTATATAAATTGTAATTTAAAAAAAATTAAATAAATAACTGATTGTTTGGCTAAATAAGATCCATCTTCTTCAGCTGGGATTGTTTACAACCGCATTTGGGATAGTTTGAAGCCACATTTAAACTGCATTTTGGAAGTTCAAACTCCATAGAAGTCCACTATATTGAGAAAAATCCTGAAATGTTTTCCTCAAAAAACATAATTTCTTTACGACCGAAGAAAGACAGACAGGGGGTGAGTAAATTATATGTACATTTTTGTTCTGAAAAATTAACTTCTTCTTTAAAGGTGCAGCAGGAAAAACTAAACTAAAAATAACTAACATATAGCATTATTAATAATGATGAAGTGGTATTATCAATATTGTGGTATAGCAATATCATCGTGGTCACATGACAATAGGAAAAATAGGTCTTCCAAACAGTGTACATTAAAATATATGTAAAGTTTTTATTCTAACATTAAAAGGTTATTGTTGTGTTTTGGGCCATTATGCTTTGTCATGATGCTTTATTTTAGCGGCAGATGATTACAGCATTTGACTAGATTTGTAGTGAGACACGTTTTTGAATTGCTGTCAGCTAGCGGTTTAAATGGATAATGTTATTTGCAGTGCAAATTCAAAATATCTCTCTCAAGTGTTGAATGTAGGAAAGAAGTATTGTAATTTCCCTACCGTAGTGTAACGCAAAAATAATATAGCAATGAAAAATTCATTTAGATTTATTTTACAGTGAAATAGTTTTTACAATATATGACTATTACTGTCATAGAAATAACAATAATATAAAATTGTTATTATTATTATATTCTAATTTGTTTGACTTCTTAAAACACCAGTGTAAATGTAATTTAGACTGAGACAGTATATCACAAATAAAAAGATGGTTGAGTCCCCTTTAAAGTTCAGGTACAAGTCAATTCACTTTTTTCTGATTTAAGTTTCTTAGTTAAGAACATGGGTTGGAGCTCTTTTGAAATCTCTCAAAGTGCATTAGAATTTAACTTTAAAATGTACTTTTTTCCAAAGTCTTCATTTGTCTTTCTTTCTTTTTCTAAATATCGCAATAAAAATGGACTTCATATCAAGACATTATCGTATTGTGAGATTTTGATATTGTTATATCCCTAATTATTAACATAACTGGATGTTGGGTAGAACACAAACAATAAAGTAATAAAACAGTGACCCCTTTTGGCAACTTACTGGCTGTCGTTTTCTTTTCTCTCTGTGCCTGTGCAGCATGGCTCTTAGCTCCTTCTCACCCATCTCAGGCTTGTCTACATGGAAAATCATATTTAGCATCTTATAATGTCATAGAGCAATAAAGCTATAGTTTTAACTGACCTCTGGTTTTCATGTCCTGAGTAGAAAGGCTGGGAAGCACCCTGAGAGAGACAGTTGGAGTTGGGGAGGAGGGCGACTGAGGAACAGGCAACCAAGAGGCTGTATCTGCTTACACAAACACAAAATGATCATATGGATTACATGAACACATAAAGGTGCTGAAAAAGATAAGTTTTCACACTACATCAAACCCACCATCTTCATCAGATGACACATTACTGTCCCCACACTCTGTTTTCACATCCTTTAGTATATGACCCACTCGACGTCTCACTCTCTGCTCCAGCATCTCTTTATGAGACGGGGCAGGGTACCGCCGTTTTACAGCAAGCTCAGGTCCACTGCGAACTGCCAAATCCAACAATTCCTACATTACAAGAGAAACACATAAACCACGTGCATTTATTAGTAGTTGATTACTTCCAAAGTTTTAGATTTTTTTTTTTTAAGTTTTTGAAAAGCCTTTTATGCTCATCAAGGCTGCATTTATTTGATCAAAAACACAGTAAATAGATTATATTGTGAAATAGTATTGCCATTTAAAATAACTGTTTTCTATTTTAATATATTTCAAAATGCAATTTTTTTTTGTGATGGCAAAGCTGAATTTTCAGCATCATTACTCCAGTCTTTAGTGTGACATGATCCTTCAGAAATCATTCTAATATGCTGTTTTGCTGCTCAAAAATCATTTCTTAATATTTTCAATGTTAAAAAACAGTTGTGATGCTTAATATTTTTGTGGAAATCATGACAAATTTTCTCAGGGGTTCTTTGATCAATAGATTATTTAATTGAAACAAATGTTTTGTAACATATTAAATGTCTTTACACTCACTTTTGATTAATTTAATGCATCCTTGCTGAATAAATGTATTAAGGGGAGACACTGCAGGCAAAAACAGTTTTTTTATGCACCTGTCAAGATTGAGATTTTGGACTTTTTGGTTTTTCATTAAGTGTTTTTTCAGACTAGCGGAAAGAAAACATCCAAAAGACACCTTTAAGTGTTTCTTTTCTAGCACTTTATCTATTTGTGTCAATAGATCTCAATTACAATACATATTTTTACAAGCAGTTTTCTCAAAATGAGTTTTTCCTCCTACACTGAGCCATAATTCTCCACTTCAGTAGCATTTACACACACCAAAAGTTACATTTATATTCCTGTCTATATCCTGAAGCTTTTTACAGAGGGATTTGTTCATATAAAATTTGCCCCTCAAATTTGCTATTTTATTGTCCCTCAAAATTGTGAAAAATATCGTTTTCTGTGACAAAATGAGATACCCAAAATTCCCTCTGTAAAAACATTTGACTCTAATATGTCAAAAAAAAATTAAACAAGAATTTTGAAACTGACTTCACTGACTTCAATTTGCATATAAAAATCTAACATTTAAGAAAACTTGTAATACAAAAAAAAATGTTTGCAGTTATCAATGTAATCAATCAACTGGTTAAGTAAGGCAATGACTTTTAGTTATTTTTTTTGTTACGCTCTTCACCTGCGGTGTCTAAATTAGCTCTTCTGTGAGGTCTGTGATTTTTCTATACCTTTCTAGAAACCAGGATCTGCTTGAGTAGTTTGTGGTAGTACTGTTGAAGTGAGTAGACGTGCCTTTTTTTCTGCGATTTGGCACAAAGTTGTCTGTACTTGACCACCTCTGGGTTAAAGTAACCATCTAAGGAAAGATGAACAAATTAATATTCATGAAGTTGCATTTTAGAGAAGTTAACATTGTATTTTAGAATACACAGATTGAAAATAAAGACAAAAAGAGTGACCTCTGAACAGCTTCTGGGCAATGTGCAAGGGGTTTCCGAAGAAGAAATTCTGGTTGTTGAAAAGGTCACTGATGATGCTGTTCTGTTCGGAAATGTTATTCTCGGAGAACTGAGGCAGGAGTTGACGTAGATGTGTGCGCTGAGCATCTGTGAGCACATCTGTCCATGTGCTCTCACTCAAGGCTGAGAAGAATATCTCTGGCTGCTCTTACACAAAGACAAAAATGCACACGAGATAGAGGGGCTAGTTTATTTTTCACTCTCATGTTTTCATAAAATAATAAAAAAGAAGGATGATAACTCACGTCCTCCAGCAAATCTTCAGGAACCCGTACTCTACAGTTTCCCAACATGCACTCCTCCATCACACGTCCATCCTGGTCCATTCCAGACTCCAGTGGGTCTGTTAACATGTGATCTAATGCATCCATCTTTGCCTAACCGTTCACAGCAGCACAAACGGTATCTGTGGGTTTACAAAGTTAAATATTATCAACTAAAGAAGGTCTAAAGACATGAGGAAAGCAGTATTTTGTAAGACTTTTTAGTAATTAACTTGTCTTTTGAAAAAACACTACCAGTCAAAAGCGTTTGGACAGGAAGGTTTTTAATTTGTAATGTTAAAGAAGTCTCTTCTGCTTACCAAGCCTGCATTTATTTGATTCAAAATACAGCGAAAGCAGTAATATTGTGAAATATTTTTACTATTTAAAATAACTGCTTTCTATTTGAATATTTTTTAAAATGTAATTCATTCCTGTGATCAAAGCAAAATTTTCAGCATCATTAATCCATTAATCCTTCATTGTCACATGATCCTTCAGAAATATATTAGATTTTTAAATATATTCATATAGAAAACAGTTATTTTAAATAGAAAATAATTCAAAATGTTACAGTTTTTGCTGGCTTGGTGAGAAGAGACTTCTTTAAAACACATTAAAAATCTTAGTGTTCAAAAACTTTTGACTGGTAGTGGATATCATTATTAAATGGCTGCATTTTACACAATTGTATCTAACACAGCATTCGTGATAATGAGATATATGATATATTTTACTTATGAGGACAACAAACCAGACGAAACTAAAATAGAAAAACTATGAAACCGCCTATTATTTCCTGTATTAACAACTTGTACGTATGTATTTATGACAAAAGGCACATGTAATAACTATCTTTGATGTGTTGCTAATTATGCTACTAGCTAATACAACGAGCTAACAGTCTCGTTCAGCCTTTTAATCTATTTTGAAGTAATTACCAAAATCTATCGTTTTCGTTTATCTATTTTACGTATATCAGATAAACATTTAAAGCATCTTACCATGAATGTGGGTGGAAATTAGGAATGAATATGTTAGCTAGCTCCGCACAAGGGCGGTAGGAATAATAACATTGGTGCACATTTCCGGTCTGTCATCAACTTCCGTTCATTCTGCAAAAGAATGATTTCTCAAAAATATAAAATACTCACAAGTCTATATATTCGTGCATAAATAAATATATACTTAAACGTGCAAATAATGAATAAATGAATAAATAAATGAATACGAAAATGTTCAAGAAAAGGCGAATATTCCTATTTTTCTCTGTTGCAAAGACACAGCATCACACACAAGCAAACGTTTTCATCCAAACTTTAAGAATTCAGAATCATTTTATAATAGCTTTTGGATAAATAAATTAACAAAGTAAGTTCAACTATTCACATTATTTGCATAGGTTTCATCCTTCATAAGACAATACAAGTTTAGTTATGAATTTAATTCAATTTTAAATTCACAAATGCAAATAATAATTCCAAACCTTACACTACAATTAATAGAAATAGACAGAAATAAGGCATTGCGTAAATATCAATGAATAATATATAAACAAAAAGTAAGATACTTTTTAGATGATTAAAAGTATTCATAGATCTTGGGTTAACCTATTAACATGTTAAATTTGTTATATGTCACCCTGCTCCACAAAACCGGTATTTTTTTTTTAAATATTGAGACAATATTTGGCCAAGATACAGCTATTTAAAAATCTGGAATCTAAAAAAAAATCGCCTTTAAAGTTCTTAGTAAGGCATATTACTAATCAAAAATTAGGTTTTGATATATTTACGGTAGGAAATTGACAAAATATCTTCATGAAACATGACTAATTATCCTAATGAATTTTGGCATAAAAGAAAACTCTATAATTGTGACCCATACATTATATTTTTGGCTATGCTACTTAAGACTGGTTTTGTGGTCCAGGGTCACATATTTAAAATGCAGTTGTTGCAATTGTAATATTTTTCACAACTTTCTTAAAATATAGCATCAACTCCTGAATACACAACATGAAAGTAAGCAAATGCAAAGCAGATTAGAATTTACCTTTTAATGTTTATCAAAGAACCCACAGTATCAAGGCACATTATGGGAACGCCAATCCCCCAAGGAGGGCATTAACAAAAATAAAAATCTAACATTTTGAAACTAAATCACAGATACACAGTAAAACAAAAATGATGTAAACAAAATGCAAAAATAGAATCTAAAAAAAAATCACCACTTGTTTGAACAGAACATAAAAATGCTGATATTTTCATATTTCAAGTTTCAAAATTTTGATGGATGTAAAAGAAATCTAAGGAGCAAGAACACAGTCATCTATACACACACACACTTAGTCTGCTATCAACTAACATACAAAGCTTATAGAAATTATAGAATTTCATCAGCCCACATGTAAAAATAAAATGCCATTTCACAGGACATTAACTGTCCAGAATAAATGAAAACAATACAATTATTTCTTATTACTTAGCCATAAAAGACAAATGTGCACAGATCTGATCATGAATCATGAATTAATACATTATGCCAACATTTACATTACAAAAGTCCCTGACAACCACTCAAGACTTAATAAGCAAGGCAGCAAGAATACTTTTCCTCCACAGCAAGAGCAACATTTGAGCTCAAATACAGCACATACCACATAGGCAAAACACTCTTAAGTGTGTAAATACATGGAGAAATTGAAGATATTTATATTTACGGAAAATTAAAGTAAAAAAAATTAACTGTGGACATGTGGGCTGATTATAGGAATCTTTATGGCTTCTGAAATACAAATATAAATGCTTTAATTATCCTCAATAACTCTTAATACATTTTATGTTTTAGTCCATTTCTTGTCACGGTTGTGACATTATACCCCTGTCTTCTCTCTGATCCAGCTGCGGTATTCTGTGACCCGTGTGTAAACTCCAGGCTTGTTCCTGCGGCCGCAGCCATCTCCCCAACTCACCACTCCAACGAGAAACATGCGGCCACTGCTCTCAGTGGAAGTCATCGGACCGCCTGAGTCACCCTGGCAGAGGAATGAGGAATATATGTGTGTTACTAAGAAATGCAAGACTATGACATGTATCTGTATGTGAAAAAAACAGATCTTTCATTTCACCTGACATGCGTCTACACCTCCACTCAATACACCTGCACAGATCATGCGTGGTGTTATCCCATCATCCATCAGCCTGCTGCACACAGTGGTGTTAATAATGCGCACCTCGGCCTTCTGCAACACTGATGCAACATCTTCTGAAGCATGGAGAAGAAACATTTTCTTAGCTTACCAACAATTTTAATGTGTAATCTTTTTTTAAAAATATATAACTACCATTCAAAAGTTTGGGGCCAGTAATTTTTTTTCTTTCTTTATTTGTTTGAAAGAAATTAATACTTTTTTTCAGCAAGGATATGTTAAATTGACAAAAAGTGATAGTAAAGACTTGAAATAGTTTCTAACATTGATAATAAATCAGCATATTAGAATGATTCCTAAAAGATCATGTGACACTGAAGACTGGAGTAATGATGCTGAAAATGTATCTTAGACTTTTTTAAAAAACATTAAAAATCTTACTGATCCTAAACTTTTACATGGCAGTGTACAGTGAGGGAAAAATATTTGATCAGAGAAATGATCAAAGAAATGATCAGTCTATAAATTTAATGGTAGCTTTATTTTAACAGTGAAAGACAGAATAACAACAAAAAATACAGAAAAACACGCTTCAAAAAAGTTATAAATTGATTTGCATTTTAATGAGTGAAATAAGTATTTAACCCCCTATCAATCAGCAAGATTTCTGGCTCCCAGGTGTTTTTTTTTTTTTTTACAGGTAACAAGCTAAGATTAGGAGCACTCTCTTAAAGGGAATCCACTTACTCTCAGCTTGTTACCTGTGTAAAAGACACACCTGTCTACAGAAGCAATCATTCAATCAGATTCCAAACTCTCCTCCATGGCCAAGACCAAAGAGCTGTCCAAGGATGTCAGGGACAAGATTGTGGACCAACACAAGGCTGGAATGGGCTACAAGACCATCGCCAAGCAGCTTGATAAAAACGTGACAACAGTTGGTGTGATTATTTGCAAATGGATAAAACACAAAATAACTGTCAATCTCCCTCGGTCTGGGGCTCCATGCAAGATCTCACCTCGTAGAGTTTCAATGATCATGAGAACGGTGTGGAATCAGCCTAGAATTACACTGGTGGATCTTGTCAATGATCTCAAGGCAGCTGGGACCATAGTCTCCAAGAAAACAATTGATAACACACTACGCCGTAAAGGACTTAAATCCTGCAGTGCCCACAAGGTCCCTCTGCTCAAGAAAGCACATGTACAGACCCGTATGAAGTTTGCCTGTGAACATCTGAATGATTCAGAGGAGAACTGGGTGAAAGTGTTGTGTTCAGATGAGACCAAAATCAAGCTGTTTGGCATCAACTCAACTCGCCGTGTTTGGAGGAGGAGGAATGCAGCCTATGACCCCAAGAACACCATTCCCACTGTCAAACATGGAGGTGGAAACATTATGCTTTGGGGACGTTTTTCTGCTAAGGGGACAGGACAACTGCACTGCATCAAAGGGACAATGGAAAGGGCCATGTACCATCAAATCTTGAGTGAGAACCTCCTTCCCTGAGCCAGGGCAATGAAAATGGGTCGTGGATGGGTATTCCAGCATGACAATGAGCCAAAACACACGGCCAAGGCAACAAAGGAATTGCACAAGAAAAAGCACATTAAGGTCCTGGAGTGGCCTAGCCAGTCTCCAGACCTTAATTACATAGAAAATCTGTGGAGGGAGCTGAAGGTTTGAGTTGCCAAACATCAGCCTCGAAACCTTAATAACTTGGGGAGGATCTGCAACGAGGAGACAAAATCCCTCCTGAGATGTGTGCAAACCTGTTGGCCAACTACAAGAAACGTCTGACCTCTGTGATTGCCAACAAGGGTTTTGCCACCAAGTACTAAGTCTTGTCTTGTGAAGGGGTCAAATATTTATTTCACATTTAACTTTTTGGAAATGCTTTTTCTTTTACTGTTTAAATTTTGTTGTCAGTTGGCAAACATACAAAATCAGCAGGGGATAAAATATTTTTTCCCCTCACTGCAGGTTGTTACATTACTTACCAAGTTCCTCTCTCAGTTTGCCCCAGCCTGTGATCCAGACAGATCTGCCCACTGGGAAATCATGTGAGGCTTCCGGTAAGCAAACGGGCCAGATGCTCTGGCTGAGAGTTACAGGGCTGTCCAACTCCATCAGCGCAATGTCATTGTCGTAGCTCATGGGATCATACTGAGGGTGGGAAATGATGCGCTTCACATGTCTTAGGGTTGACTTACTAGTCTCACTCTGGTGATGTAGACCTAGATAGACTTCCCATTGGTCAGCCTGGGAATATCTAGCAAATAAAACAAACAATCATTTAGGGTCAGAGCTGGAGAAGTGAAGAGGGCCACGCAAGGTAGGAACTCACTTGTACTTTTCTTTGTCCTGCACGCAGTGAGCAGCAGTGACCAGCCAGTTTTTACTGATAACAGATGCCCCGCAGACGTGACCTTGTGTCTTCATGTGGAGGCTGACCTGCCAGGGCCATTCTCCCTCATCTGAGTCCTTTCCACCCACAATACGACTGGATTTATATGGCTTTACCCCGCATTCTACAGTGAATCAAACAGACATAAATACACATACTATTAATAGTTTTCATAGCATGAACGTATCTATTTTGAAACAGATCAGAAATACATATCAGACAAAAGACTTCTCTATCCAACAATTAAAATCATGTCAATTTTGAAATATTGTAATCTGATAAATTGATATTCAATTCGTTGAATATGAGCCATTTTACCGAACTGGTCCAAACTGCTGTCCCACAACCAAAAACAAATTTAAAAAGCATTTAAGCATTCAAATCTTAGACGTTTTTAAGATCCTAAATCTAAGATGCTTTTATTATCTATTGAAATTAACAATAATATTTAAAATAACATTTAGTGGGTACTTGCAATTTGGGAGGTTGCCCCTAACCCTAAACTCAAATAAAATATTTATCTTTTATTTTCTTTGTAAATTTTGAAACTTTATGTTTAAAAAAATGTGTCCCGCATTTTCATGTCACTACCGAGTGTATGTTTTTCATTGGCTGAGACTAATTTTAACTACACACCTACATTTATTAGGAAATATTTGTCACACTCTCCCATAGTTACATGGTGAGTAGATAGGCTCTATCATTTTAAGGTAAATGTGTTCAAAAGTATGAAACATATGTGTGTAACTTTAAAGAATGTCACCGAACACCATTTTTCTATAATTAAGCAATTTTTGGCGTGTTTTCCCATAATATTTAGTTTGTATATGTGTACAACTGTTCAGAACTGTGCTAGCTAAACCATGTGCTGATTAGCATCTTTGAGGTCAGCTCAAAAGTATCTAAAATTGTCACTACTGATAGTACTGAAACAGTCACGACCAAAACATTTGGTGAAGTTTAGGTAGTGACATCTTTGTTTTTGGGGTATAATCCCATTAAATTGTCACAACCAAAACAAGTCATCATTGTTTTGGTAGTGACAAAAGGGAACATATAATTCTTTCAAAATTTAGTACAGTTATGCAAATTTGTAATATTATAGTATCTTTTTGTAGTGTTTTAGTATGTGGGGTAAAATTCTGTAATGTGATTGCTATCAAAACTACCAAACTTGTGCTGTCATGACTAAACCATGGGATGTTTTGTCAAAAATATAAGTCTACTGAATTATAAACTAAGATATTATGATAGTGCTTGGTTCAATGGTTAGGTTATATTTAAACTAATAAATCCTTAACTTTGTATGATTTCAAAATAACTTTTTGCCTTTTACCTAGGAAAATTGGATTCAAAATACAACAAATCTCATAAATCACACTTGAAATATTGTTACAAGTGTAACTGTCATTGATTTACCTCTGGAAACATTATTTTATATATATATATATATATATATAAATAATATTTACAAGCAAAATTACTGTAATCAAAATTTTAATAGGTCAATATAACCCTTATTAATACATTATATATTACTGTGTTTCGGTAGTGACAAATTTGCAGAGGGGACAAATATTCCAAAACTTTCAGAAAATACAATATGAGAATCAACTGCACAGTTACTGTGTACCTTGGATATTATACAATTTGCATATGTACAAAATTTGTGGAAAATACATTTTTTCCAAGACGTTTCCATCTCTGACTTTGAACCAATTCTGTAGAATGGCTCATATAGAGTTTACAAAATATTAAAAATAATAAACATGTCTTTTTCATTTTTTTATTCCATATTTATTATAAAGATTCTATTTTACATCAATATTTTCTATTAAAATGTTCACTGATAATTGATAATAATAATATTTCCTAAACAAATCAGCATATTAGAATGATTTCTGAAGGATCAAGTGAAACTAAAGACTGGAGTAATGGCTGCTAAAAATTCAGCTTTGTCATCACAGGAATAAATGACAATTTAAAATATATAGAAACAGACATGCCACATGATTTCCCAGAGGAAAGACAGATAAATTCTGGACTTACTACATTCAGCTTCATCCGAACCATCCTCACAGTCAGTCTCTCCATCGCACATAGGGTTCAGCTTGCTAATGCACTGGTTATTCTTGCACTTATATGTGAGATCAGAGCAGTGAACAGCTATGGCTGGATACAAAAGAGGCAACTGAGTTGTCAGCAGGGATATTTATCAACCTCCAAGTTAAATTTTAGAGCTGGTAAATAACTACAGTAACTGTGAAAGTATATATAGATATATAACCAATAGAGGTATACATAATAATAATAATATAATTTACTATATATTAACTTTCAAAATCAAAATAAGGCCAAATATTGAAAAAAAAAAAACAGTCAACTGAACAGTTCTCACATTTCTGACACTGAGATTCATCTGAGCCATCGCCACAATCATTGTAGCCATTACACTTCTTATATGCCGGTATGCAACGGCCGCTTCGACATCTGAACTCGTGAGCATTGCAATTTCCTGCAGACCAAATCAAACAAAAAAAATGAAACTGCTTCCATCACTTTTGCTCCATAGTTCATGATTTTGAGTGGTTTCATCCTTACCACAGTTTTCCTCATCAGTGTTATCGCCACAATCGTTCACCCCATCACAGCGCCAGAAACTGGGCTTGCAGAAGCCGTTGTTGCATTTTATTTGAGTCTCATTACATGCTGTATGCAGGGGTAAAGAAAGTAATGCGACATCAATAACACTCTGACATTATAGTATCTTAAGACCTTGAAGAAGAAGTTCGCTTCCAGAATAAAAATTTTATGTTATTTACTCACCTCCATGTCATCCAAGATGTTTATGTCTTTCTTTCTTCAGTTGCAAAGAAATTAAGGTTTTTAAGGAAAACATTCCAGCTAAAGGGTTGAAGGTCCAAATGCAGTTTCAATGCAGCTTCAAAGGTCTCTACACGATCCCAGATGAAGAGATAAGGGTCTTGTCTAGTGAAATTATCATCTTTTTTTATAAAACAATACAAATGTATATACTTTTTAACCACAAATGCTCATGCACCAGCCCAACCTTGTGCATTACATAATGATGTTGAAAAGGTCACGCATGACATATGCAGAAGTACCAACCCTGTGTTTACAAAGCGAACATCCAAAGAAAGTCAAATACCCTTTACAGAAAAGGTAAAACAACACGGTTGGATTTTGAAGTTGGAGGAGAAAATTAGATGAAGATGGACACAGACGAAGAACAAACCAAATATTTTCAAATATTTGGAAATATTTGCAAATATTTTCCAATATGATTATGTAATAAGTGAAGACCTGCATTTGTAAGAGAAATGACCATCTGTGACCGTGTAGAGCCATTTGAAACTGCATTGCAACTGCAATTTGAACCTTCAAACTGTTGGCCACCACTGAAGTCCACTAACTGGAGAAAAATCCTTGAATGTTTTCCTCAAAAACCTTAATTTCTTTGAGACTGAAGAAAGAAAGACATGGACAATCTTGGATGACATGGGGGTGACTAAATTATCAGGAAATTTTTATTCTGGGAGTGAACTTTTCCTTTAAGAGAAACCAACTATACAAAGACTAGTCAGAAGTAAATATGGTATGAACTTACTGCAGCCCCTCTCGTCGCTCATATCTCCACAGTCATTGTAGCCATCACAATGTAGGCTAGGGGACACACACAGGTCATTGTCACACTGGAACCTCCCAGGACAGGCTGTGAAAAAGTGATATGAGATATTTTTGTCATGATTTACTGTTTTGAACATTGTGTTTTAATATCAGCGGGAAAAATTATGATTCTACTTACGATCAGTGGGTTCAAAGGCCTCAAACACTGCAGAAAAGCCTTCGCTTACGTTAGAAAGGTCAGAATGAAAGCTGATGGTGACTACGTTTGATTTGATAGTGTAGACAGTTTTGGGTGGCTTCTCTCCACATATCCTAAAAGTATTTCTAAAATAAAAATAACAGTTTTGGGTCAGTAAGATTTTTTAAAATGGCTTACCAAGGCTGCATACATAAAAAAAACTATTATTGTGAAATATTGCTGCAATTTATAACTACAACTGTTTTCTGTATCATTTAGAATGACATGTATTCCTGTAAAAAGCTGAATTTTCAGCAGTTATTACTCCACATTATCCTACAGAAATCATTCTAATTTGTTGATTTAATGCTAAAGTAATACTTTTATTATTGTCAATGCTGAAAACAGTTGTTCTGCTTAATATTTATATGAAAACCATGATACATTTCTTTCAGTATTCTGTGATTAACATATGGAATATATGAAAATGAAAAAAGGTTATTGCGACTTTCAGAATTGCATGATATAAACTCGCAATTTCGAGAAAAAAGTCAGAATTGTGAGATAAAAAGTCGCAATTGTGAGTTATTAAGTCAGAATTGTGTGATATAAACTATCTCCTCAGAACTTCTCTGGACTTCATAACTCGCAATTGCGAGTTTATATATCACAACTCTAAGAAACTCTGACTTTTCTTCTCAGAATTGTGTTAAACAAACTCGCAATTCTGACTTTTTTCTTAGAATTGTGAGATATAAAAACAATTGCGAGTTATAAAGTCAGAATCGCAAGATTTAAACTCACAATTGTGATAAAAAAGTCAGAATTGCGAGTTAATACATCAGAATTGCAAGCTCATATGACGCAATTCTGACTTTTTTCTTAGAATTGTGTGATATAAACACAATTGCGAGTTATAAAGTCAGAATTGCGAGACATAAACTCACAATTTAGAGAAATAAAGTCAGAATTGTGAGATATAAACTCGCAAATGCGATAAAAAAGTCAGAATTGCGAGTTAATACAAAATACAAAACATAAACTCACTAAATGATGATTACTCTTATGACACTTGTTATTGTCTAACCTGGAGTTTATCTCCAAGTAGTCTGCTGGACAGCTGATGGTGTTTTGATCAGGGCTGTGTATAGACAACTTGTCAAACTTCACCTTGATGTGCTTTCCTGATGGAACCTGTCAGAGAGAACATTTAAGAACTTACAATATTGTGCGAGGATTAAATGTTAGGAACTGATTAATGCTGAAGACGTTAAATGACACTCAAAGAAAATCATTTATACCTCAATGTTCCAGACACACTCAGACTTAGGTGGGTAATGGGAGGGATAGCCAGGTGAAGTGAAGGTACCGCGAAGCCCTGTCAGTTTTCCTCCGCAGTCTAAAGAATGTGACAAAACATTATTCACACAAATATAGGGCTTATGATGCTCATTTATTTGATCCAATGTACAGCACAAACAGTAAAATTTAGAAATATTTTTACTATTTAAAAGAACTGTTTTGTATTTTAATATATTTTAAAATGTAATTTATTCCTTGTTCCTTTCAAAGCTGGATTTTTAGCATTATTCTATATCATATCACATGATCCTACAGAAATCATTCTAATATTCTGATAAATGCTACTCTTTGAATATTTCTATTCATCAAAGAATCCTGAAAAAAAGATGTACTCAACTGTTTTAAATATTGATAATAATAATAATAATTTAAAAAAAATGTTTCTTGAATAGTAAATCAGCATATTAGAATGATTTCTGAAGGATCATGTGACACTAAAGACTGGAGTAATGATGCTGAAAATGTTGCTTTGATCACTGGAATAAATTACATTTTGAAATATATTCAAATAGATAGTTTTTTTTAATAGTAAAAATATTACAATATTACTGCTTTTGCTGTATTTTGGATCAAATAAATACAGGCTTGGTGAGCAGAAGAGACTTCTGTAAAGAGACTAACAGTAAAAATATTACTTTTGACTAGTGTATTTGTAAAAGAAAACACAATTTTTACCTCAGTTTATTTAGTTTTTCTTTACTGACAAACTCAGTGAGGTAATATACAGTATACACTGCCATTTAAAATTAAAAATAAAAATATAAAAAAATGGGGTTTTTTTTAAAGGAAATTGATCATTTTATTCAGCAAGGATGCATCAAATTGATCAAAAAAGCCAGTAGAAAACATTTATAATGTTTCTATTAATTTACTTTCTATTCATCAAAGAATTCTGAATAAAAAGTATCACAGTTACAAAAAATATACTGTAAAACTGTTTTTGACAATAATAATAATAATATTATTAATAATTTTTGTCAGCATCAAATCAGAATGTTTTAATGATATCTGAAGGATCATGTGACACTGAAGACTGTTGAGTAATGACTGTTGTAAATTCAGCTTTGCCATAACAAGAATAAATTACACTTTAAAAAATATTAAAATAGAAGTAATAATATTTATAATAATATAATAAGTTATTTTAAATTGTAATAATAGTTCATAATATTACTGTTTTACTGAATAACATAAAAAATTACCCTGGAAATCCAGAGGTCTCGTGAGAGCACAATTTGAATTGTCTCTGCAAGACACTCTGGCATCGAGCAATGATGCAGGTTACTGCATTATGTAAGCAGTTCTGGGAACCAATCAAATCGGTGTATCTGATGTAGGCGGGACAGAGGCGAGCTAATCTGATGACGACAGTGCTGCGACGTCCGGAAATTATCATTTAGTAAACACTGAAAGATGGCTACAGATGCGGCTTTGGCCGCTACAATGAACGAGTTAGACTTGGCTTTTCATATAAAAGAGGAACAGAAAACCGCGCTCGAATCGTTCCTTTGCAAGAAGGATGTTTTTGCTGTTTTGCCGACTGGATACGGTAAGAGTTTAATCTATCAGTTAGCTCCGCTGTGTGTGTATTGTTGTGATTGGTCGTGGCGTTATCCAATTGCGTGCAGTGAGAGTTTCAAATGCATGCTTGGTGCCGCCCCTCGAGTTAGGCTCTTTTCATTGCTCGATGCCAGACCCTTAATCTTAATAGATTAGGGTCTGGATTTTTTCCAGGCTAATAAAAAATAGCATATAATGGACATTTTTTAATAATAATAGTGCAAAATACAGTTTCATAACAAGTAAGAAATATTTACAAGTAACTGCCAAGTGTGTCAAAAAATGAACTTTGGCCCTTACTTAGGAGTTTATAATATACCAATAAACTCTACCTTGGATCTTGGCTGGAATCTGCGAATAAAATGCCCTGAAACCTGGGAAGTTTTTCTCTTCATTTGTAACCATTGTAACCAGCATGACATTCCCAGAGGAGAGGAAAATTAGCTTCTCATCAGGTAAGCGATATCCGCATTTCCTGCATGAACACATATGTTAGACAGACACGAAAACAGACATCTGTAACAATTATGAGACATCTCACACATGCACGTCATGAAGTGGATGACTGAGAGTGTATAAGCACTTACTCTGTTATGACTTGCTTCTCTGATGGTGCTAATGAGTCGTACACTTTGATGAAATCATTACGACAATCGTTCTCCAGGTCTAGGACGTCAAACTCCAACCTGATCCTGTGCTCTGGGTCGGCCCGAATCTGCCACTCGGTGTACAGGCTGGGAGGGTAGGCGGAATCTGGAAAACCTGGAGAACGGATAATCTCTGTCTGGTTCTGATGGGCATGATGAGACCTCTTATTCGAGCCTAAAAGACAGAATGAGTTGAATATGAGTCTAAGATATAGACACGTATAAATAGCTAAATGTAAGGTAAGTATTGTTAACTCACGTCTGAGGTTTGTGCCAGCTAACCGAGAATCCACAGCTGTAAAGTACAACAAAATATATAAATAAACGATACTCATATTTCTTTAAAGTTTCTGGTTAGATTACAAGAGGTGACAGACTGAAACTATGCCAGTAATATGAAACTCTCTTCCAGTAGATTTACCTCCTGACGTCATGCCGTCAATGATGAGGCTATTGTCAATCTTGCGACTAAATCCCCTCCGGGCTTTCTTTGCATTTTCCACCCCATCCAGGGATGCCATGGCCTCATCCACAGCAGATACTAGGGATTCCCGTACATTAAACTCAGACAGGTAATAAGCGATGATACCGTTATTACTGCCTTCACTGAATGGGAAAAAATGATAACGGAAGTTACGATACAAATAAACATCAATAAGACTCACAGTATAAAATGAGTCATGTTCGGCATGTTCTTTAATGCCTTTATGGATAGACAGTTTTGTTTCAAAAGAGATTTTGGAGTGAACTATTTAAGGTTGATGACAAAACTTGAAATTAAGACTTTAAATGAATCTTCACTTCTAATCTAACTGTCTAAATCATATATGTGATTTAAATATTTATGTATTTTTCAATCTCATTTTTGTTTCTGCATTTACACTACCAGTCAAAAGTTTTTCATGTTTTTTAAAGAAGTCTCTTTTGCTCACTAAGCCCGCATTTATTTGATTCAAAGTACAGCAAAACCAGTCAATTTTTTAAAATATTTTTACTATTTAAAACAACCGTTTTATTTGAGTATGTTTTAAAATATAAATTATTTATGTGATCAAAGCTCATTTTCTGCATCGTTACTCCAGTGTCACATTATCCTTCAGAAATCATTCTAATATGCTGATTTTCTGTTCAAGAAACATTTATTTTCATTATTATTATTATTATTATTATCAATATTTAAAACAGCTGAGTACATGTTGTTCAGAATTCTTTGATGAATAGAAAGATCTCTATAGATAGAAAAAAATATTTTGTAACATTATACACTAAGATGATAAAGACATTTATCATGTTACAAAAGATTTCTATTTGAGATAAATGTTGTTCTTTTCAACTTTCTATTCATTAAAGAAACCTGAACAAATTCTACTCAGCTGTTTCCAACATAATAATAATAAATGTTTTTGAGCAGCAAATCAGAATATTAGAATTATTTCTGAAAGGGTGACTGGAGTAATGATGCTAAAATATCAGCTTTGATATCACAGGAATAAATAAGATTTTAAAACATATTTAAAAAGAAAATTTTAAATAGTAAAAACATTACTAAATTTCACTGTTTTTGCTGTATCAATTAAATGAAGGCACAGTGAGCAGAGGAGACTTCTTTAAAAACGTTGAAAATCTTACTGTTCTAATACTCCATGCAGTCGGTTAATACGAGGTCATACAAGGTCAAATGAATATTTAATAACTAAACAAAAATTGGAATAAAAATGTAAATAATGACCCTTGTGATTGACCTTTCAGATCAACAACCCATAATTTTTTCAAATTATTTAAATTACCTGAAACCTTGCACATTGGATGCCATATAGTACCTCGACAGCACGCGCACTTGACCATATATACTTTTGAGCTAAAAGACAATGTACAAAAATGCAAAGTTTTAACCCAGACATAAAGAAAATTTAACAAATAAATAACTGAAAACATTACAAAGAAACATGACCATCTCACCTGCTTTGAGACCTTTAAGGCCAGTTCTTTATATTCAGTGGTGTTACTGTTTTCATAAGCGTCTGAGAACGTCTGACTGGAGATGGTCAAATAACCACTGAACATCTTCCTCACCCTCCCATTATACCTGTCTGTTACAATGAACATGATGGAGTTGTTGTTTTACCATAATCATTCAGATTTATAGTGTGCTGGTTATAATAAAACTGTGTTCGTTTACAAGTTAAATAACTTACAATGAAATTGCCACACTAGCAATCCAGTTACAACTGCAATGACTGCCAGGGCCGTGGGTATCCCGATTGCAATAATCGCCCTGCACGATACCCTTTTCTTCTGCAACTTCTTTGTATCTGATGCTGGAAGAAACTGCTCTGTCTGCTCCAATCCATGTTCCTACGGAAAAATGTAAAATACACTTGTTTATACACGTGACTGCTACAAAGAGAGTGAGTTACGCTCTATAACAACCCTAAGGACGCGCTGTACTGTACATGACTAATAAGCAATTTTGAACCACCCATGTCAAAACAGGCTATTCCTCTTAAGCAGTCCAAACTCACTGGTATGAGTATATGGCACAATGCAGTTGCAACTGTTTTCTAAATCCTGAACCAACACCTTGCTCATCAGCGTCAACAACCCACCCCAAACAAGTATGCATTGGCAAACGCGTGTGTGGGTCACATGACTCAAGCGCCAGTTTTTCTTAGTATTAGGAAAACAGGTTTTTTAGATGACAAATTCGCAACTTTTAATATGCCTCAGAAAGTTCAAGTACATTTAACATATAATCATTAATTTGTACAATATAAAACACAGTAAAACAAAACATACATATAATAATGTGCCTAAACTGTTTGGTAGTTATATTTTATATACATATACATATAGATGTTAGTTATGTATTATACAGTTATATAATATATTGTTACATATTGCAAAAAGCTATATATAGTCATACAGTTATATATATGTATATATGGCTGTATGTATGTATGTATATATATGTATGTATGTATGTGTGTGTGTGTGTGTGTGTGTGTGTGTGTGTGTGTGTGTGTATATATGGCTGTATGATTATATATCACTATTTTATATCACACACACATATATAAATACTGTAATATATATAATATATATTACAGTATTTATAAATAATAGAAATACTGAAGAATTCAGACACATAATTGTGTAACAACATCAACAGCACTGTACAGGACGTCACAGAAGATTAGTATCGGGAATTTTTTATAGCTGATAACGACGGAAACGTCGGATTAAAAGAAAAAAAGAAAGATATTCAGATTAAAACATACCGGAAATTTCGTCCCAGATTTGAGTGGCTCCATGTCATACGATGAATTTGTCAAATTGTCCGCTGTCAGTCCTCTGTGTTGCCGTTCATGTGTCATGCAGGCGGCCTTTTGTCCTCACCTACAGCGAAACTCACTGATATGCGCGGGCAGGTGTCTGCTGGAGAAACTGAAAGAAACTAGCCTTCCATCTTACTTTACATTATCCTTCAGCACTGAGAGGGTATAACCCCGTTGATTTGATTTTAATGCGGGTTCTGTATTTTATAAACGTACATATTTATTGCAAATCGTAAGGTTTCACTTCCCACCCAGTTTCGAGCTGCAGGTGAGTCTGTTTCAACCATCCTGTGCGGTAACCTACTTCCTGTAGGCACGAGAACACCGGCGTGACGTGAGAAAACCTGGGTATCTGTAAATCAAATTAATAAACGAGATAAAATTATTAAATGTGTCTATTTACTACCAGCACACTAATTTTAATTCGTGGTGTATTATAAACTTTTACAACTTTTTTAACAGTCGCTGAAGGTGTTTCACTTTTAAATATATAAAAAAAATACACAAAAATTAATTTTAGGGTGGCAAATTTAGCCTAAATTAAGACCACAGATGGTATCCCATCAACTAAAGAAAAGTCAAAAGTTTACACACACCTTGCAGAATCTGCAAAATGTTAATTATTTTACGAAAATAAGAGGGATTATACGGGATTATACAAAATACATGTTATTTTTGATTTAGTACTGACCTGAATAAGACATTTCACATAAAAGACGCTTACATATAGTACACAAGAGAAAATAATAGTTGAATTTATAGAAATGACCCCGTTCAAAAGTTTACATACACTTACTTTTTTTTTGTTTATTTAATGATAGTTGTTCATGAGTCCCAGATTCTTCGGTTTTTCAGCATTTTTGTGTATTTGAACTCTTTCCAACAATAACTGTATGATTTTGAGATCCGTCTCTTCACACCGAGGACAACTGAGGGACTCATGCAACTATTACAGACTATTACACTCACTGATGCTTTAGAAGGAAAACCGATGCATTAAGAGCCAGAGGGTGAAAACTTTTTGAATTTGAAGATCAGGGTAAATTTGACGTATTTTGTCTTCTGGGGAACATGTATCTTCTGTAGCTTCTGAGGGGCAAAACTAAATGAAAAAAAATATAGATTTAGGCAAAATAAGAAAAATTTGCACATCCTCATTGCGTTCAAATGTTTGTAATACAATGCTGGCTTGTAATACATTGTATTTCCTTCTGAAGCATTGGTGAGCATTTGAACCTTCTGTAATAGTTGCATATGAGTCTCACAGTTGTCCTCGGTGTGAAAAGATTGGAAAGGGTTCAAATACACAAAAATGCTGAGAAAACCAAAGACTCTGTTGGACCTGAAGGACTTTTCTGAAGAACAGTCCAGGACTCGTTAACAACTATCACAAAAAAAAAAAAAGAGTTGTGGATCAGTCAGGTATTAACACAGTATTAAGAATCAAGTGTATGTAAACTTTTAAACATGGTCATTTTTATAAATTTAACTATTATTTTCTCTTGAGAACTATGTAAACATCTTTTATGTGAAACATCTTATTCAGGTCAGTATTAAATAAACAATATGTATGATCCTTCTTATTTAGGTAAAATAATTAACATTTAGCAAACTTTTGACTTCAGCTGTATTTGTTGTGAGATTTATTTATTTATTTAGAATTACTTACTATGTTTGAAGGACTTTGAGAAATAAAGTCAACACTACAATGCGTGTTAAAAGTAAAACTTTTCATTTCTTTCATTCTGTAGAAATAGTGTTTTGATAAAGTTAACTGAGTATGAGTTCAATAGTGAGTTGGAATTGTGAAACCGTTGCAGTATTTTAATTGTTTGACATGTACTGTATGGAATGTTCCCAAGGTTAAATAACACGTTAATTATCACAATGTCATGATGATAGTGATGATGATGGACAGACTATCTTTAAGTAAACATTTAAGTAAAGAGACACAAGAGAGCAGCAAGAACACCCCTAAGATCAACATTAAAAGCCATCTCATTAAAAGTCATTAATTATTAAAAATGTTCTGCTATTTCAGACCTAAGGCAGCCCATGACACATGTCATCATGTAGTGGAAAAACAAGGCTTCTCTTCAGAGACAGTCTTTTTACTGAGGTCAAGTGCCAATTAAGAAAAATTACAGGTAATTCCCTTGATATGTCAATGTTTAGTAGTAACTGGATAAACTTAACCTAACTATCCTAACTAGCTACAGCAAGGGCTTTCACTGGTGGCTGTTAATTTCACTTCACATCAACTAACAAATAGATGTATTAAAAGTATTCATTCAAAAATTAAATTTGCTGAATATGTATTGACCATCAGGCCATCCAAGATGTAGATGAGTTTGTTTCTTCATCAAAACAGATTTGTAGAAATTTAGCATTACATCACTTCTTCATCAGTGGATCATCTGCAGTGAATGGGTGCCATCAGAATGATGTCCAAACTGCTGATAAAAACATTACAATAAACCACAAGTAATGCACATGACTCTAGTCCATCAATAATGTCCTATAAGTGAAAAGTGTGTTTTCATAAACAAATCCATTGTTAAAGCGTTTTTACTTTAAACGGTTTCTTCTGGCCAAAATGTAAATCCACAATCCATAGTGACGCTTCCTCCAGTTGTCCTCTCACATCAAAATCCACTTTTTAACTGGAGAAAGCAATGTTACAGGACTTAATTACAAATACACATTTAATACAGTTACAAATACAGGAGTTCATTGCAAATTCACTGTTTTTAACCTAAAAAAATGTTAACTGATGAACTAGAGTCATTTGGATTGCTTGCAGATTATTGAGATATTTTAATCAGCTGTTTGGACTCTCATTCTGATGGCACTCATTCACTGCAAATGATTTATTAGTGAGCAAGGAATGCAATGCGACATTTCTTTAAATCGGTTCAGATGAAGAAACAAACTCATCTACATCTAGATCTTTATTTTTGAGTGAAGTTGTTTATTATCTAATGTTAACAAAAAAGTAAGACTATTGTAATTGTATTGCTAATTGTTACCAAATAGTACGTAAAACTGAAAGCATATATGAATCTAAAGTATATGGGTCTATATGGGCCTGCTGAAAAAGGACCACTGAGCTATAGTTTATCGATATGGTATTTAAACAACTGGCCACTGGTTGTTTATACATGTTTAATCTTTGATTTGTGTGTCTCTGTTTTCGTATGCTCACAGGGAAGACTGCTTCATGTACACAGAGGCTTATATCCCCTAGGAAGCCATGTTTTCACAAACACAACACACTTGATAGACAGACTGATCATACATTATTCATACTTGTCATAATGAGGAGATCAGGGAGCAGTTTAAGACAGACTTCTCTCAGCTCTGCCTAAATAGTTGTCTGTGCTTCTATATTTTCAATATAGAGTTTAGCTAAATAATGGTAACACTTTACAGTAAGAGGTCATTTGTTACAATTAGTTAATATATTGACTAATATGAACAAAGAACAATACATTTATTAGACTATTTATTAATCTTTGTTAATGTTAGGTAATATAAATACAGTCATTCATTGTTTGTTCATGTTAGTTCACAGTGCATTAACTAATGTTAACAAACATAATTTGTTATTTTAATAATGCATTAGTAAATCCACAAATTAAAATCAACTAAGATTAATAAATGCTGTAGAAGTATTGCATATATAATGTCTAAAACCATAGTAAAACCACAGTTGAATTTAAAAGTTTACATACACCTCACGTAATCCTCAAAATGTTAATTATTTTACCAAAATAAGAGGGATCATACAAAATGCATGTTTTTTAATTTAGTACTGACCTGAATAAGATATTTCACATAAAAGATGTTTACATATAGTCCACAATAGAAAATAATAGTGGAATTTATAAAAATGACCCTGTTCAAAAGTTAAAACACGCTTGACTCTTAATACTGTGTTGTTATCCACAGCTGTGTTTTTTTAGTGATAGTCGATCATGAGCAGTTAAACTGCCACCTGTTCTTCAGAAAAGTCCTTTACAGTATTTGACTCCTTTCCAACAATGACTGTATGATTTTGAGATCCATCTTTTCACACTGAGGACAACTGAGGGACTCATATGCAACTATTACAGAAGGTTCAAACGCTCACTGATGCTTCAGAAAGAAACACAGTGCATTAAGCCGAGGAGGGAAAGATTTTTGAGTTTGAAGATCAGGGTAATATGAACTTATTTTGTTTTCTGGGGAACAACAGTAACTTCTGTAGCTTCTGAAGGGTTCCTCATTCCATTCAAAAGTTTTCACCCCTGGCTCTTAATGCATAATTTTTCCTTCTGAAGCATCAGTGAGCGTTTGAACCTTCTGTAACATGCTAACATGCTGAAAAACCAAAGAATTTGTCAGACCTGAAGGATTTTTGTGAAAAACAGCCAGCAGTTTAACTGTTCAGGGACTCATGAACAACTATCACAAAAACAAAACAAAAAAAAACAGCTGTGGATTATTCAGATAACAAAAGAGTATTAAGAATCAAGTGTATGTAAACTTTTGAACAGTCATTTTTATAAATTCAACTATTATTTTCTCTTGTGAACTATGTGTAAAAAAAAATATGTATGAAATATCTTATTCAGGTCAGGACTAAATAAAAAATAACATGCATTTTGTATAATCCCTCTTATTTTGGTCAAATAATGAACATTTTGCAGATTCTGCAAGGAGTATGTAAACTTTTGCCTTTAACCGTAATAAGACATTCTAAAATTCATGTACATTTTCAGTTCACTCTTATAATATTGTATTATATTACATAGATTTTTACTTTAAAATCCCACTGTATGTCACTCTAAGAATTACAACCCCCACCCACAAACACTTTTTTTCAATCTCTAATTCGTTCCATCCCTCTCATACTCTTACAGCTATATAAGACCACATTCTGGAGCAGATAGAAGGCTGATGTCCGACATATTCACAGCAGAAGGGCAACACATTTGTGTCTGAGGTCTGGATCATGAGACTAACTTCATGATTTACACTGTTCTCATCAGTATTATTTCTTGTCTTTCAGCTTATGGCGGGTTCCATGGCACAACTGGAGATGTGTCTTTCACTCATCAGCAAGTCTTTAAGCTGGATATGGATGCTGCCACCAGTACTAAAACTGCAGTGACTGTGTTAATGTTACAGAGGAGGCTTCCGCACCACCTCCTCCGCACCACCAGAGGGAACCCTCGCCAGAGTACTAATTTCGGTCTCATTCGGACTTCATTTCCCATAATCCCTCATACCTGGGACTGACACACCCCACACACACACCTGCACCTCATTACACACACAGTTATAACACACACACACACACACACACACACACACACTGGTTTACATGTTTTATGGGGACATTCCATAGGCGTAATGGTTTTTATACTGTACAAACCGTATTTTCTATCGCCCTACTACACCTACCCTACACCTAAACCTAGCCCTCACAGGAGATTGTGCAAACTTTTACTTCATCAAAAAACCTCATTGTGCATGATTTATAAACCTGTTTCCTCATGGGGACCTGAGAAATGTCCCCACAAGGTCAAAATCTACTGGTATTCCTATCCTTGTGGGGACATTTGGTCCCCACAACGTGATGAATACCAGGTACACACACACACACACACACACACACACACAACACCTCTCTGCGAAGTCTTGATTTGCCACGGCTGTCATTTCTGAGCATTTCTTTATCCTTGTATTGATCTTTCGTTACCGACCTTGGACTGTTTCCTGTTTTATGAACCTTCTCTGTGTGTTTTTTGGATCTGGACTGTTTATTGGATTTGCTGTATTGCTGCCTGCCCCTGAACCTTGCCAGCCTACTGTTTATGAGTTTGTATTCCCTTCGTGGACCCTGTTTGCCGTTGTTTGACCCACTCTGTTGTGACTACAAAATAAAGCTGCAAATGGATCCACACGCCTCTGACGATCTGTTATAGAAGACTTTGCCGGACAGTGATCCAGCAGCGGTAGCCCAACTTTCATCTGAGCTTTCTGCTCAAGCCACCCAGCTCGCACTGCACCACCACCAGCTCACCCGCTTAACGAACTTGACCGAGGAGCTTGTGAAAGCGCTGCAGGGCCTACAGATCGCGTCATCTACGGCAGCCCCCGCGCCCAGCCCGCCGCCTCCTGCTCCAGCTGCTTCGACGGTCAAGGATTCACCGGCCTCCATCAGCCCTCGACTCACTTTTCCAGAGAAATTCAACGGAGATCCCACCAAATGTTAGGGCTTTCTGCTTCAATGTTCGCTATTTGTAAACCAACAACCCGCTTTATATCCTACGGACTCTAGTTGCGTAGCGTTTGTCTGTTCGCTGTTGACCAGGAGGGCTTTAGACTGGGCGACTGCAGTATGGAGGGCCGACACTCCCACTCATGCCACTTTTGAGGAATTCTTGCAACATTTTCGCGAAGTCTTTGAACATCCAGCTGGAGGAAGAAGCGCCGGTGAGGAGCTGTTAAATCTCTCTCAGGGAAAGAGGACTGCAGCAGATTATGCTTTAACCTTCCGTACCCTTGCCGCTCAAACTACGTGGGTTGAGGACACATTAAAATTGCTCTTTCGTCGAGGACTCAATCAGGAGCTCCAGTCGGAGTTGGCATGCCGTGACGAGGGTCGTTCACTTAGTAACTTCATCGTTAGCCATCCAGGTCGACAACCTCATCCGCACTCGTTGCTCACCACGAACCACAACCCAATCTTTTCCTGAAGTAACCATTTCTCCTGAACCCATACAGATCGGCACCACCCATCTTACCTTAGAGGAAAGAGAGAGACGTATGCAAAATCACCTTTGTCTCTACTGTGGTCAAGCTGGTCATGTCAAGTCCACCTGCCCCATTAGACTGACTTGTGCGTTGAGTGTAAATAGTGCTTTAACCATTCAATTACCAGTAACCCTGTGTATCATGAATCAGATCATTCAAACTACTGCATTGATTGATTCCGGCGCTGCAGGGAACTTCATTTCTACTAACTTTGCTCGTCAGCATAACATCTCTCTCACCCAATCTTTCCTTCCTTTGACAGTGGAGGCGCTAGACGGCAGACCCCTCAGAGAGGGGAAGGTGCGGAACATCACAGAAGTGATCCAGATGCATGTCAGGGCTCTTCATAAGGAATCCATCCAGTTCTACACCATTCAGTCGGCTCACCACAATCTCATCCTAGGACTTCCCTGGCTACATAAGCATGACCCTCGCATTGCATGGAGAAAAAGAAAATTACTTCAATGGAGTGAACTTTGCCAGAACAATTGTATATGAACCATCCAACCCATTTCAAATGATTCACCCTCACTTCCTGATACCAACCTCGACACCGCCAAACTTCCTTCAGTTTATCAGGACCTAAAACTGGCGTTTAGTAAGGTGAAAGCGACTCAACTACCACCTCATTGCTCCGTTGACCACACCATTGAACTACTGCCAGGTCAGTCGTCCCCTAGGGGTCGTATTTTTCCTCTCTCCCAACCTGAGTCAGAAGCTATGAGCAATTACATAAAGGAGGAGCTAGCCAAAGGGTTTATATGCCCATCCACGTCACCGGCATCAGCAGGATTCTTCTTCGTGAAGAAAAAAAAAAGATGGAAGTCTCCAACCCTGTATTGACTATCGTGGGCTTAATGAGATAACTGTTAAATTTCGATACCCATTACCACTAGTCCCCGAAGCCCTAGAACAACTCCGTCAAAGCCAAGTATTATACTAAATTGGATCTTCGTAATGCTTACAATCTAATTCGTATCAGAGAAGGTGATGAGTGGAAGACTGCCTTTTCGACCACTAATGGGCACTATGAGTACCGGGTCATGCCCTTCATATTGTCCAACAGTCCATCTGTCTTTCATGCTTTCATGAATGATGTCTTTGAGACATGCTAGACAAATGGGTTATCGTGTACATAGACGATATTCTGATTTATTCCAACTCTATGCCTGAACACATCCAACACGTCAGATCTGTACTCAGACGTCTCATCCAGTTCCAGCTCTATGCCAAACTAGAAAAATGTGAGTTCCATCAGACATCAACGTCCTTCCTAGGATACATCATCAGCCAGGAGGGAGTCGCCATGGACAACAGGAAGGTAGAGGCAGTTCTAAAATGGCCTCAGCCCCAAACCCTTAAGGAGTTACAGCGCTTCATGGGGTTTGCTAATTTCTACAGACGCTTCATTCAAAACTTCAGCTCAGTGGCAGCACCCCTAACAGCCATGACTAAACGTCAAACGTCATGATTACACTGGAAACCTGAAGCTCAGCAAGCCTTTGATGTATTACGAGAACGGTTCATCACGGCACCCATTCTCCGCCATCCAGATCCGAATCAACCCTTCATCGTGGAGGTAGACGCATCGAACACTGGAGTTGGAGCTATACTCTCCCAGCAACATGGTAACCCAGCTAAAATTTACCCTTGTGCCTTTTTCTCCCGCAAGTTGACACCAGCTGAACGCAACTACGACGTGGGTAATCGGGAGCTGTTGGCTATGAAATTAACCTTGGAGGAGTGGCGGCACTGGCTGGAGGGAGCAAAACACCCATTCACTATACTTACAGATCACAAAAATCCTGAATACCTCAGAACAGCCAAATGGCCCAAGCCCCGACAGGCCAGAAGGGCTCTATTCTTCACCAGATTTCAATTCACCGTCACCTATCGTCCCGGCACCAAGAACACTAAGGCGGACGCTCTTTCTCGTCAGACTGAGATCTCAACCCATCCTGAACACCAAGAACCAATACTCCCTTTCACGCTCTTGTTGGCACCCGTCCACGGGGATATAATCAGGAAGATTGAGAACGCAAATCAGCACACACCTCCTCCTCCAGTGTGCCCACCAGGAAACTGTTCATACCAGAAGCTCTTAGAGAAGGAGTACTCACTCAAGTCCGCAGTGTACCCAGTTCTGGTCACCCTGGCATCAATGCCACCATCCAACTGCTCCGGAATCGCTTCTGGTGGCCAATCCTAGCTACTGAGTCCATCCACTTCATCAACAACTGTTCCAACTGTCAAGCCTCCAAAGCCTCCAAACATCTTCCAGCAGGACTGTTGCAACCATTACCATTGCCTCAGCGACCTTGGTCTCACATTGCCATAGATTTTATCACCGACCTACCAAATTCTCAGGGTAACACAGTGATCTTTACCATAGTCAACAGGTTTTCCAAGGCTTGCCGTCTCATCCCCCTTCCGAAACTCCCATCTGCATTTGAAGCAGCCGAACAACTCTGTAACCAGGTCTTTCGATTCTATGGCCTTCTGGAGGACATTGTTTCAGACCGCGGACCTCAATTCACTTCCAGACTCTGGTCATCTTTCTTCAAGTTGTTAAACGTCAAGGTCAGCCTAACCTCAGGATACCACCCGCAAGCCAACGTACAAACTGAACGCCTGAACCAGGAGATTATAAAATTCCTCAGAAGCTTTTGTCACAATAACCAATCTGAATGGAGCCGTTATCTCATGTGGGCCGAATATGCACAAAACTCTCTGGTTAAACCCTCCACTGGCATCACTCCTTTTCACTGCATCCTCGGCTTCCAACCCCCCATGTTCCCCTGGTCAGGCGAACCATCCGACCTACCTTCAGTTACCGACTGGCTACATCGCAGCGAGGATACTTGGAACCAGGCTCATACTCACCTCTCACATGCCGTCAGAAGACAAACCCAGAATGCCAACTTGCATCATAGCCCAGGTCCCGGCTATGCTCCTGGTCAATGGGTCTGGCTGTCTACCCGTGATCTACGACTAAAACTTCCATGCAGAAAACTCAGCCCCAGGTATGTTGGTCCATTCCAAATCACTAGACAAATAACTCCATTATCCTTTCGTCTTGCTTTACCTGCTAATTATCGTATCTCTCCCACTTTTCACATGTCATTGCAGAAACCCGCTGGGGGTCCTGGGGAGGCGTCGGGAAGCTGATTCACAGACCTCCCCCTTCCTGGTCTACGGCGAGGAAGCCTATCAGGTACATGAATTCCTGGATTCGAGGTGCCGGGGTGGCACACTTCAGTACCTGGTCGATTGGGAGGGGTGCGGTCCGGAAGAACGCTCTTGGGTCAACGCAGGAGATATCCTCGACCCTTCCCTCACTGATAAGTTTCAGCGGAGGTTCCCGGAGAAACCGGCCCCTCGACCTCGAGGTAGGCCCCGGCGCCGTGCGCTTCCTCACGTCAGGAGCCGCTCGCAGGGGGAGGGCACCACCAGAGGGAACCCTCGCCAGAGTACTAATTCGGTCTCATTCGGACTTCATTTCACATAATCCCTTATAACTGGGACTGACACACCCCACACACACACACCTGCACCTCATTACACACATAGTATATAACACACACACACACACACACACACACACACACACACACACACAACACCTCTCTGTGAAGTCTTGATTTGCCACGGCTGTCATTTCTGAGCGTTTCTTTATCCTAGTATTGATCTTTCGTAACCGACCTTGGACTGTTTCCCGTTTTGTGACCCTTCTCTGTGTGTTTTTTGGATCTGGACTGTTTATTGGATTTGCTGTATTGCCGCCTGCCCCTGAACCTCGCCTGCCAACTGTTAATGAGTTTGTATTCTCTTTGTGGACCCTGTTTGCCGTTGTTTGACCCACTCTGTTGTGACTACGAAATAAAGCTGCAAATGGATCCACACGCCTCTGACGATCTGTTACAGTTAACATCTGTTCTTCTTTGTTGTAAACTGTGTGATGCTCTTTGCTCTGAGAAGCAAGCGCATATTCTATGAGACGCCGCGTTATATTCTTTTTGGCCACATGCTTATGAATGACTCTGTGCTTTTGCTGATCACAACTGTTATGTATACACTAGCTCTCTGTTTTCTTCCAATACCTAAATCTGTTTGCACTCTGTTAGTTTTTATATCATACTGTACTTTCTTTAACGCTCCTCTGATGCTAGCACTGATGTCTCTGGAGCGGTACGTGGCGATCTGCTTCCCTTTGAGACACTGCAACATCGCCACACCAAAAAGGACTGGAATTGCCATAGGAATCATCTGGCTGCTTAGTTCTATAAACATTTTAGCCGACATTATTCTTGCTTTAATTGTCAACCCCAAATATTTAGCAGATATTGCATTCTGCACGCTAGAGAAATTGTTTATAGCCAAATGGCAGATAGATAAATCTCAAGGGTTTGATGTGCTTTCTTTTGTGTCTGTCGCATTGATTATTATTTTTACATATAATTTAGCATTATGATCACAGCCAGGTCTGTTTCCTCTGATAAAGATTCTGCTAAGAAAGCCCTTAAAACAGTGCTGTTGCACTTGATTCAGCTGGGACTGTGTCTCACCTCTTTCCTGTATGCTACAATAGAGAGAACACTATACACAGTGATTGGAAGCGGCTCTTCTCTCTTCATAAATCTAAGATATTTAAATTATCTTGTTGTTCTTATTCTACCACGCTGCCTGAGTCCTCTGATCTACGGTATGAGAGATGAAGCCGTGTGGCCCTTATTTAAATATTTTTTCTGCTATTGTTCAGGCAAAGTAAGGCCCTCTGCTATTATACATTGTATGGTATGAAAGGAAGTAAAATAGTAATATGATACACAAATGTTAATATTGAGCGGATGTTCATTAAATTATAAAGTTTAATTGGTTTATATATAAATATATTCCTATTGTTTTTATTATATACAATTTTATAAAATACTGTTATATAAATGCATAATATTTAAATTATATAACTATGTTAATTATAAAAAATCTTTCAAATGTCACAAAAGTACTGTGGATTAATACTGCATACAAATGCATTAAAGCTCACTCTAAAATATGACATGGTGATAAACAGGTTTTGGGTCCTTGTTGTTTTAAATTGTTATTGCCCTCAAGCAATTCTTAGAACTAAGAACTTTAAAGTACTTATTCTCAGTCAATATTTTTACGATTGTTGAAAGTGTCAGTGATATAGTATGTGCATAATTTAACATATATATTTTTTTATATTTGATTTATATTTTATTCTTTTTTTTTCATATTCTATCATATAGATGTCACGGGTGAGTAAGGGAGGTCTGGGTCCAAAAGCGGGTAAGAAATATATTTTAATTAAACACAAATAAACAAACAAAACAAAGGCCAACACGGCACAACAAACAGGATCTAGACTGGAGCAAAGAGAACAGAGACAAACCATCAGGAACGGGCACTATGAAAACAATGCAGACTCACCAGGGTAGTGGAAGTGTGGGATTATAAAGACACTGGTGATTGTGAACAGCTGGGGAATGACAGGTGACATAATCAGGACAAGTGAACGCTCAGGGAAGTGCAGTGCAGGGAAGGGAAAACAGCGACCCCAGGTGGCTGAGGGAAGACCCACAGCCCCGATCATGACAATAGAAGTGTTTGTTGACAAGTTTCAGCATGCCTGGCTGCACAAGGAAAAAATAATAATAATAAAAAAACATATATAGGAGTGCCATAAAAACACTTAACAGCTCACAAGAATTCTTGATCAAATTTTATACAATCTTTATAAAACATGCACAGTCTCTTTTATGCACTTGTACATTGTTCAAGCAAGACTTTTTAGGCTTTTTGTATCTATAAACTACACATATGTGTAGTTGATCATATATAAATAACCTACTCAAATCTGAGTTTATCTTTGTAATAAAAGCAGTGTGTCATATTTTTAACATATATGATCCTTAAAAAAGTTTAGCACTAATTTGTTGAATATTTAGGAATTTTGAGCTTACTCACAAAATATTCTCTGCACAACCTTGTATACTTTCCATTTGTTGCCTCTTTAATGTGTTTTCCTTTTGAATATAGATTTTCATGTAATCTGGGCAATTTGGTTTAGATATAAATAAGCTAAATGTCCTTAACTTGTTAATTCTAAAGTACAATAACTATAATAAAGCTTTCAAAATGTAGGTTAATCCTTACCTCTGTGTTTACCTGCCTAACAAAACTTTTATTATTTTACCTGTATAATAATAATAATAAAAAAGTGTCCATTAAAATGTAAAACACTCAGCCAAAGCAACAACAAACGCTACAACAGTAGTGGAGTAACATTATAATGTCTTGTGAAAGTATTCATACCCCTTTATTATTATTTTTTTTTTTACATTTTATGTTCCTGCCTTATGTTAAACTGCTTTAAATACCTTTTTTTCCACATAAATGTACACTCCATACACCATAATGGCAAAGTAAAAACAGGTTTTTAACATCTTTGTAAATTTATTAAAAATACAAACCTAAATGATTCCATTGCATAAGTATTCATAACCTTATCTGGGACAGTTGAGCTTTAGCCCAGGAGCATTTATATTTCTTGTAGAAGTTACTACACTTTGAATGAAGTTAACTAACCTGTGGCAAATTCAATCGAATGGGTATGATGTATAAAGGTACACGTCTTAACAAAAGATCTAACTGATTTGCTGAAAATCCATATCAGAGCAAAAACCAATCCCTGAGGTAAAGAAAAAAAAAACTCCTGTAGAGATCAGAGACAGAACTGCATCAAGCCACACATCTGGGGAAGAGTTCAGAAAAAAATCTGCTGCATTGAAGGTTCACAGAATCATATAGTCTCCGTTACCCTTAATGGAACAAGTTTAAAACAACCAGGACTCTTCCTAGAACTGGCCTCCTGGCCAAACTGAGCAAGTGATGAAGAAGGACCTTGGCTAGAGTGGTGAGCATGAACCTGATGGTCACTCTAGTTGAGCTCCATGATAATATATGCAGAATGGGCAGAAGATTCACCTTCCAACAGGACAATGAACCTAAGCACACAGCAAGAGTGGCTTATAGACAACTCTGTTAATGTCTTTGAGTGGACCAGGAAGAGCCTGGGCTTGAACCCAATCAAACATTTCTGGAGAAAGCTGAAAATGTCTGCCAGACCCCATCCAAGCAGACAGAGCTTGAGAGGTGAAGAAAGGCAGATAATTGCCGAATGTTGATGTGCAAATCTTGTTGCATCATACCCAGAAAGACTTGTAAAAGGCCCAAAAAGGCTGTAAAGGAGCTTCAGCAAATAACTGAGTTAAGGGTATGAATACTTATGCAATGTACTTATATCAGTTTTTATGAAGTTGTGACAGTTCTGTTTTTTGCTTTGCCATTATGGTGTATGGAGTGTAGATGGATGTGGAAAAGAAGTAATTTAAAACAGTTTAACATAAGACAGCAACATAACAAAACATGACAGAAATGAAAGGGGTATGAATACTTTCGCAAAGCACTGTATTTCATAAGCTATCTAAGGCATTTTAACATTAACATTAACTGAGATGCAAGATGGTGCCAGTTGCGTTTATACATGGGGAACCAGTGCTACATTCATTCTTTCACCCGCTTTGTTCAAAAACATTACGTTTATTGGTTCTGTCATTTTTTCACACATACGCACTCTTAAAAAATAAAACAAAAAAGCGTTATCAGAACTCATGTACATTATTTAAAGACATTAAAGAATGCCAATAAAAAACAATCCACACCGGTTTACCATTTGCATGGCGCTGCATCTAGTGTAGACAAAACTACAGATTATCATGATTTTTATAATCTTTAGTCACGTCTGATGTAGTCACGGTTTAAGTGTTTACATGTGGTTGGCTAAACTAAACCAGAATTTCCAGGGCAAAAATCTTGACCACATTTGTGCTTGTTCTTATCATTTCCAGTCAAGAAGCTGAAATATTACGCTAAAATCTTAATTAATACTTCTTGCACATATCTTTACCACCTATTGACTTTAGTTTGTCAAAATCTAGCTTTTTTCTGCTTACTAAGTTCCTCTATGTGATTTAGCAGTCTCCACATGTTTTTTTTTTATGGTTTAGACAGCATAAATTAGCAGAACAACAAATTCAGTAGTACATTAACCATACAATCAATGCTTTTTGTTTACATCCAAGTATCTCCAATATAACCGCACATCCGGATAACTGACCAAACCATGATGAGTCCAAACCATCTTTAACCAAAGCCACTTGAAAGCGTTGGCAAAAAACAAAACAGTGCTATGGTACGCAGATAAAGAAAGGCCAGTTTTTCTAATTAATGTCAGTGGAGAAGATTATATCATTCAATGAATCAACAGTCTATTGGCTAATCTTCAATGTTTGCCATCAAACATTAATTTTCAACAGTTTAGTGACAGGTTGGATTCAGTTTATTGCACTTATTTACTTTATTTCTGTAGAATCCACAAACCACACAGTGATTGACTGTTGCACAAATTCAGTAACAACAAGGCTGAGATGTGATTGGTTATGAAGGCTTGGCTGTTATTCATTAGAGACGTGGTATCTCCCAATAACAAGATCATGGTGTAACTTCTATATAAGCTCAGGAGCAGAATGCAATTTGTGGAGCAGATGGAAGTTTAATGTCTGACTTACTGAAAGTAAGAAAGGTGACACATTTGTGTAGGAGGTCTGTTGAAAACATTTAACCATATTCATTTTTAATTCAAATGAAATTGCATTGGTGTACCTTTTTTAAAAAAAAATCAGTTTGTTTTTCTGTTTCTTGTCTTTCAGCTTATGGCGGGGTCCAATGGCACAACTGGGGACGTGTCTTTCTTTTTTCAACAAATCTTTTATCAAGAAATGGATGTTGGGCTCAGTACTAAAACAGTGTTGTCTGTGTTAACATCTCTGTTCTTCTTTGTTGTAAACTGTGTGATGCTCTTTGCTCTAAGTAGCAAGCGCATATTCCATGAGACGCCACGCTATATTCTTTTTGGCCACATGCTTATGAATGACTCTGTACTTTTGCTGGTCACAACCATAATGTATTTAGTGGCTCTTTGTTTCCTACCAATACCTAAGTCCATCTGCACTCTGTTAGTCTTTATCTCCTACTGCACTTTCCGTAACGCTCCTCTGACGCTAGCACTGATGTCTCTGGAGCGGTACGTGGCGATCTGCTTCCCTCTGAGACACTGCAACATCGCCACACCAAAAAGGACCGGAATTGCCTTAGGAATCATCTGGTTCCTTAGTTCTATAAATATTATAATTGACATTCTTTTAGTCTTAACTATCAACCCTGATTATTTAGCTGGCATTATATTTTGCACATTAGAAAAATTGTATTTATTCAAATGGCAGCTGGATAAACATCAAGGGTTTGATGTGCTTTATTTTGTGTCTGTTGCAGGGGTTATTATTTTTACATATATTAGCATTATGATCACAGCCAGGTCTGTTTCCTCTGATAAAGATTCTGCTAAGAAAGCCCTCAAAACAGTGCTTTTGCACTTGATTCAGCTGGGACTGTGTCTCACCTCTTTCTTGTATGCTACAATAGAGAGAACACTATACATGATGACTGGAAGCAACTCTTCTCTCTTCATAAATCTAAGATATATAAATTATCTTTTTATTCTTATCCTACCACGCTGCCTAAGTCCTCTGATCTACGGTATGAGAGATGAAGCTGTGTGGCCCTTGTTTAAATATTTTTTCTGCTATCGTTCAGGAAAAGTAAAGCCTTCTGTCAATGTACATTAACTATATGGTAATATGATACACAAACTGTCAAAAAGATAATGTAGCTTGCAACCTTAATCATAATATCATAATAACTGCAATATATAAACATGTTTGCCAAACTCTCAGATTTCTCAAATCAACTTATTCCCTGCCAAAAATATTTTTAAGACTGTTATCTTAGTGTGTGTGTGTGTTCTTATGCTTTCAATTGTTTATTTATTTTTTTATATGCTAATATAGAAGCCATTTTTTAAAAGTTTCAACATGCCTGGTTGCTGAAATTAAACATTGTCTCTTGCACACACACAAAAAAACATAGTAAAAAAAACAGTAAACACCTCATTAAATTCTATATACGATTGTATGTAAAGTCATTAAAATGCATTTGTACACTTCAGACTTTGACTTTTATTTTCTAAATTAATTTATAGTTGATTTTATACATATATAAATAATTCACTCTTCTGAGCATGTGTAATAAAAGTAGTGTATTACAATATATACAGTGATCTTAAAAATAGTTCAGCAATAGTTCAATAGTTCAATAGTTCAATATTTATTTTTTGTCTAGCTTACTCACAGTATATTCTATGAACATGTCCTTTCTTTTTAAGGTATTTTCCCTTCTATTTATATATTATATCTATTATTGTATTACATGTACATTTACGTAAGAGACAGAGCAGCTTCTCCCAGACCTATGAAAACATAGTAGCACAGAGAGGGACTTACAATGCTAATGTATACGTTTGGTTGTATAGGGACTGTGAACATTATGCAGTGTCAGACCCTGGATTCTATAGTGTAGGCCCATTCATTTAAATCTGATAAATTGGTGTATAAACATGAAAAAATAAAAATGTTTTAAGATAATTTAATGCATCATCATTTTTTTAAAGATATTAAAGGAAACCCTGGGTATTAAGATTATTATTAAGATTTGTATGGCTTAATGTAATGTAAATGCTGTATCTTACTGAAATATGTAGTAGAAAACCCATTCAAAAAAATTTACTTTTTTTTTTTTTTAAATCCACATCGTATTCTACATATTTTGGACAGGTCAAAAGCCTTAAAGGCATCAGGGCTAAAGTAGAGAGAACAAAGACGTGGGTCTTTATGAAGTTTTATTCGTCCACAGGCAACTTTCCATTCTTTTCTCCTCTTCTTATCTTTAGGAAAGGATTGATTGAAGATTTAAAATTGCTTCTCTTATTGTCCTTCGACTGAAAATTACAACTAAAAATCGCACAATGTGGCATCATATCAGCATGTTTCAGTATCAGTAAGTTGCTTATTCCGAGTTGTGTTGCAGTAAAAATAGCAACTGATAGTGCCAGTAGCTCACGGAGTACAACTATTTTATGTAATCAAAATAATGGTGCCCCACATAGTCCAAAATTTGTATAAAATAATGTGGATTTTTAAAATACCATAAATCTTTCTTTTCTATTACATATTTTAGTAAGAGACATCGTTTACAGTAAATTAAGCCATACAGGTCTTAATACACAGGGTTCCCTTTAAGATGGGGGACAGTCCAGTTCTTGATGAGTGTCAGGCGTAAGTGGTTAGTTCTCTAGAGAATAAAGCGCCACTGAGTCAGAAAGGCTGGAGACTGGGGGTTGACCAGGATGGAACCTGAAGGCTGAAAGGCCAAGGTAGAGTAGATTAATCAGGTGACTCCAGGTTTGAAGCTAGCTAAGCAGGAGATCATGAGAAGCTGGCAGACCAGAGAATCATTTCAAACCGGGTCACGGCACCAACGTAACCTCCCGTTTCTACTTGACACAAACTTGCTGTATACAGGCGAAGCAGTAGTGAAGGGACTTTCTCTGCTATAGTTATCCCATGCAGATGAGCACTCCTTAAAAATGTGATGCAAATGATGGTGTAACCCCTCTTGTTCTACTTGACCCGCTCCAAGCAGGATTCAAACCAGTGTTTCTGGCACGGGAGGCAGGAGCACTAACAAGGAAGCTAAAGACCGCAGCCTCTAGTGTCAGTTGCTAATGTGCTTATTGAGATAAGGGGAAATGAGGCTTACCCACACAGCCTCCGTTACACTCACCCCCATAAAACTCACTTTTATCTGGGTCATGGCAGCAATGTAATTCCCGTTCTGTTTGAAATGTCCTTTCCGACATGGGAGGCAGGTGCAATAACAAGTGAGTTTCGAACTGCAGTTTCCAGCATGGGAAGTGGATGCACTAACAAGGTTCACTCAAGTCTGCAGCCTCTAGTGTCAGTTGAGATCAGTGTGAGATCAGGGAAGTGAGGCTTACCCACACAGCTCTTACTAGCTGGCCTCCGTTAAACTCACCCCCGTGAAAAACTTACTTCAATCTAGGTCACACCATCAATATAACTCCTGTCCTACTCGAATTGTCGTTTCCAACTCCTGGTATGCAGGCACCCTAACATGGAAGCTAAAGACTGCAGCCTCTAGCATCTGTCACTAGTGCGCCTGTTGAGAGCTGGGGAGTGAGGCTTACCCGCACAGCTTTTACTAGATGGCCTCCGTTACTTCCATCTGGGTCACGGCACCAATGTAACTCCTTTCTACTTGAATTGTTGTTTCCAACATGGGAGGCAGGCGCACTAACATGGAACCTAAAGACTGCAGCCTCTAGCTTCAGACACAAGTGCACCTCTTGAGATGAGGGAAGTGAGGCTAACCCACACAGCCTCCATTACACTCACTCCCATAACACTCACTTTTATCTGGGTCACGGCACCAACGTAACTCCTGTTTTATTTAAATCGTCCTTTCCGACATGGGAGGCAGGCGCACTATCAAAGACACTAAAGACTGCAGCGTCTATCATCAGTCACTAATGAACCTCTTGAGATCAGGGAAGTGTGGTTTATCCACACAGCTCTTACTAGGTGGCCTTGGTACACTCACCCCCTAAACGTCACTTCCATCTGGGTCACGGCACCAATGTAACTCCTTTCTACTTGAACTGTTGTTTCCAACATGGGAGGCAGGCAAACTAACATGGAAGCAAAAGACTGCAGCCTCTAGCTTTAGACACAAGTGTACCTCTTGAGATGAGGGAAATGAGGCTAACCCACACAGCCTTCGTTACACTCACTCCCATAAAACTCACTTTTATCTGGGTCACAGAACCAATGTAACTCCTGTTTTATTTAAGTTGTCTTTTCTGACATGGGAGGCAGGCACACTATCAAGGACACTAAAGACTGCAGCGTCTATCATTAGTCGCTAATGCACCTCTTGAGATCAGGGAAGTGAGGTTTATCCACACAGGTCTTACTAGGTGGCCTTGGTACACTCACCCCCTAAACGTCACTTCCATCTGGGTCACGGCCAAGTAACTCCTCCTGTTCCACTCGACCCACTCTAAGTGAGATTTAAACTGCTGTTTCCAGCATGGGAAGTGGACACACTAACAAGGACACTCAAGTCCGCAGCTTCTAGTGTCAGTCACAAGTGAGCCTCTGGAGATCAGGGAAGTGAGGCTTGCCCACACAGCTCTTACTAGCTGGCCTCTGTTACACTCACCCCTGTGAAAAAACTCACTTCCATCTGGGTCACACCATCAGTGTAACTCCTGTTCTACTCAAATTGTCGTTTCCGACATGGGAGGCAGGCACACTAACAAGGACACTAAAGACTGCAGCCTCTAGCATTAAGACGCTAGTGCGCCTCCTGAGAGCTGGGGAGTTACCCACACAGCTCTTACTAGATGGCCTCCATTACACTCACCGCCCTAAGCCTAACTTTCATCTGGGTCACAGCACCAATGTAACTTCTGTTCTACTTGAATTGTTTTTTCCAACATGGGAGGCAGGTGCACTAATATGGAAGCTAAAAACTGCAGCTTCTAGCTTCAGACACAAGTGCACCTCTTGAGATAAAGAAAGTACATTTTGATTGACAGCTTTTTAAAAGCCTGAACCCATTTACAGCCCGACATTATTCAAATGTGCACACGCACACAGCTTTTGTCAAGAATGAGTCATTTATACATGTTTTAACATAATTTATTCAGTACTAACATTGGCCACTTGGATGCTGGAACAAAGAAATCAAATAAGTCCTCTGTAACATTGTAACATCTCAGCTAGAGTTGTCAAGAAGTACAGAGTTTGGTACTTTCGGTACTGAAATATTAGTGCATTTCCCGCTCACATTTGAGCACTGTTTAGCCGATTTTTAAACATCACTGATTGGCTAAAGTGTTCACGTGCTTGACAGATATGACTGTGATTGATCAGCGCTTCACACTCCTCACTGAGCGTGGATCTGTAGATGTGCAGATGTATTCTCTTACTAGCTGGTCTTCATTACACTGGAAACCACCAAGGAGCATAAGACAAAGCAGGAGACAGAACAGGGGACCACCAAGGCAGAGCCAGGAAAGTGGAGGACCTTGGAAAAGCCTGTTGAAAGGGACCTCAGGCCACCAGGGCAGAGCTGGATCCCCACAAGGAGGAGTCAGTGAATTTGGTGATCACCACAGTGGACACCACATTACAGAGACCAAACCCCCCATGGCCTTGATAGGAACCACTAGGCCTACTGGACTTGGGAGCTATGGGACCACTAAACTTGAAAGCATTGGGCACAGAATTCCCTGACTCGGACTACAGGGCCAAATTTAGGGGCTTGGGACCACCAGACTTGAAAGCTCTGGGAATACTGGGCTTGGGACCATCGGACTCAGGATCACCAGACTCTTAACCAAAAGAATATTCAAAGTAGTGCTTTCTTTTCTTGGAGACTGCCACTCATATCTCTATAGGCCTGCCATCTTAGCTGTTTTTTGATGTCTGGTCTTCTGTCTTGGATGGATTTAACAGATACAAGGAAAGAACTCAATTGTGGGGTTTTATTATTTTTAACAGATATGTGAAGACAATGGAACACGACAGACGGGATGTCTTTAATGAGAGATCTCTACCCAAAAGGCTCCCACCCACCGAGTGACACATACAGTATACCCAAGTGGTTCTGTCTGCCACCATATAACTGCTATATAAGTTTAGGAGCAGAATGCATTTTTGTGGAATCTGCAGCTGGAGCAAATGGAAGGTTAATGTCTGGAGCCTGTTGCACCTTATGCAGATTTTTTAAAATCTTAATCTTACATTCACATAAGCAAAAGATGTAAAATGATTGCATAAAATTGCTCTGAATATGATCTTTAGTATAACTTGCTAAGATAAGCCTGGTTTCTCTATTTCTTGTCTTTCAGCTTATGGCGGGGTCCAATGGCACAACTGAGGATGTGTCTGTTTTAACTTTTCAGCAAATCTATAAGCTAGACCTTGATGTTGGGCTCAGTACTAAAACTGCAGTGACTGTGTTAACATCTCTGTTCTTCTGTTTTGTAAACTGTGTGATGTTCTTTACTCTGAGAAGCAAGCGCGTATTCTATGAGACGCCACGTTATATTCTTTTTGGCCACATGCTTATGAATGACTCTGTGCTTTTGCTGGTCACAACTGTTATGTACACACTGGCTCTCTGTTTTCTTCCAATACCTAAATCTGTTTGCACTTTGTTAGTCTTTATTTCTCACTGCACTTTCCGTAACGCTCCTCTGACACTAGCTGTGATGTCTCTGGAGCGGTACGTGGCGATCTGCTTCCCTTTGAGACATTGCAGCATCGCCACACCAAAAAGGACTAGAATTGCCATAGGAATCATCTGGCTGCTTAGTTCTATAAATTTTATAACAGACATTATTTTAGTTTTAGTTATTGACACGAGTTATTTGTCTGGTATTTTATTTTGCACATTAGAAAAATTGTTTTTATTCCAATGGCAGCTGGATAAATATCAAGCATTTGATGTGCTTTATTTTGTGTCTGTTGCTGTGATCATTATTTTCACATACATTAGCATTATGATCACAGCCAGGTCTGTTTCCTCTGATAAAGATTCTGCTAAGAAAGCCCTTAAAACAGTGCTCTTGCACTTGATTCAGCTGGGACTGTGTCTCACCTCTTTCTTGTATACTATAATTGAAAGAACACTATACATGTTGACTGGAAACAGCTTTTCTCTCTTCTTAAACCTAATATATTTAAATTATCTTATAACTCTTATTCTGCCACGCTGCCTGAGTCCTCTGATCTACGGTATGAGAGATGAAGCCGTGTGGCCCTTATTTAAATATTTCTTCTGCTGTCGTTTATGCAAAGTAAGGCCCTCTGTTAATGTACATTAAATGTCTGGTCTATGAGGGAGTGAAATAAGTCAGGCAAAGAATCAGTCTGTTTGTAGGCTATAGATTTTACATTGTAAAAGTCTTTCAAACAAGAAAATGTTACTGAAAACAGACAATTCATTCTAATAAGAATCTTTATACTTTATGCAGACAGCCTGTACTTGTACACTGTTACAGGAAGACTGATTTTAGGAATACTCTTTCAGCATATAAATACCATATGTATAATTTATCATGTACATGTAAATGTTAATAATCCAACCTTGTCTGATTTTTAAACACATATGACGCCTATAAATAAACTAGTTCACTGCTTACCCTTGTTTTATTGTTTTCATGAGGTCGAGACACTTTTGCTTGTCAGTGGGTAAACATGCTTGTCTGTTGATCAAACATGGTCCGTGTACTTTTTCGTTCATTCATTATTCAATTTCGGAATGAAAGATGAAATTTAAAAAAGGGTGCAGCTTGGTTTTTTGTTTAAAAGAAAAAAAGCAGAAATGGCTGTATTTTGTTTTCCAAATGTATTGTTGTCATCAAAAAATAGTAATAGAAAATTGGACGCATTTCCGATCGTTTTTTAATTTTCTAATATTTATTTGTACATTTATTGTATTTCATTTGACTGATCCTATCTTTACCCGGAAGTAAATTACACCGACGTGCGGGTATCAGTTATTATTGTCTAGTATCACTAAAAATACTACTAAGATCCATATTACTATCACACGAGCCAATGGCAATTAAATGCACGGATGCATAGTCAGATAATGAATGAAATACAACTGTTCACGAACAGAAGATTGTATTTGACTCATGCTGCATACGCAGGGGCGGACTTTGCCATTAGGCAAAGGTAGGCGGTTGCCTTGGGCCCCGAGCTGCAAGGGGGCCCCCTCAAAAAAATTTGGTCGAGGTGATTTTTTTTTTTTTTTTTTTACTTTATGGCAAATGTCAAAGATTCTCTGAAAACTCATCAGAATACTATAGAATATATGTTATGGAAACTGGCGCCTCCCTCGAACACCACACTGTTGGACTATTCCATTATTTCACGTCGCATCTGCTGCAGAACTGCGGAAGTGATTGAAGAAATATTCTATATTTCGTGCTACAGCGTACATTCTGTCAGATACATTTCTGGCGCCTCCGTCTCAATACTGTACAACGCAGCATACATCCAAGTCAAATGATAACTCAGCGGCAGAGTTCCACTCACGCAGGGGCGTAATTTCCATTGAGGACGCACTTTTCAAAATCCCGTTTGTGTCCTCCTACTTTCAAATGGCTTTGTAAAAGTAATCTCTTGTATTAGGCTATAACATGCTCAGCGCCGTCGAGAGTTTCGCGCGATTGTTAAAACCAAAAATAAAACGCGAACGCACTTTCAAAAGCAATTTTAATACCTCAAGTTTAGAGAGTGACTTCCCAATGCGCGCAAATTAGGCTACATAAAATATCTAGGCTGTTATTATGTGAGCAGATAATAAGATGATAATGTTGTCTATAGCTCTGTATCATGCTTGAAAAATTCGGTCTCTATTTGCAATTTGAATATTAACAGAGTAGCCTTCTTTGATTATGGCTGCATTTGTCAACACCACTAAGAACAAACTGTGTCGTTTATTTTTTGTCATTTCTACTGTAGATTGTTTAAAAATACAGTGGCTGCCTCTAATTTAAATGGCTCTGCCTCTACCTATAATAGAGAAATTAACCAGCTTGTTCATGTACTCATGTTTACATTCATTCTTGTCCCTTGCTTAAGGCGTAACATAAATATATTAAAGGCTTTCAGAATTAGCCCATTTGCTTGTAAAACATCGACAATCAGAATCGGCCATGAATAATCAAGATCGGTGCATCGTGCATTACTAAAAACAAATTGGGTGCTCCTAATTTTTTTTTTTTTTTTGGTGCTCCTAACTTTTTGAACGTGGGGGCACAAGTGTTACCAAGTAAAAAAGTTAATTTCAAGCCCTGTGCAGGTAACAGCACTTCCGTGTTCACTTTTGGCCATTATAGTAATGACGAAGACTGTAATACAGCATTTTACATTTATGTGTCCATATTGATCATTTACATGATTTATGGCGTGTGTTTCTCGCTTTAGTAAAACAAGATAGACGACTATAAACAACTTTTCCAATTTAGGCAGCAGCAAACAGATCTATTTGGGAGATTCTGCTTGGAAACCAAGGTAAATAGAACAAATGGCAACTCTTCCTTGTGAATAGATAATAAATATTATTGCACAGGTAATATATTATGAGAATACGATTTTACAGTTTTACAAGGAGGAACAAAATATGTAGAGGGCCCCATGTCTGTGTTTGCCTTGGGCCCCAAAATGGCTAAATCCGCCCCTGTGCATACGCAATGACAATTATGCCTATACTGTAAATATAGATTAACAACTACGATTAGAGTTGTTTTCATAAAATGCACCGTGAACATTCACACGTTTGCCTAGCTGTGATAGGCTACAATTTATCTCCATTAATACTATTTTCTCAGTTCTGCGCATATATTTTCACTTACCTTACATCAATTGCTCGATCAATATTATCATCACATATTTTACATTTGTAACTGTAGGTACCACAAACAATTTAATATAGCTAAGTTTGTGTATTTTTACAGGTAGTAAAATACTGTGTGTGCTGCTTATAAACACCAGAGAGATAATGATGCATGAAAAAGATGGTACTTTCTTTACTCACCTCACTTGCACAAAATAAATGTAGTAATAGAAATTACAGAAACGCACAAAATACACTGAAATACACAGAATTATATGCATTTAAAATTTTTGTTGAAGTCATCCCCCCGGATCTTCTGCATCCACTCAGCCCATACGCATGCAGCGTCAACGGGGAATGCGACGAAACGGTACAAAAATGCACAGAACGATGAAGTGCTGAGTCTCCTCTCTTGAATCCTAAAAACACTCAATGTGAAAAAATGTCTCTGTGACGACAAAATCATGGATCAGATTCATTACATGTTGTTTAAAGGGCCAAAACGGGTCAGCCTCCGAGAAGTGACAAGTTCTCGTTATTGTTATTAAGTTATTGACAAGTGGTTAGGTTTAGGGGCAGGGGTTGGGTTACGTGCTCGTAAATGTGTCTGTTGTGACTGTTTGCATTGAACAATCACACCCCAATACATATGCAATAATGGCAATATTATTACCCAATAGATCATTTAATCATGACGATAACATTCACAGTGCCTTTCGCGTCAGCTTATTGACGCCAAGGGTTTCTTATTTAAAGTAGTGGAGGACCCTGCACGTCCAAAAATGACGCTGAAGGGGTACCCTGTGCGTCAAAATGCGACGCCAAAGGGTCCTGGCCAAACGTCAATATGTGACGACTTGGGAGTGAGACTGTGTTACGCGAGCGCACATTCAGCTCTGCAGGCCTGGTGCTATGCGTATTTAAATCTCCTCTGATGCGCATTTTCCTGCATTAGCCAAAATCATGACAGTCAACCACATCCAGTCATATGTGAATTAATGTAAATATTCGCTAAAAACACACAATAAAGACAGCAATGATGCAGTCAGGACTGTGGCACCGGCTTGCTTTGAAATGTATTTGGTTATTGCGCCCGCTGCGTCTCCCGCACCGAAGTCATTTTAAACAGTATAATAACGAAAACAATACCTTACAAATAAAAAGGAGCCGATTTTTATGATCAGAACTTCCTTAAACCAGTGAACCTGTAAACCTTTCAGTCCAAGTAAACGAATGCGTTCAAATAGAAAGTTTAAAACGATATTCATAAATGAAGCATACTTTTCTTCCGGCACCACTAACATTACATCACTGATTATCTTGTTATTAATATGATTTGATTTATGGTTCATATTCATAATCGTACAGTATGTTGTTGCCAGTTTAAAGGGCGATGTTTCCAAGCACTTTCGGGCAAAAAAAAAGCTGTTTTCATTTGCATTACAATGCATAGTATGTTTATTTAATGGTCGCGGGTGCGGGGCGGGTTGTAAAAATAGACACAGTGGTGCGGGGCGGGATGGCTCGGGCCAAATAATTTCATAATTGCGGGACCCGCGGGTTGAAAAAAAAAACCAACCCGCGCATCACTATGGGCCAGTACTTCAGGTGAAAACTTCCGGTGATCTGACAGCGAGAGCGAGAGACAACAGCGACCGAGTTCCATTACCACAGAGATATTTTTTCACATTGAGTGTTTTTAGGATTCAAGAGAGGAGACTCAGCACTTCATCGTTCTGTGCATTTTTGTACCGTTTCGTCGCATTCCCCGTTGACGCTGCATGCGTACGGGCTGAGTGGATGCAGAAGATCCGGGGGGATGACTTCAACCCCACCAAATTTTTAAATGCATATAATTCTCAGTGTATTTCAGTGTATTTTGTGCGTTTCTGTACTTTCTATTAGGCCTACTGCATTTATTTTGTGAAAGTGAGATGAGTAAAGAAAGTACCATCTTTTTCATGCATCATTATCTCTCTGGTGTTTATAAGCAGCACACACAGTATTTTACCTGTAAAAATACACAAACTTAGCTACATTAAATTGTTTGTGGTACCTACAGTTACAAATGTAAAATATGTGATGATAATATTGATCGAGCAATTGATCTAAGGTAAATGAAAATATATTCGCAGAATTGAGAAAATAGTATTAATGGAGATAAATTGTAGCCTATCACAGCTAGGCAAACGTGAATGTTCACGGTGCATTTTATGCAAACAACTCTAATCGTAGTTGTAAATCTATATTTACAGTAGGCATTGCGTATGCAGCATGAGTCAAATACAATCTTCTGTTCGTGAACAGTTGTATTTCATTCATTATCTGACTATGCATCCGTGCATTTAATTGCCATTGGCTCGTGTGATAGTAATATGGATCTTAGTAGTATTTTTAGTGATACTAGACAATAATAACTGATACCCGCACGTCGGTGTAATTTACTTCCGGGTAAAGATAGGATCAGTCAAATGAAATACAATAAATGTACAAATAAATATTACAAATTAAAAAACGATCGGAAATGCGTCCAATTTTCTATTACTATTATTTGATGGCAGCAATACATTTGGAAAACAAAATACAGCCATTTCTGCTTTTTTTCTTTTAAACAAAAAACCAAGCTGCACCCTTTTTTAAATTTCATCTTTCATTCCGAAATTGAATAATGAATGAACGAAAAAGTACACGGACCAAACATCTTACACATCCTTCAGAGTTAATGTTGAGAACTTTTATGGTTGTTAAAAAACAACTCATATTTAATAATCACTGTTTAAAGCACTTAATGACTTAGCCAACTGGAATCTTGTATTTTCTGTGCATATGGCATTAAAAGAAAACAGGTATTTAAAAAACAGGCTTATTTTAATTGACCTCATCAAGATCGCAAAGGTCACCAGCAGGAGGCGCAACGATAATCTGCAATGTTCCTTTTTTGCCAATTATTTGTTGTTACTGTTGTTACAAACGGCATAAAAATGTATAGTTGAGCATATATACATTTAAATGAAACTCATCTGAGATGTAGGTGTTGCTGTAATAAAGTAGTAGCCTTTATTTAACTATTATCAGTTTCAGTTAAAAAAATCTGAATAAAATTTTCATTCATATTATTATTATTGTCTATAAATGGCCTTTTTTTTGCACTGTATTGACAATGTATTTTATTTATATACTATATATCTATTTATACAGTAGTGTCCAGTTCCTGGTGTGTGTGTGTGTGTGTGTGTGTGTGTGTGTGTGTGTGTGTGTGTGTGTGTGTGTGTGTGTGTGTGTGTGTGTGTGTGTGTGTGTGTGTGTGTGTGTGTGTATTTGTTTATATCTCGTATTGGAAGGATTTTTGGCTCAAAAAATCTAAATGTTAAAGGGGTCGATGAAAGACTATTTAAACAGAAAAGGTTTCATTAGAACAAAAGGAATTCTTAGCCTTTGCTGTTTTTATTTTCCTATCATCCATCATTAAGCTAAAATGTATTAAAAATAAAAAGCCATACTTTTTACTCGTCTCATTAACACTTGCTAAAGTCACCAGCAGAGGGCGCCAATAATCCGAGAAAAATTGCATGAACCCCTTAGTCATGCTAAATGGACAAAGGCTGATCTGTTTTTAATCACTTGCACAAACTGTTTTGAGAACATGGGATCGTTCTTTTTGTTGAACGTGTAGGTGAATAAGTGTTAACAATAGCAAGTATCCATTTGTTAATGTTATGTTCTAGCATCAATGATCATCAGTGGCTCAGCTTCTTCAGAGATTAAAACCACAACAATATAATCTGTTTAACATGGTAATAAATAAATAGAAATAAATGAAAGTTACTACTGTAAATCCATGAATAAGAAATTGTTATTTTATTTTAATTGTGTGTGCATGTGTGTGTCCTTGGTGAAAAACCCCCCCAGCTAAAACCAGCCTGACCAGCCTAGCCAGGCTGGGTGACTGGTCTAAACTGGCCAGCAGGCTGGTTTTACAAGGGTTTTAGCCACTTTTCCAGCCTGGTCTTAGCTGGTCAGGCTGGGAAACCACCAGCTAAAACCAGCCTGATCATCCTAGCCAGGCTGTGTGACTGGTCTAAGCTGGTCAGCAGGCTGGTTTTAGAGGGGTTTTGGCCACTTTCCCAGCCTGGTCTTAGCTGGTCAGGCTGGGAAACCACCAGCTAAAACCAGCCTGATCATCCTAGCCAGGCTGGGTGACTGGTCTAAGCTGGTCAGCAGGCTGGTTTTACAGGGGTTTTAGCCACTTTTCCAGCCTGGTCTTAGCTGGTCAGACTGGGAAACCACCAGTTAAAGCCAGCCTGATCATCCTAGCCAGGTATCCATTTGTTAATGTTATGTTCTAGCATCAATGATCATCAGTGGCTCAGCTTCTTCAGAGATTAAAACCACAACAATATAATCTGTTTAACATGGTAATAAATAAATAGAAATAAATGAAAGTTACTACTGTAAATCCATGAATAAGAAATTGTTATTTTATTTTAATTGTGTGTGCATGTGTGTGTCCTTGGTGAAAACCCCCCCCAGCTAAAACCAGCCTGACCAGCCTAGCCAGGCTGGGTGACTGGTCTAAACTGGCCAGCAGGCTGGTTTTACAAGGGTTTTAGCCACTTTTCCAGCCTGGTCTTAGCTGGTCAGGCTGGGAAACCACCAGCTAAAACCAGCCTGATCATCCTAGCCAGGCTGGGTGACTGGTCTAAGCTGGTCAGCAGGCTGGTTTTAGAGGGGTTTTAGCCACTTTCCCAGCCTGGTCTTAGCTGGTCAGGCTGGGAAACCACCAGCTAAAACCAGCCTGATCATCCTAGCCAGGCTGGGTGACTGGTCTAAGCTGGTCAGCAGGCTGGTTTTAGAGGGGTTTTGGCCACTTTCCCAGCCTGGTCTTAGCTGGTCAGACTGGGAAACCACCAGTTAAAGCCAGCCTGATCATCCTAGCCAGGTATCCATTTGTTAATGTTATGTTCTAGCATCAATGATCATCAGTGGCTCAGCTTCTTCAGAGATTAAAACCACAACAATATAATCTGTTTAACATGGTAATAAATAAATAGAAATAAATGAAAGTTACTACTGTAAATCCATGAATAAGAAATTGTTATTTTATTTTAATTGTGTGTGCATGTGTGTGTCCTTGGTGAAAACCCCCCCCAGCTAAAACCAGCCTGACCAGCCTAGCCAGGCTGGGTGACTGGTCTAAACTGGCCAGCAGGCTGGTTTTACAAGGGTTTTAGCCACTTTTCCAGCCTGGTCTTAGCTGGTCAGGCTGGGAAACCACCAGCTAAAACCAGCCTGATCATCCTAGCCAGGCTGGGTGACTGGTCTAAGCTGGTCAGCAGGCTGGTTTTAGAGGGGTTTTAGCCACTTTCCCAGCCTGGTCTTAGCTGGTCAGACTGGGAAACCACCAGTTAAAGCCAGCCTGATCATCCTAGCCAGGCTGGGTGACTGGTCTAAGCTGGTCAGCAGGCTGGTTTTAGAGGGGTTTTGGCCACTTTCCCAGCCTGGTCTTAGCTGGTCAGGCTGGGAAACCACCAGCTAAAACCAGCCTGATCATCCTAGCCAGGCTGGGTGACTGGTCTAAGCTGGTCAGCAGGCTGGTTTTAGAGGGGTTTTAGCCACTTTCCCAGCCTGGTCTTAGCTGGTCAGGCTGGGAAACCACCAGCTAGAACCAGCCTGATCATCCTAGCCAGGCTGGGTGACTGGTCTAAGCTGGCCAGCAGGCTGGTTTTACAGGGGTTTTAGCCACTTTTCCAGCCTGGTCTTAGCTGGTCAGGCTGGGAAACCACCAGCTAAAGCCAGCCTGATCATCCTAGCCAGGCTGGGTGACTGGTCTAAGCTGGCCAGCAGGCTGGTTTTACAGGGGTTTTAGCCACTTTTTCAGCCTGGTCTTAGCTGGTCAAGCTGGGAAACCACCAGCTAAAGCCAGCCTGATCATCCTAGCCAGGCTGGGTGACTGGTCTAAGCTGGCCAGCAGGCTGGTTTTACAGGGGTTTTAGCCACTTTTCCAGCCTGGTCTTAGCTGGTCAGGCTGGGAAACCACCAGCTAAAGCCAGCCTGATCATCCTAGCCAGGCTGGGTGACTGGTCTAAGCTGGCCAGCAGGCTGGTTTTACAGGGGTTTTAGCCACTTTTCCAGCCTGGTCTTAGCTGGTCAAGCTGGGAAACCACCAGCTAAAACCAGCCTGATCATCCTAGCCAGGCTGGGTGACTGGTCTAAGCTGGTCAGCAGGCTGGTTTTAGAGGGGTTTTAGCCACTTTCCCAGCCTGGTCTTAGCTGGTCAGACTGGGAAACCACCAGTTAAAGCCAGCCTGATCATCCTAGCCAGGCTGGGTGACTGGTCTAAGCTGGTCAGCAGGCTGGTTTTAGAGGGGTTTTGGCCACTTTCCCAGCCTGGTCTTAGCTGGTCAGACTGGGAAACCACCAGTTAAAACCAGCCTGATCATCCTAGCCAGGCTGGGTGACTGGTCTAAGCTGGTCAGCAGGCTGGTTTTACAGGGGTTTTAGCCACTTTTCCAGCCTGGTCTTAGCTGGTCAGACTGGGAAACCACCAGTTAAAGCCAGCCTGATCATCCTAGCCAGGCTGGGTGACTGGTCTAAGCTGGTCAGCAGGCTGGTTTTAGAGGGGTTTTGGCCACTTTCCCAGCCTGGTCTTAGCTGGTCAGGCTGGGAAACCACCAGCCAAAACCAGCCTGATCATCCTAGCCAGGCTGGGTGACTGGTCTAAGCTGGTCAGCAGGCTGGTTTTACAGGGGTTTTAGCCACTTTTCCAGCCTGGTCTTAGCTGGTCAGACTGGGAAACCACCAGTTAAAGCCAGCCTGATCATCCTAGCCAGGCTGGGTGACTGGTCTAAGCTGGTCAGCAGGCTGGTTTTAGAGGGGTTTTGGCCACTTTCCCAGCCTGGTCTTAGCTGGTCAGGCTGGGAAACCACCAGCCAAAACCAGCCTGATCATCCTAGCCAGGCTGGGTGACTGGTCTAAGCTGGCCAGCAGGCTGGTTTTACAGGGGTTTTAGCCACTTTTCCAGCCTGGTCTTAGCTGGTCAAGCTGGGAAACCACCAGCTAAAACCAGCCTGATCATCCTAGCCAGGCTGGGTGACTGGTCTAAGCTGGTCAGCAGGCTGGTTTTAGAGGGGTTTTAGCCACTTTCCCAGCCTGGTCTTAGCTGGTCAGACTGGGAAACCACCAGTTAAAGCCAGCCTGATCATCCTAGCCAGGCTGGGTGACTGGTCTAAGCTGGTCAGCAGGCTGGTTTTAGAGGGGTTTTGGCCACTTTCCCAGCCTGGTCTTAGCTGGTCAGGCTGGGAAACCACCAGCTAAAACCAGCCTGATCATCCTAGCCAGGCTGGGTGACTGGTCTAAGCTGGTCAGCAGGCTGGTTTTACAGGGGTTTTAGCCACTTTTCCAGCCTGGTCTTAGCTGGTCAGACTGGGAAACCACCAGTTAAAGCCAGCCTGATCATCCTAGCCAGGCTGGGTGACTGGTCTAAGCTGGTCAGCAGGCTGGTTTTAGAGGGGTTTTGGCCACTTTCCCAGCCTGGTCTTAGCTGGTCAGGCTGGGAAACCACCAGCTAAAACCAGCCTGATCATCCTAGCCAGGCTGGGTGTCTGGTCTAAGCTGGCCAGCAGGCTGGTTTAGAGGGGTTTTAGCCACTTTCCCAGCCTGGTCTTAGCTGGTCAGGCTGGGAAACCACCAGCTAAAACCAGCCTGATCATCCTAGCCAGGCTGGGTGACTGGTCTAAGCTGGTCAGCAGGCTGGTTTTAGAGGGGTTTTAGCCACTTTCCCAGCCTGGTCTTAGCTGGTCAGGCTGGGAAACCACCAGCTAGAACCAGCCTGATCATCCTAGCCAGGCTGGGTGACTGGTCTAAGCTGGCCAGCAGGCTGGTTTTACAGGGGTTTTAGCCACTTTTCCAGCCTGGTCTTAGCTGGTCAGGCTGGGAAACCACCAGCTAAAGCCAGCCTGATCATCCTAGCCAGGCTGGGTGACTGGTCTAAGCTGGCCAGCAGGCTGGTTTTACAGGGGTTTTAGCCACTTTTTCAGCCTGGTCTTAGCTGGTCAGGCTGGGAAACCACCAGCCAAAACCAGCCTGATCATCCTAGCCAGGCTGGGTGACTGGTCTAAGCTGGTCAGCAGGCTGGTTTTACAGGGGTTTTAGCCACTTTTCCAGCCTGGTCTTAGCTGGTCAAGCTGGGAAACCACCAGCTAAAACCAGCCTGATCATCCTAGCCAGGCTGGGTGACTGGTCTAAGCTGGTCAGCAGGCTGGTTTTAGAGGGGTTTTAGCCACTTTCCCAGCCTGGTCTTAGCTGGTCAGACTGGGACACCAACAGTTAAAGCCAGCCTGATCATCCTAGCCAGGCTGGGTGGCTGGTCTAAGCTGGTCAGCAGGCTGGTTTTAGAGGGGTTTTGGCCACTTTCCCAGCCTGGTCTTAGCTGGTCAGGCTGGGAAACCACCAGCTAAAACCAGCCTGATCATCCTAGCCAGGCTGGGTGACTGGTCTAAGCTGGTCAGCAGGCTGGTTTTACAGGGGTTTTAGCCACTTTTCCAGCCTGGTCTTAGCTGGTCAGACTGGGAAACCACCAGTTAAAGCCAGCCTGATCATCCTAGCCAGGCTGGGTGACTGGTCTAAGCTGGTCAGCAGGCTGGTTTTAGAGGGGTTTTGGCCACTTTCCCAGCCTGGTCTTAGCTGGTCAGGCTGGGAAACCACCAGCTAAAACCAGCCTGATCATCCTAGCCAGGCTGGGTGACTGGTCTAAGCTGGCCAGCAGGCTGGTTTAGAGGGGTTTTAGCCACTTTCCCAGCCTGGTCTTAGCTGGTCAGGCTGGGAAACCACCAGCTAAAACCAGCCTGATCATCCTAGCCAGGCTGGGTGACTGGTCTAAGCTGGTCAGCAGGCTGGTTTTAGAGGGGTTTTAGCCACTTTCCCAGCCTGGTCTTAGCTGGTCAGGCTGGGAAACCACTAGCTAGAACCAGCCTGATCATCCTAGCCAGGCTGGGTGACTGGTCTAAGCTGGCCAGCAGGCTGGTTTTACAGGGGTTTTAGCCACTTTTCCAGCCTGGTCTTAGCTGGTCAGGCTGGGAAACCACCAGCTAAAGCCAGCCTGATCATCCTAGCCAGGCTGGGTGACTGGTCTAAGCTGGCCAGCAGGCTGGTTTTACAGGGGTTTTAGCCACTTTTTCAGCCTGGTCTTAGCTGGTCAGGCTGGGAAACCACCAGCCAAAACCAGCCTGATCATCCTAGCCAGGCTGGGTGACTGGTCTAAGCTGGCCAGCAGGCTGGTTTTACAGGGGTTTTAGCCACTTTTTCAGCCTGGTCTTAGCTGGTCAGGCTGGGAAACCACCAGCCAAAACCAGCCTGATCATCCTAGCCAGGCTGGGTGACTGGTCTAAGCTGGCCAGCAGGCTGGTTTTACAGGGGTTTTAGCCACTTTTCCAGCCTGGTCTTAGCTGGTCAAGCTGGGAAACCACCAGCTAAAACCAGCCTGATCATCCTAGCCAGGTATCCATTTGTTAATGTTATGTTCTAGCATCAATGATCATCAGTGGCTCAGCTTCTTCAGAGATTAAAACCACAACAATATAATCTGTTTAACATGGTAATAAATAAATACAAATAAATGAAAGTTACTACTGTAAATCCATGAATAAGAAATTGTTATTTTATTTTAATTGTGTGTGCATGTGTGTGTCCTTGGTGAAAAACCCCCCCAGCTAAAACCAGCCTGATCATCCTAGCCAGGCTGGGTGACTGGTCTAAGCTGGTCAGCAGGCTGGTTTAGAGGGGTTTTAGTCACTTTCCCAGCCTGGTCTTACACTCTTAAAAAGGATGTGTTAAAAACAACACAACCTGTGTTGTTTCTTAACACACCTTTGTGTCTAGTTAAGGACAACACATTTTGTGTTAGTTTTAACTCAACCAGTGTGTTACTCCTTCTAACACAGAAAATGTGTTGATTTTATTCTACACACTATGTGTTATAAATACACATTTTGTGTAAAGTATGTGTTATTTTTTTTAACAAATCTTGTATGCAATAAAGACACAGCAAACTAACGTATAGTTTATACACAATTTATTAAACCCGCTACTAACAATTACATAACTCAAAAAGGTTAAAAAGAGAGGTAAACAATCAAAATACAGTAATTTAAACATTTTTATTGTTCCTTGAGTGAAAAGTTGTTAATGGTTAATAAAGTTTGTACTTCAAATTTTAAAAAAAATGAGGTATTTGCCAACCTTATAAGCATTAATCATTTTATTTACATATTTTCATCAGCATACAAGTGATAGTGATGGTGATGGAGATGAAGTCTCTCGTTTGTCTCCTGTCACATCAGTAGCTGCCACAAGCGCTTCAGGAGTCTTCCATTCAAAGCTGCAAGAGTAAAATACAGATACTTTTATTATTTATAGGCTACACATAACAAATATTGTAAAATAGCGATAGCTAAAAAGGCAAGAAAACCTTAAGCATCCGAGATTATGTTAGCGTCTTAGGGCAATTTGCACAATATGTGGCACCACGAAGCTGTTCATTTTCAAAGAGAAAGACTCGATGAACGACATGGATTTCCTCATGTGAAGCACTACAACGTGTCAATGTTTAATTAAAAGTGATTCTTTTCACAATAAATCTAACAAAAGAAACCATAAAGCTTGTTAAAATAAGCTACCACCGCCGATATGTACAGCAGTCGCGGACGCAGCTCGCATTGCCATTCCTGAGGTAACTTAAGTTCTCTTACTAGAGGGAACGAGTACTGCGTAAGAAGTATCTTACGCTAGGGGAAAATCCTTTTCTGCGAGATATTGAAGCCAAAAATTATCCTTAATTTTGAAATAATGTAAAGCGCGTTGCAGCAGCATACAGACATAGGCGAAACAGCTTGCACGCCTATTGGCTGCTCTGCGGCAACTGCAGCAGCCTATTAGAGCGAGGCCTGACGCGACGCCAGATCCAATGGGGGCATTTCGCGCCCTTTGCGTCACTTCGCGCCCTTTTCGTAGCTTCCCGCCTAAAAGGGCGTGGTCTAGGCCTATAAATATCGCTCATAGGCAGCTATTATCTAATTTTTCATCCTTCACGCGAAGCACACGCATCGCTGGAGCCGGATAGAAGCCGCCGTTTGACTGCAAGCATCTCAGCGGGACGAGCCACTGAAGCTGCTGGCCACGCCGCCTTCCGTGCCTTCCTGCTGCGCTTTCCGGCGCTAATATCCTTTTATTAAATAAGTGTGTGTTGCCGCTGCAATACACACTTCTCACAAAAGAGCAAAAGCGTCTTTCTAAAGATGTCTTCTTGCGGCTCATGTCGAGCCACACTCAGTGACGGGGACCGCCACGATATCTGCGTTTCCTGCCTGGGTGAGGAGCACGCGGTGAACGCGCTCGCTGAGGGCGGCTGCCCTCAGTGCGAACTACTGCCATTAGCGACTCTGAGGACTCGCGTGGCATCCTTCGCTGAACCTGCTCCCCCGCCCGCCGTGGTGTCGCGCCGTAAAAAGCGCCGTGCCCAGCGGGCTCCGGAACTCCCCCTCAGTCGACAAAGCTCGCCGGTTCGCCCGCCAGCTTCACCGATCTCGTCACCCCCCGTCTCGGAGGTTAAATGGCCGCGGTCTGCCACCGTTTGCTTCGACGCTGCTGACGAAGGGACTGTCATGGAGTAGGAGGAGGATTCCTGCTCTATTCTGGCGTCGTGCAGTGAGGACTGGGAGAGCTCTGCGGACCTCGCTCCCCCCGCGCACGCCCCGTCAGGTACGAGAGCATCAATTGAGGCAGAATTGATGAGGATCCTCACACAGGCCACGGTGAGCCTTGGCCTCGAGTGGTCCTCACCAGAGCAGCCCGCTCACAACCGATTGGACGGCTGTTTCCTGCCAAAAGGGGAGCGCGCTTCAAGCGCATCGAAACCGGCGCCTTTTCTTCCTGAGCTACATGAAGAACTGGCTAAGTCCTGGAGCGCCCCCCACTCTACGAGAGTGCGCCCTTCCTCTTCTCTTGCGTTCTCTGCTGTAGACGGCGCCGAGAAGAGAGGGTACCTCTCAATGCCGCCGGTCGAGGAGGCGATTGCAGCCCACTTGTGCCCGCCCTCCGCTGGACGGCGTGCCAAGTCGGCGCTGCCCTCAAAAGCCTGTCGCCAAACGTCAAGCCTGCTCCACCGCGCGTACACCGCCGCTGGGCAGGCCGCGTCAGCGTTGCACACTATGGCCACGTTGCAGATTTTCCAGGCTGACCTCCTCCGAAAGCTGGATGAGGAAGGCTCTGAAGCGATCTGTGTGCCGGACCTAAGAAGCGCCACGGACCTCGCTCTCCGCGCTACAAAGTCCGCAGCACAAGCCATGGGACGTAACATGGCCACGCTTACGACAACCGAGAGGCATCTGTGGCTGACGCTGTCAGAAATGGCCGAGTCCGAACGCACCGCGTTCCTCGACGCCCCACTCTCACCTGCTGGCTTGTTCGGATCTTCGGTAAAGAATTTTGCAGAGAGATTCGCAGAGGTACAGAAAGCGTCTCAGGCGATGAGGCACTTCCTGCCGAAGCGTTCTAGTTCTGCTGCCGGCCGTGGAAGACCGCCCGCGCAGAACTCACGAACCCAGCCTCAGCCTCAGCCCGCCGCAGCAGCTTCGCAGCGTCACCGAATGCAGGGCGCGAGACCGCGTTCTCGCTCTTCTGGCCGCCGTCCCGTTGGGCGCGGCTCGAGACCCAGAATTGAGCTAAAGCCGGAACCTCCGAAGCTGTCCTAGCAAAGCTAGGAAAAAGACGGTGCACGAGTCCCGCTGTCGCCGGACCCCCACCAAAGGTATTTGCTCGTTCAGTTCCAAGAAATGTGACTGTCCCAGTGTATTTTGCAGCCAACAAACCGGCTCTGTCGCCCGTTTGCCTGTACTCAAAAGCCGTTTTCACGGCTACCCAGATAAATCCAAAAAAGAGTGTATTTTCTGGTGTCCCGGCCACGGCCGATGGTGTTTCACGTGTCAGAATGCCCACACCTCAGTGCCCATTTCTACACACAAGCACACCCTGTCTCACAGGTCAAGCGCGCATAAAATCGACTCGTATCGATTGCGCTTCACAACCGGCCACGGCCGATGGTGTTTCAAGTGTAGTCAAAATGCCCACTCAGTGCCCATTTCTACACACAAGCACAACATGTCATACAGACCCTGCGCACATAAAATCGGCTCAGATCGATTGCGCTCCACATGTGATAGACGTGCCCACTTCACAGTGCTCACAGACATCACATCACGCACGTCAAAAGGTTTCCGTAAAAGCGAAACTAACGTGCATGCAGGCGAACGGTGTTTGCAGTGTGTTAAATGTGCCTGTTGCCACACGACCACATCCACACACAGACATAATAGTTCCCGCTATCAGCGTGCCCCACGCCTCGAATGTCACGAGCACGTCTCTGGTGCCACAGCACTCCGAAACCACTCCGTTATGGATAGAACGGAGCGCGTTTCGTATTCAACCTCTAGCTATTCATGCAAACGCATGGGAAAAGCTTCCAGGGGTTTCGAAATGGGTGCTGGACATTATAAAAGGAGGCTATTCGCTACAGTTTCACCGACGCCCGCGCCGCTATACAGCGCGCGTCGAAACCACAATGCAGACAGAAGCAGCACACCTGCTTCGAGCCGAAGTGACGAAACTATTGAGCAAAGGGGTCATAGAGCCCCTCTCTCAAACTCAAAGCGAAGGAGGGTTGTACAGCAGATATTTCCTGGTACCGAAAAAAGACGGGGGTCACAGACCCATATTAGATCTAAGGCAACTGAACAAAGCGCTGGTGAAGCGTCGGTTCAGGATGCTCACGACCAGAAAAATCCTCGCGCAAGTTCGCCAAGGAGACTGGTTCGTGTCAGTGGATCTGAAAGACGCGTATTTTCAAATACAGATAGCGTCACGTCACAGGCAATTTTTGAGATTCGCCTTCGAGGGCCAGGCATATCAGTACACAGTCCTGCCGTTCGGTTTGTCCCAGGCACCCCGTACATTTACAAAGTGCATGGACGCAGCGCTCGTTCCTCTCAGACTGAAAGGCGTGCGCATACTGAACTATTTGGACGATTGGCTGATTCTAGCGCAGTCTCGCTCAGTGCTTGTACAGCATACGACCATGTTACTCGATCACCTCGAGGATTTGGGTCTAACAGTCAATTGGGCGAAGAGCTCACTGTCCCCCAGTCAGAAAACTTCCTTCCTGGGCACAGAATTGGACTCGCTGTCAATGATAGCGCGGCTGTCACCACAGCGCGCAACAGACATTCAGCGCACAGCGGGCTCGTTCCGCTGCGGCGCGTCTGTCCCGCTCAAACAATTTCAGAAAATGCTGGGTCTCATGGCCTCAGCGTCATCAGTTCTGCAGCTGGGTCTGCTGCGTATGCGTCCACTGCAGTTCTGGCTGAAAGCGCGCGTCCCGCGTCAAGCGTGGGCGCCCGGTCGGCTTCGTATCACGGTCAATCAGAAATGTGTCACAGCCCTGAAGCCGTGGAAAGCAGTCGACTGGTACCAGTCAGGTGTAAGCCTGGGGACTTTCTCGAGAGTAAAAGTGGTGTCTACGGACGCGTCAACCTCGGGATGGGGGGCTCTGCTCGAGGGCAGACCGTCTTTTGGCCAGTGGTCAGAACGGGAAAAGCTCCTACATATCAACTGCCTCGAAATGCTGGCAGTACGGAACGCGCTGACGCGCTTCTGTCCCCAAATAAAAGGAAACCATGTACTAGTCCGCTCGGACAACATGTCAGTGGTTTCCTATATAAATCGCCAGGGCGGTCTCAGGTCCAAAAACCTATACAGACTGGCAGAACGCCTCCTGGTATGGGCTCAGCGCCAGTGGTGGACGAAGTACACAAATCAAGTACTTGAGTAAAAGTACAGATACGTATAATAGAATATTACTCCAGTAAAAGTAAAAGTACTCCTTTTTCCATTTTACTTGAGTGAAAGTACAAAAGTACTACATTTTTTGTGTACTTAAGTAAAAAAGTACTGACATATTTTGCAATTTTATAAAGGCTATAAATTTATATTAGCATATATATTTTTTATTATCCTACTATAAGCCTTGGTTTTTCCCAAAATAACCACTAGCCTATATGGAGTCAAGATAGATTTTTGTTGTTGATATGGTCTACGTTGACAATGTTCACTGTGAAGCTTACATTGCATTGTAACGTTACCTGAGAGAAAACTGATTTTTAACCATCTCATTTTCACCAGTAAGAAAAGTGTTTTAAAGCTTGTTATTTTGCGGAACGGCACAGTTATAAATGATATGAGAATAAGGCCTGAAGTTAGGAAGAAAAATGTAATTATATTTTCATAATATTTTTCTTTTTTCTCAAACATTGTCTGTGGTGTAAAAACACCCCTGGCCAAATGTCCCCAGAGGGCATCACTTCCCACTTTGATAATTTCTGTAGTTACCATCTGAACATCACATATTTTCTTTTCCCTCAGATGTAATCTGTCTAGATGGTTGATTATAAATATTTGGACTTCATATCTGAAAATTACCTCAACTTAGCACCAGCAAGCTTGTTAGCTAGACAGTTAGCATCAGCTAACAATATTTACTTATTTTCAGTATGGTTATGAATAAACATTTATTTCTGTATACTAGGCTAGTTGATTCAAACAATATAAAAAAGTATACCGTTAATAAACAATATAAAAACAGACGTCACATAGGGCTAAATGCGTAGCATTTTAATAAAACTGTTGAGGTTACAGCAGCGAGGAATATGAACGTGTAACGTTATGAGTTATTTGATTTAATCTGTGTTATTTTAATGTTTCGTTTTTTTACCTAAAAAGAGACGATGTTGATGATGTGTCTGCATTTAATCATTTCAGCGGGCTTAAATGCATCACCCTTTACAGCAGATTTAGTTCGCAAACAACTGACAGTTGCAATAATTAATCCTAAAACTCGACATTATATCTTACTTTTCGCAGCATCAGTCGCGCGCGCTCACAATCTCCCGGTTCTTATTTGTGAATTCAGATGACTGGAGACTCGCTCTAAACGGCTCATTTGAATCAGTGAGTTTGAACAGCTGCAATTGGATCAGTCCAATTCGTGAATGAATCGCTTGTGGCGATTTGCGAACCGATTGAAAAGAATCAGTTTGTTCATTAATCAGACACTGCTTCTGCGTCTCGGAGCACGTAATATATTATAAGGAGTAACGACATGTTTTATTAAATGTAGTGGAGTAAAAAGTACGATATTATGCTTTGGAATGTAGTGAAGTAAAAGTAAAAGTTACTCAAAATAAAACTACTCCAGTAAAGTACAGATACTTGAAAAATGTACTTAAGTACAGTAACGAATTACAACTACTTCGTTACTGTCCACCACTGCTCAGCGCAACCTGCGCTCGCTGAAAGCAGCGCATGTGCCGGGGCTTCTGAACATAGGGCCAGACAGACTGTCCAGGAACAATGTTTCAGCAGGCGAATGGTCTCTACACCCACAGACAGTACAACTACTGTGGAAAAAATTCGGCAAAGCGGAAGTAGACCTTTTTGCGTCTCCGAACAACGCTCACTGTCAGGAATTTTACTCAAAAAGCAGAGACGCGCTGGCCCACGAATGGCCCCGCCGTCATCTCTATGCTTTTCCCCCCGTCTCTCTCCTACCTCAGGTGATAGAGAGGGTCAGGGAAAAAGGATGTTCAATACTGCTGATAGCGCCGTTTTGGGAAAACCAGCCCTGGTTCCCAGCGCTGATGCAGCTGACGAGCACCGCCCCGTGGCCGATACCAGTGAGGAGAGACCTTCTCTCTCAGGCCAGCGGCTCGATTTGGCACCCTCACCCAGAGCTGTGGTCCCTTCATGTCTGGGCCACCAGCGAATATATGATGAACTCCCAAAAGGAGTATTAAACACGATCACGCAGGCTAGAGCCCCTTCTACGAGACGGCTCTATTCCTCAAAATGGTCAGTGTTTTCGGGCTGGTGCGCAGCCCGCGGCTTGTCACCCACTAACTGTGGTGTGATGGAGGTGCTTTCCTTCCTACAAGAGCTGCTGGACAAGGGCAGAACCCCGTCCACGCTCAAAGTCTATGTGGCGGCTATAACGGCGTTTTCGAGCGCAACGTTAGGTCAGTCAATAGGAAGGAACGATTTAGTTATTCGCTTCCTGAGGGGAGCTAGAAGACTAAATCCCCCCAGACCTCCCTCAGTCCCCGTATGGGACCTTTCTGTGGTACTAGAGGCCATGAAAGGTGGACCATTCGAGCCTCTGCAGACGATTGATTTGAAATACCTGTCTCTTAAGACTGTGTTTCTGCTGGCTCTCGCTTCAGTGAAGCGCATAGGGGATTTGCACGCACTTTCTGTGAGCGCGACGTGCATGGAATTTGGACCTAATGACTCTAAAGTCATACTCAAACCCAAGCATGGTTACGTTCCAAAATCACTCAACACACCGTTCAGGGCACAGGTCATCGCGCTGTCAGCCCTACCGGTCAATGATGAGGAAACGGACGCGAACCTCCTATGCCCAGTCAGGGCATTAAGAGCTTACGTGTCTCGCTCATCTGCTTTTAGACAGACAGATCAGCTTTTTGTTTCGTTTTACGGGCGTCCCAAGGGACTGGCCGCGTCGAAACAGAGCTTATCCAGATGGATAGTTGATGCTATTGCGTTGGCATATGCTTCCAAGGGCAAGCAGTGCCCGCTAGGTGTCAGAGCACATTCCACGAGGGGCGTGGCCTCATCGTGGGCGTGGTCGAGTGGGATTGCCTTGCAAGATATTTGTACGGCGGCGGGCTGGGCCTCTCCGTCTACATTTATAAGGTTTTACAACCTGGAGGTTCCCGCCTTACAGGCCAGATTGCTGTCAGTCTAGATGTTCAGTGTTGTCTGACCTGATGTTATCAGCTCGGAATGCTGCGTCTACTGAGCACAGCTCTAGGGTCGACAGTGAAAGTAATAGCACAAGATGTGTCTGGGCAAACTGTGTGATGACCCTTATTCTTACGTCAGCTCAGGCCGTAACCCCGCCCTGTATGTACGTTTACTCAGCGTCTGAGTGACGCTGCACTATGTGGAAGAGTGCGGCGTTGCCCCTCCCTCTTCCCCGGACTCCCTGTGAGTTCTATAGGTGATTATGAACTGTATGAACCCCGGGTTTTCGCCCTTGGGTCTTTGGTGTAGTGATGGGATTTATGGCTCTTTGAGGGGATCCGGATCTTGGCGATCCGTTCCTTTCAAAGAGCCGTTCAAAAGAACGGCTCTTTTGGCTCTTTTTAAATATTTAGTCAGTTTTAGGAAGCCAGTTTGGGGGCATCTCAGTTTATCCTGGAAATAATCACTGGGAGGAATTATGAGGTGAGATTTGTAGTCAAATAATTAAAACTCAGATATCACACACCAATATCTGAGTTTGAATTATTCTGAAATATTGATTACCACCTCATTTGTCATGTGTGGACTATATTCCATAGGGCTGCACAACATCCCTCTGCGCCTTAGACAGTGGCATCACTATTTTGGATTTACCTTTAGTACAAAGTGTGTTGCTGCGTCCCAATTCGCATACTTATACTATGCCCTTAAAGTATGTACTCTTTTTGTGAAGAAAAAGTACATACTTTTGAGTATGTAGCAGAAAAGTAGGCAAGCTTTGGGACATACTACTTCGTCTGTTGCTTAGTTACCTAAATCCTGTCACTGTTTAAACTGCCCTGTCAGTTAATATCATCTACATTTCGTTTAATTTGATTTCCTACCGTATTAGAGAGAAATGAAGAGGCACATTCTTATACTAGTCTTTTATGCCGAGAACTTTGCTCGTGTTTACATAATGATGCATTTAAAAGTTAATGACCAAACCTGTCATTATAAAAGTTCATAATGTTGCTGCACATGAAATATACCATGGATAACATTATTTAAATATTATTTATTAGGTTACACATTGATTAGTTATCTCAAAAACCCCTTTCTCTACCTGTCCGTTGGTAGCGCGTATCCGCCATGTTTGTAGTTTTTTTAAACATTTTTTATGCGTGTTTGTAGTTATAATCGGATCCTCGTTCACCGCGCAATGTGTTGTGGCCAATATTAGCCGTTAGAGTGTGCATTGATCCGCACTTCGAATTCTTAAGTTAAGTAGTAGACCATCCGGGAATAATTTGTGTGCATCTGTGTGAAACCAAAGTCCCTTTGGTGAAACACGCATAGGAAAAAAGAACGACAGAAAGAACGGCTCCCCCCCAGCCGCGACTCGGCTCCCATCGTTCATGTTTATGAGCCGTTCAAAAGAATCGGTTCGTTCGCGAACGTCACAACTCTACTTTGGTGTCAGATCTCAGCATGCACGGCGTTTTACACTGGGTCCCCTAGCGTAAGATACTTCTTACGCAGTACTCGTTCCCTCTAGTAAGAGAACGTACTCGGTTACTTACGTAACCTCGGTTCTCTCTAGAGAGGGAACGAGTACTGCGTATCTTGCCGTGCATGCGCACGCTCTGGTTGCTTTGATGATGAAAAACCAGATAATAGCTGCCTATGAGCGATATTTATAGGCCTAGACCACGCCCTTTTAGGCGGGAAGCTACGAAAAGGGCGCGAAGCGACGCAAAGGGCGCGAAATGCCCCCATTGGATCTGGCGTCGCGTCAGGCCTCGCTCTAATAGGCTGCTGCAGTTGCCGCAGAGCAGCCAATAGGCGCGCAAGCTGTTTCCCAGCTACCACGTATATGTGCCAAATGCCCCTCGACCGTCTTCAAACGATCACAGAAGACATTTTAAAAACGTATAATGGCAAATACAAACATTTATCTTACCTTCACAATCAAAGTTATGTCCTGACGATGAAAACTTGAAGCGGGAGGAAATTTGCTTGTGTCTGAAGAATAACGGCTCATGAAGTGACGCAAGCAGCAATGTGATTGGCTGATATTTAACACATTTTGTGTTAGACACACTGTGTTGGATATTTTCTTTTTTCTTTTTCGTTTTTAACACACATTTAACACAAAATAACACAAAATGTGCTAAAATAGACATAACACAAAAAATGTGTTAAAAATTAACACATCCTTTTTGAGAGTGTAGCTGGTCAGGCTGGGAAACCACCAGCTAAAACCAGCCTGATCATCCTAGCCAGGCTGGGTGACTGGTCTAAGCTGGCCAGCAGGCTGGTTTTACAGGGGTTTTAGCCACTTTCCCAGACTGGTCTTAGCTGGTCAGGCTGGGAGAGTGGCCAAAATCCTGGATGGCTGGTTTTAGCTGGTCAGCAGCCTGGTTTTAGAGGGGTTTTGGTCACCAGCTTAAACCAGGCTGGGAGATCAGCTAAAACCAGCTACGTCCAGCTTGAACCAGCTAAGACCAGCCAACCAGCCCAGGCTATTTTTTTAAGAAGGGGTGGTGAATTATATTTTGATATTTTTGCATTTAATTAGATAGAGGTAGAAGTATTTTTACTAGTGGTCTCAGGTCTTTGGACCCCCTCTTTTTAGAAAGACCCCCACACGTTTCTTTCTACACTTGTATCTCACTTGTACTCCCTCCCGCTCATTCACCCAGTGACACATAGGACATACCCATGTGGTTCTGTCTGCCAGTGTAACAGCTATATAAGCTCAGGATCAGAGCTGTTTGTGGAATCTGGCACTGGATCAGATGAAAGGCTGATGTCTGATTTACTGACTGCAGAATAACACCACATTTGTGTCCGAGGTATGTTGCAAACTTACAAATCTCACTTCAGTGCACAACAGATACCACTCAGAATAAGTCTGACTGTACACTGTATACTTGTTCTAATCAGCCTTGTTTCTCCATTTCTTGTCTTTCAGCTTATGGCGGGCTCTAATGGCACAGCTGAGGTGTCTTTCCTTTATCAGCAAATTTTTAAGGTTGAAATGGATGCTGGGCCCAGTACTAAAATTTCAGTGCTTATGTTAATATCTGTGTTTTTCTTTTTCGTAAACTGTGTGATGTTTTTTGCTCTGAGAAGCAAGCGTGTATTCTACGAGACGCCACGCTATATTCTTTTTGGACACATGCTTGTGAATGACTCTGTGCTTTTGATTTTCACAACTATCGTGTATGTCATGGGTACATATTACCTTCAAGTAAATAGAGCTATCTGCACTCTGCTAGTCATTATCTCCTACTGCACTTTCCGTAATGCTCCTCTGACACTTGCTGTGATGTCTCTGGAGCGGTACGTGGCGATTTGCTTCCCTCTGAGACACTGCACCATCGCCACACCAAAACGGACTGGAATCGCCTTAGGAATCATCTGGTTCCTTAGTTCTATAAATATTATAACAGACATTATTTTTGTGTTAATTATCAACCCCAGTTTATTTGTAGAGGTTTTATTTTGCACACAAGAAAGATTGTATTTATTCAAATGGCAGCTGGATAAAACTCAAGGGTTTGATGTGCTTTATTTTGTGTCTGTTGCAGTGGTTATTATTTTTACGTATATTAGCATTATGATCACAGCCAGGTCTGTTTCCTCTGATAAAGATTCTGCTAAAAAAGCCCTAAAAACGGTGCTCTTGCACTTGATTCAGCTGGGACTGTGTCTCACCTCTTTCTTGTATGCCACAATAAACAAAGCACTATACACAGTGTCTGACAGCTCTTCTCTGTTCATAAATCTCAGATATCTAAATTTTCTTATTCTTCTTATGCTGCCACGCTGCCTAAGTCCTCTGATCTACGGTATGAGAGATGAAGCCGTTTGGCCCTTGTTTAAATATTATTTCTGCTATCGTTCAGGCAAAATAAGGCCCTCTGTTAATATACATTAACTGTATGACATGAGATGATATGATATAATAACTTGCACAATGCCCAATGGTAACTTTCATCATGATGAATGCTGTATTTAAACAAGATATCCATATACTTTTATATTAAATTGTTTTGTTTTAAATGAAAATAAATGTATTGTTCATGCTTTAACTTATATAAGATGACAGGTTTTTACATGTCTTGCTGCTAAAATAATACATCCGCTGTTAACTATTAACAAGCTATTTAAAGTCCCCCTGAAATCAAAATTAAAGTTTTTTGGCTTTTAGTATGAATATATTAGCCTTAAGATTATCTATAAGCTAGTGTGCTGCAAAACAAAGACAAAATTCGCATTTACAAGATATGGGCATTCAAAACTTACAGTCTCGTCACTTCCGCCTATATGGATCAAGGATTTGGATGATATCACCGTGCACTTCAGTTTCTAATCAAACGTTCTGTCCAATCAAATGCTCTCTAGAGTCCCTAGTGTCCCGCCCCCTACACAAAGACGCGGAGGAGATCATAAGCGTTCATATGTGGGTCGGCATGTATTAAACTACACAGCCTCAGCATAATAATGATCTCTACTTCGTTTTAGCAAGTTTCATATTGAATCTGTGCAGTAATTTATTAGTCTGGGGCTGTCATAAGCTTACAAATGCGGCTTTACCGAGCTCAATGGCTCTTGCCCGAGCAGATATCAATCGAACGCTATTGGCTATTCAAAATTAGTGGGCGGGGCTGGGCGATATGTTTTTGTTTCAGTTAAAAGTACGTCACCACATAGAATAACGCTGCGTGTTTCAAGGCGCTTCAGTGGACCTTTAAGAATCATTAAAATACAGACAGCTTGTATTATGCACATATACACTTTGGATTGTAAAAAGAACACACTTTTAAGATATGTATCTATCAACAACATAAATTATGGACATACGAATGTAAATAAATCACTCTTATCTGAGATTGAAACGTGCAATACTGTATTGAATTATTAACAGTATAAAAATAGATTAATGTTGTTTCTTATACAAGCTAAATGCAATATATATTCTGTTCAAATTATTTTGCTTCTTGATGTATTTTATGATGTTTAACCTTATATATTGAGACAGAAACGCTCCTAATCTGGGACATTTTTTGCAATGTTGGCTTCTGCAGTTTATTTTGATATCTATCTAACACATTAGATCAACACATTAGACTTTTCTGAAATCGCTAAGATGTTTTCTAACCACACCAGAAGAAAGAATGTAAATATTATACTAAGAGGAGACATGCCACACCTATTAGTGTCTTTGTGCCAAAAAACAAAAATTCTGCCTGAATTTGATAATCTGGGACAGGTCACTTCGTAATCGGGGGCATATGCATTAGGCCTAAAGTATGTTCACCATACTTTACTCATGCCAAACACAATTTCACCCATTTTTAAGAAGCATTATGAAAAAAAAATGACAAGTACAGAGATCTCAATAAGAAAATGTATATTCCAAAATATATGTCTTAACACAGGATTAATGTTGTATTGTGTTAATTCATTTCAAACTCTATTAAAATTGTTTAACATTTGTTTAACATTGTATTAAGAGTTAAAAAAAATCAACTAAATGTAAGCAACAGCAAGCAACAATTCGATTAAAGGATTATTCTTTCGGTTATTCAAGTTCCCTGTTTAATTAAAAGTGGGGCTACTCAAGAACAAACACTCCTTGCAGGTGAGAGATCCATCATCATATTACACAATTATCTTCTGCTCATTTATTGTGATACAAATGTTATAACCTCCAGTAGTCCAGCACTCATTTCTCATTATGGCATACATGTGACCCTAGACCACAAAACCAGTCATAAGGGGACAATTATACATCATGAATAAATAAGCTTTCAATTGGTGTATGATTTGTTAGGATATGACAATATTTGGCTGAGATACAACTATTTGAAAACCTGTAATTTAACGGTTGCAAAATCTAAATGTTAATCAAAAATTAAGTTTTGATTTATTTATGGTTGGAAATTTACAAAATATATGAAACATAATCTTAATATTCTAATGATTTTTGGCATAAAGGGAAAATATAACATATCACATATTAGCCCTTGTCATTAGACTTTTAGAGTCTCTAAAAGCATTTTTATGTAAATTAGAAATAAATAGCGAAAAAATATAATATAGGGCTGGGTATTGACATATTAGTAGGTTTTATTAGGATTTATCCACCTAATTATTCCCATATGGCCATTTGCAAATTTTATGGGTCTGCTTCCAGTCTCATCCGAGTCCAGCTATTTTTAGCTGTACAGCTCGTTTAGCTGCTTGATATTGGAAATTGGTTTCTTACCATATTATTTTAATGTATTATCTTCTTAATTATAAACACACTAGTTTGTAGCCCAGTTCTACCGTTTACTGCACATAGTTATTCTTGTACTACTGAACTAGAGTGCGGATCGGGCCGCATTTTTCTGTCCGAGCCCGGCCCGCGTCCGACAGAGCAGTAACCGAACCCGACCCCGACAAGCATTAAGATATTTATGTCCGAGCCCGATCCCAGCCCGACATAGTTAAAATCTCTTTTTTTTCTCATACTAATGACACATGCACTTTTTTTGTGTGGAAAGCCCGCTTTTATTAAGCAACTGTAGGAAAGCGTTCGGAAATGTCAACAGATGAGAGCATCAGTGCACACTGGGCAAAAGGCGCACTATCGCGCTGATGTGACCGAGCCCGACCCGAACCAGAGCATCCTTTCTAAATATCTGTTCGAACCCGGCCCGGCCCGTCGGGTTCCGTCGGGTACCGTCAGGCTCGGCTCGGGTATCCATCCTCTATACTGAACATGTTGTACTGCTAAGTTGTGTTGTCTAAACCACAGAAAAAAACGTGTGGAAGCAACTAAACCATACAGAGAAGCACCTATAGACGATAGTAAGCAATATTTTGACAAACCAACGTTAATAGGTGGTAAAGATATGTACGAGCAGTATTAATCAAGATATTAACCTAATATTTCACCTACCTGGCCGGAAATGATAAGCACAAACACAAATGTTGTCAAGATTCTTGCCCTGGAAATCCTGGTTCAGTTTGGCCAACCACAAACACCTTTAGCTCCTTAGTTTTTGCTCTCTTCTCCATTATTTGCTATAACTTTTGACAGTTTATAGTACTGCAAATGTTTTACCCAGTTTGACACGATCAGTACAACCTAAAACATGACAATAAACGACCATTTTCAACAGCAATAATAAGCAAAAATTTTGAGTTTCGTTCAGTTCAGTGGCATTGTTTACGCTCAGTGTATGAGGACGAGACGTGAAAACACTATAGCGGCTAATGATGGTGGAAAGGATCTTAAAGGAGTAGTTCACTTTCAGAACAAAAATTTACAGATAATGTACTCACCTTGGAGTCATCCAAGATGTTCATGTCTTTCTTTCTTCAGTCCTAAAGAAATTATGTTTTTTGAGGAAAACATTTCAGGATTTCTCTCCGTATAATGGATTTCTATGGTGCCCCTGAGTTTGAACTTCCAAAATGCAGTTTCAGAGGGCTCTAAACCATAGATATATATACGTAGATACCCCATTGGACCGCTCCAAGCACGTAGATGCGTCCGCCATATTGGAATGGTCCACTTGACGTCATTCACCATACTGTAGGTTCGCAGACCAACGGCTGTGCGGGACTGTGGCATTTCGATTATTCAGTGATTACAATGGTAAATTACATAGATCTATGGGTGAATGACGTCAAGTGGACCGCAGCAAAATGGCGGACGGCTTACGTATAAAGGCCAAAGTCCTTTTAAGACAAGTCATGTCACTCGGCGGCCATCTTTGAAACGCCTCTCGGGCATCCAAGTGCAGCTCCTATCTCTTTGAATGGGAAACATCAAACTCTCCAAAACTGTTCGCCAAATTTACGATTAAATTTCATATTTGAAATCTCCAAAGAAATCCAACAAGAACTGCCGCTTTAATAGCGTTAAAAAACGCTTATTTTTTCGGCTAGATGACCCAGTGCGCATGCGCAGTACTGAACGCACGTCTTATGCTGCGTTCACACCGCCCAAACCGTCATGCGTCAGTTGCGGCAAGATTACATGTAAAGTCAATGGTTGAGTCCGTCAGAGGTCCGTCAGAGGCTCTGCGTTGCGTTGTGTCCGTTGGATCCGTCAACTTTTCAAGCGTTACCTGCGTTTCAAGCGTCAACGCAGCCAACGCAAGCAACGCAGAAGTTCAGCTAGTTGAACTTTTGACGGACTTAACGCACTTGACGCACTGCGTCAACCGGGCCCGGACATAGGCATGGGCAAGGTGGGGCAATGCCCCCCTAAATGCTGTGACTGCCCCCCCCAAATGTAAAGGCATGCAAAATTCAGAATTTCATAAAACAAACAAACTAAATAGCCTTATGTTATTTATCTTATACGAAGGCATGTCATTTCTGTCTCTACATGATCGCGCGTTTACAATGTCTCCTCCGCGAAAACACGGACGGGATCGCGGACTCCATTCATAAAAACCGACTTTACTATAGCGCGGAATACCATGGAATTCGTCGATTTTTGGATTAAAAAATCAAAAGTTGGTCTGTCACTTAATTCAAATCGCGATATGGACTAGTGTCTGTGAAAACTGAAATCCAAAAAGACTGGAAAAAGAATTTAAAAAGACTGATGATGATGGCAATGTAGAGTTTGTAGACCTCTCCACCGTTTGCAAATATCTACACGGGTATAAGAATGCCTTTCCTCAGCTCCATCGCATGTATGTGATCTCCCTTGTGATTGGAATATCATCTTCATCATGCTAAAGCGCTTTCTCCACTTTGTCTTGTGTTCTTACTCCCTTCCGCCGCATTATTGCTACATGAAAGAAAAAGAAATTTAGTTATTCTGGCTCAGGAGAAGGGCATAACCACAGGCCTAGATATGGATGCATTTGTTAGTCTTTTTGCACAGAAAAGCAGACGACTGATGCTTTAATGATTGTTATAAGCCATGCTGTGTACAGAACTAAGAAATAAAAATGACAAAAAAATACACAAAAAAAAGACAAAAAAAATGAAAGGATAGATAGACATAAAACATAAATGCAGCCTCAAAAGGGCACAAGCTAGTGTCCTATTTGTGCCGGTCCCAAGCCCGGGTAAATGCAGACGGTAGGGCATCAAACATAAAACCTATAAGACAAATCAAATGGATCAAAGGAGAAGATAGAGATATGGACTAATATGATGACAGCATAGTTAGTATAGTTTTCTTTGCATAGATAATTAGAGAAGCTCACCAACACTCGCCCCCCCAATATTCTACATGCACCCCCTACTGGGGCTGGCTAAATCCGGCCCTGGCGTCAACCAATCAGAGCGTCTCACTGTAGCGACGTCACCACACGTATTTTGAATGAAGCGGGAGCAGAAAAAACAAAAACATACAATTCTCTGCGATTGAAGACGGCTACAAACTTATTCTAGCCGTCTGCAATCGCAGAGAATTGTATGATCCGTCCTCGTTGTTGTATAAAGACAGGAATGTAAAGGAACTTGCTTGGATGAAGATCGCTGAAGAGATCGGGTTGTCAAATCTTTTCTCAACGTAATTATTTCCCATTTCGTTAGCTAGCGAAACATGTTCATGAGAGGATTCCAAAATGTCCAGTCCCAATAGTTTGCCATGGTTTATTCAGGGGAAGTGTGCAGAAAACTAGATGCGTTGGGAGCGTTGCCTGACGTGTGCGGTGTGAACGCACCAAAAAGCAAGCGTTGCCAGCTTCAACGTACATGCGTCAAACTAGATGCGTTAGGTGCGTTGCCTGACGCAGACAAAGTGTGCGGTGTGAACGCACCATTATGCTGCGTTCACACCGCCCCAAACGTCAGCGTCAGTTGCGGCAAGATTACATGTAAAGTCTATGGTTGAGTTCGTCAGCGGTCCGTCAGAGGCTCTGTGGTGCGTTGGATCCGTCAACTTTTCAAGTGTTACCTGCGTTTCAAGCGTCAACGCAGCAAACGCAAGCAACGCAGAAGTTCAGCTAGCTGAACTTTTGATGGACTTGACGCAGTGCATCAACCAATCAGAGCGTCTCACTGTATCAACGTCACCACACGTATCTTGAATGAAGCGGGAGCAGAAAAAATGTATTTTCAATTTAATTATATATAAGTTATATTTATTGCTCATTGTAGCCGTCTGCAATCGCAGAGAATTGTATGATCCGTCCTCGTTGTTGTATAAAGACAGAAATGTACAGGAACTTGCTTGGATGAAGATCACTGAAGAGATAGGGATGTCGGGTAACTTATCAAATCTTTTCTCAACGTAATTATTTCCCATTTCGTTAGCTAGCGAAACATGGTCATGAGAAGATTCCAAAATGTCCACTCCCTACTAATTTGCCACTGTTTATTCAGGGGAAGTGTGCAAACTAGATGCGTTGGAAGCGTTGCCTGACGTGTGCGGTGTGAACGCATCAAAAAGCAAGCGTTGCCAACTTCAACGTACATGCGTCAAACTAGATGCGTTGGGAGCATGGCCTGCCGCAGACAAAGTGTGCGGTGTGAACGCACCATTAGAGAGCCGACTGTTTCTATAGCAACCGGGACTTCTAACTGCAGCTGCAGTGACGCGCTGACTTTACTCATCAACGATTGGCTCTTTCACTAAGAAGGCGGGGCTTCGCGGCCATGATGACCGTTGCACTTTTCCCCATTCAAAACTACACGAGTGACATGTCTTTGGTATTCTATAGTCTTTGATAAAGGCCCATAGAAACAGTCGCTAAATGAGGCATCTACGTATATATATCTATGGCTCTAAACGATCATAGCCGAGGAAAGAAGGATCTTGTTTAGCAAAAAGATTGGTTATTTCTAAAACAAAATAATAAGAAATACAATTGATATACTTTTTAACCTCAAATGTTCATCTAGCACTGTGTGTACTCTGTGTAGAGGTTAAAAAGTATATCATTTGTAAATGTTTTTAGAAAATAACTGATCGTTTCACTAGATATAAGACCTTCTTCCTTGGCTGGGATCATTTAGAGCCCTTTGAAGCTGCATTTAAACTGCATTTTGGAAGTTCAAACTCAGGGGCACCATAGAAGTCCATTGTATGGAGAGAAATCCTGAAATGTTTTCCTCAAAAAACATAATTTCTTTATGACTGAAGAAAGAAAGACATGAACATCTTGGATTACACAGGGATGAGTACATTATCTGTAAATTTTTGTTCTGAAAGTGAACTACTCCTTTAATCAGATATCTATCTATTTTCTTTACGTTTACTGAAATGTTCTCTCTGTTAATATTGTAAATTATTAATGAGCGCAGACTGCGGAAACCTCTCTTTATTATTTCCCTTGAAATCAGCAACGATCAACACTTTGAACACAACATGATGCAATCATCCTAATTACAACAACAAACAAGCAAGGCATCAGAGGAAATGCAAAAGAAATCAGTTCAGGGGAAAATAAAAATTTAAATATACATAATGATTTGAAATTATTATTGTATTATTAATTATCTCCTGCCAGAATAGTCACGAGAATCGTAATGACTATAGCAAACATACATAAAGTCATACAAAACTGAATATAATTTAAGAATGAAGTGCTAAGAATGAGTTGGCAGCAGAGGCATCATCATGGTTTTGGTTGTATTGTAATCCCTTGTGGAGAACAGAGAGGGACGACATGTAGCTGGATGAAGACTACGAGTGAAGGCTACACTTCGTCTGTTGAAGCAAAAAACACAGAAGGTAAAGGGTGAGATTATAAAACAAATAAAATCATATGTAGTTTCTAATATACGATTCAAACATCACTTGACTTTTTACCAGGGGGAACCCTCCTTGAATTCAGTGAACTTGTGACGGACCATGAAGGTGGCTAGAGCATCAGCTACCTGCATCAGACATCACAGTTTAGAAGAAGCAAAAGCGAATTTGCTGTGAATCACATTGTGATACAAAATGGACATACTTTTTCCGGGGCATCTTCGTGAACAGCATGGCCACACTGTGGCAGAACCTGCATCTGGAATTTTCCTATAATTATAAAAACAACAAAAACCACAAAATACATTAAGTAGCTTCTGGCTATAGCAATGTGATGTGCTGTACTATAAAGTCTAGCTTGAAGAGCAAGAAAATAAATGCTTTACCCTGCATTTGCCCAATGGTAAGATCTTTATCAAGCCTGTCAACACCTGTGGGAGAAACATTAGTCATTAAGAGTTGTTTTTTTACACTGAGTAAGTCTAAAAGACAGATGTCTAAGCATTCTTACCAGCCAGCAAGAGGAGTTTTGGCACAGAGCAGGTGAGAAAGAGAGAAGATAGTCCTTTAAACCAGCCCTCCCAGTACTTCTCTGTCTTTGAGAGTTCAATACGCCAGGTGTACAGACATTCTTTCTTTATCTGCCAAATGGGAAAATGATCATAACAAAACATAAAATAATGTTTAATGTTCATTTGTGAATAGATGTACAATAAAGTACGAGATACCGTACATTAACATTCAAAGATTTGGGTTTGAAAAGCTATTTTTCACCAAGGCTGCATTTATTGATTAAAAATACAGTAAAAGCAGTAATATTGTGAAATATTACATTTTCTGTTGTAATATATTTTAAAATTCAATTTTATCCTGTGATGGCAAAGCTGAATTTTCAGTATCATTACAGCAGTCTCCAGTGTCACATGATCCTTCAGAAATCATTCTAATATATGCTGAATTTCTGGTCAATGATTCCTTGATAAATATTTTGTAACATTACAAAAGTCTTTACTGTTCTAATGAACAATTTAATGCACCCTTGTTGAAAATATTAAGTTCTTTCATTCATTCACTAAAAAAAAAAAAAAAAAAAAACCGTACTGACCCTGAACTTTAGAATGGTAAATTCAGTTATTGTGATCAGATCAGAATTAAAACACATATTACCTCTTGGTCATCCTCTTTCTTTCTTTTGTGGTTGGATTCACCTCCTTCTTCATCCTCCTCCTCTTCTTCAATAATGCCTTCGCTAATGCTCTTGGAAACCCCTGGACTACTCAATGGCTCCTCACATCTAAACATCCCAATACATTTAATCAGTGCAATATATACATCAGCTAAATGTTTCTACAAATTTCAGAGCTAGTTAAGGGAACTACTAGGGAACGCTTACTTTTTCACCTGTCCAACCATAGACACTCGTGCAGACTCAATATTCCTGATCTGACCACTTTTCACACTGGTAAGGGGGGAAAAAAAAAAAAAAAAAGAGATTATTAGTCTTTATTAGAGCTGGGAAAAAAAGCTGTTAATTTCTGTAATTAATATTTCCAAGAGATAAAAGGCAAAGCTAAAATTGACATTGTTAAAGAATTTAAAGGATTATTTCACTTCCAGAAAAAGAATTTACAAATAATGTACTCACCCCGATTGTCATCCAAGATGTTCATGTCTTTCTTTCTTCAGTCGTAAAGAAATTATTTTTTTGAGGAAAACATTTCAGGAATTTTCTCCATATAGTGGACTTTTAGTGGTGCCCCAGAGTTTGAATGTCCCAAATGCAGATTAAATGCAGCTTTAAAGGGCTCGATCCCAGGTGAGAAAGAAGGGTCTTATCTAGCAAAACAATCGGTCATTTTCTAAAAAAAAAAAAAAAAAAAAAAAAAAAAAAGTAATATATATATATATATATATATATATATATATATTAGGGGTGGGCATAGATTAATTTTTTTAATCTAGATTAATCTAGATTAAATCTTGGAATTAATCTAGATTAATCTAGATTAAAATGGCTAATTTGAATTCTGCTGAAGGCATTCAGAATATGTGTGCTACCCAAATAATGACTTAAAGTCTGGATCATAAAGCTCACAAAGCTGTTCTATGATAATTTGTTGATGAAAATAAATTATGTTCAATTAGATGTACTTGTGTTTACTAACTAACTAACAATGAAATTATTTTTTCTACCTATTAGATTGTGTTTTTTTAACGTCAACACCTACCCAACCCATTACATGTTACACCGTACTTTTATTTTGACAGGTTGCCGTGAAGTTTCTGTGTCATACAGTATGATATGATGCTAGTTTTCTCAAATGAAACGGTAAAAGTGACACTCACAGCAGTTTGGGAGATTGAGTTTATCTGTTCATGTGAGATGAAAATGCCAAAAATTACCGGGAGCGTCACGTGTGTTTCAGTATGCGTGTAGTAAAAGCTCGTCTCCGCAATGCATACATACAGCAAGGCAAACGGAACATACCGGATTCATATTAAAACGGTCTTTTTGCATTTCAGTTTTCACATACACTAGTCCATATCGCGATTTGAATTAAGTGACTGACCAACATTTGATTTATGAATCCAAAAAACGACGAATTTACGTGACATTTCGCTATAGTAGATTCGGTTTTTATGAATGGAGGACGACGCGATCCCGTCTGTGTTTTGGCGGAGGAGACTTAAATGCGCAACCATATTCTTCGGTATACATCCGCGTTAAACTATCAAGGTGAAAGTCACCATAGCTTGCGTAGTTTAGACCCAGCTCCCAACCCAAATTTGAGAATAGATTAACGGCGATAATTTTTTTTATCGCACGATAAGAGTTTCACGTTAACGCAGCACGTTAACGCCGATAACGGCCCACCACTAATATATATATATATATATTAGTGGTGGGCATAGATTAATTGTTTTAATCTAGATAAATCTCACTGTAATCTTGGAGTTAATCTAGATTAATCTAGATTAAAATGGCTAATTTGAATTCTGCCAAAGGCATTCAGAATATGTGTGCTACCCAAATAATGACTAAAAGTAAGTCTTTAAGAAGGGGTTTCTCAAGCCAGGTGGCACATTTCACCAGGGGCTCATCTCCTGTTTCCAAACTGCATATAAACTGCTATATTTATTTTTTATCATATATATTGTTTTATGTCATTTATTTAAATAGGAATATATAAACACCTACATTATACTGTACAAAAGTAATACAGGACTAATGTTGTGTTACATGTTACACCGTACTTTTATTTTGACAGGTTGCCGTGAAGTTTCTGTGTGTACAGTATGATATGATGCTAGTTTTCTCAAATGAAACGGTAAAAGTGACACTCACAGCAGCTTTGGAGATTGAGTTTTTCTGTTCATGTGAGATGCAAATGCCAAAAATGACCGGGAACGTCACGCGTTCTTCGGTATGCGTGTAGTAAAAACGTGTCTCCACCATTCATACATACAGAGGCAAACGGAACATGCAGGATTCATATTGAAACTGTCTTTTTGCATTTCAGTTTTCACAGACACTAGTCCATATCGCGATTTGAATTAAGTGGCAGACCAACTTTTGATTTATGAATCCAAAAATCGACGAATTTACGTGGCATTTCACGCTATAGACCTTTTTCCTGAGTAAACGATGAGCGCCGCCATTATGAATTCTAACGTCAGATTGAATGCTTTTCTGTTCCGGTTTCCATAGGAACCCATTCAAATAGCGTCCATCTGTTTTTAATGTAGCTAACGTCCGCTGCTTCGTGTCATCTACACACTCATTAAAGTGAGGCACTGACAAATGACGGTCATTGCGACATTGCCAAGTGATGGCGCTATGGAGCCATGTACTTTTAAAAAACATTTTAATAGGTTTAACATTAGTTTATTAGCTCGGAATATACCCTAATTTGACTAGAAACAATGCAGACCGGAAATGCAAAGCATTCTTTCAGTTAAGAGTCGGGCTTACTTCCGTGTTCAGGAAAAACGTCTATAGAAGATTCGGTTTTTATGAATGGAGTCCGCGATCCCGTCCGTGTTTTCGCGGAGGAGACATTATAAACGCGCGACCATGTAGAGACAGAAATGACATGCCTTCGTGTAAATAAGATAACCCTACTTTGACAATAGATTAATGGCGATATTTTTTTTATCGCCTGATAAGAGTCTCACGTTAACGCAACACGTTAACGCCAATAACGGCCCACCACTAATATATATATATACACTTTTTAACCTCAAACGCTTATCTAGCACTGCCATGCGTATGCATACTCCGTGTAATCCGGGTCAATACAGTTAGGGTATGTCGAAAAACTCCTATCTCATTTTTTTCTTTAAAAAATTACATTAAAATCATCCTACATCACTGGAGAAGTAACAACCCAATGTTTACAAAGTGAACATGCAAAAAAGGTCAAAGGCCCTTTACAAAAAAATGGTAAAACAGCAAAGTAGGGTGATTTTGAAGGAGAAGGAGAAACTGAAATGGGAGTTTTTTGTATTGACCCGGATTACACAGAGTACGTATGCGCATGGCTAGACAAGATGAGGATTTGAGTTCAAAAAGTACATAATTATTATCTTTTTTTTTTAGAAAATGACAGATTGCTTCGCTAGATAAGACCCTTCTTCCTCAGTTGGGATAATTTAGAGCCCTTTAAAGTTGCATTTAAACTGCATTTTGGGCGTTTAAACTCGGGGGCATCATGGAAGTCCACAATACGGAGAAAATTCCTAAAAATTTTTCCTCAAAAAACAAATTTCTTGACGACTGAAGAAAGGAGGACAAGAACATCTTGGATGACAACTGGGTGAGTACACTGTCTGTAAATTTATGTTCTGGAACTGAACTAATCTAAACTAAATCCTTTAATTTAGTATTATTGTAATCTCACTTTAATGAAAGGTTGGTATAATATTTTTAATTTTCTGTAATTGTTGATAAATTATAAGTAAAAACAAGAAATTGCTGTTTAGGCTTGGCAATGTAATTACCCATAATTCATCCTCAGAAATAAAAAAAATAAATAAGGCATCAAAAATACTTAAAAAAAAAAAAAAGTAAAAAATTGAATAGCAGACTATCACAATGTGACGTTTCGAGCATGCAGGATGTTAGGTGTTTAAATTTTTTTTTCACAGAAATATGTACGGTTTTTAGATATTACAGGATTCAATTAATTTTGGATATTATTTTCAACAATATACCCAAAACTGTGTACCTCCATTCGATTGCATTCTCCACTGATTTAAATGTTTTTGGTCGACCCCTCAGAAAGTTTTGCATGCTGTTCAAGGCATCCATTGCTGTACCTGAAGAATGAGCAAAACTGTATAAATGTATGCATAAATATAATGCATACAGTCAAACTGCATTGAAACCTATTATGAAACAATGCATTGGTCAATATTGAAGCTATAACCAATATCTCTACTGCTTGAAACTCTGAGGTGTCAAAACTGTTTTTTTATACTGCTTTTTCTCCTGTCATCAACTGTTTTTGCTTGTGCGTAATATGAAACAAGGTCAAATTTGGATCAGGTGTGAAAACGTACCTTCCACTACATCAATAACACAAAGACCGAGCAGTGATGGCACGTGATTGGATGCAGCCGTGTGAACTGCTATTGCTCCACCCATGCTGTGACCAATAAGCATGATGGGAGGTGGGTTTTCACCATAAAGTGCCTCCACCACTTTTCCAATATCCCTGAGAGAAAGTAATATTTATAAATTAAACATTGTGTACAGACTTTGATAGATGAAAGATGAGTATGTACTCACTTGGCCATTGTTTCAGCAGAGAGGTCATCAGGGTTCTTTACTTTAGTATCACCTGAATGATATGAGAAAATTAGCCATTTGAAAATTGTTCAGTTAAACCATACATTTTATGTTAATCACATTCATGTTATTGACATATGTGATTATTTGTGACCCTGGACCACAAAACCAGTCTTAAGTCGCTGGGGTATATTTGTAGCAATAGATAAAAATACATTGTATGGGTCAAAATTATTGATTTTTCTTTTATGCCAAAAATCATTAGGAAATTAAGTAAAGATCATGTTCCATGTAAAATTCCTACTATAAATATATCAAAATGTAATTGTAATATGCATTGTTAAGAACTTAATTTGGAGAACTTTAAAGGTGATTTTCTCAGTATTTTGATTCTTTTGCACCCTCAGATTCCAAATATTACCATATATCAATAGAAAGCTTATTTATTGAGCTTTCATATGATGTATACATCTCAGTTTTGTAAAATTTAACCTTATGATTGGTTTTGTGGTCCAGGGTCACATTTGTGTTTGTTTTCAGATAATTTACTAAAACAAAGACATTTTTTTAAATAATAAGTTTGAAATCCCTTACCATGTCCTCTGAGGTCCATAGCTACAACCCTGCAGTTAATCCGGCTGCATATAACAGACTAAAAATACAAACATCAGATAATATAAATTATAATATTATTATATAAATTAAATAGGAATTTGATCTTTTATTTTATTTGACAGCATTTATTAGGGGCCAAGCACCGAAGGTGCGTAGGCACCTTTTGTTTTCGTTCTGTTTCTTATTATTATTCTTCTTCCGCCGCAAGTCTATGGCAGCCCATAGAACCGCTTGCGGGAAAGTTGTATAATTTGGCACAATGATAGAGGACAGTCTCAATATTAACTTTAGCAAGTTTGGAGTCTCTAACTCAAACTCTCTAGCGCCACCACTTGTCCAAACTTTCGATTTCTTTTTGCTAATAACTTTTGAACCGTAAGCCATAAAATCAAAATTCCAATTTTCTCTGAATCCCTGGGTCATGCCGAGTCGAATGAACACCAAATTTCAAAAATCGTAAGGATTAGTTTTTTTTCTATAATTAATTGTTTGTAAAACCTACTTTTTCGAACTCGTCCTAGACGGTTTGTCTGATTTTCACCAAAATTGGCTCAGATCATCTTCAGACCATGCAGGCAAAAAGTTATGGAATTCAAGTTGATTGGACAAACCGTTCTCGAATAACGCGCTAAATAATTATACGAAAAGCGTTCAATAATGGAAGTGAGGCCATATCTCCGCAACGCTTTGGAATATTGAGACCAAACTTGGTGTGTGTTATAACAAGCATGACCTGAGGCAACCTGCAGTGTTTCGTCACAGTGCCACCTAGTGGTCAGGAGATATAAAAATAGGCTATTTTTGCTTATAACTTCTTAGTGATTTGGCCAAAAATCTCGAAACTCGTCCCGTTAGATTCGGAGGAGCATGCCGAGTCGAACCATATCCAATTTTCCCATGTCAGCCATTTTGGGTGTCGGCCATTTTGAATTTAGCTTTAAAATGCTGTATCTTGAGAACGGATTAGCGTATCGTTTCGACAATAATTACAAAAATGTTCGGCACCATGCCCTGAATGTACATAAAAATTTTGGGAAGTTATAACGAAATTTCGAAAAATGCTAATAACTTCTGAAAAAATGGCTTATTGTAATAAAAGTGATATCAAAATATTCCTTGGGTCAGGCCGAGAACATTGATACCAATTATTCCAAAATTGGCCAAACTTCCTGTTCGCCATTTTGATAAATGTAGAAAACCTACTTTTTCGAGCTCCTCCTAGACTGTTAGTCGGATTTTCACCAAATTTGACTCGGATCATCTTCAGACCAGGCTGACAAAAAGTTATGGATTTCGTGTCGATATTCGAAACTGTTTTCATTTAACGCATCAACGAATTTGCAGGTAAGATGCCAAAGCGCATCGGAAGCTGTATCTCTGCAAAGCTTTGAGATATTTGCACCAAATTTGGTATGTGGCATTACCACCTCACACTGATTACACCACATCAATTTGGTAGCAGCGCCACCTATTGTTCAAGAGTAATGAAGCATGCATTAACCATTAGTTTTAAAATGAACAAAAATGCTAATAACTGTAGATAGCAGTAGCCTATTGTAATGAAACTGGTCTCAAAATATTCCTTGGGTCATGCCGACAACATAGATACCAATTATGCCACAGTTGGCCAAACTCCCTGTCCGCCAATTTGATTTATGTTGAAAACCTACTTTTTCGAACTAGTCCTAGACCGTTCGTCCGATTTCCACCAAAATCGAGTCAGATCATCTTCAGACTGTGCTGACAAAAAGTTATGGATTTCATGATGATAGATGAAACCGTTTTCGTATAGCGCCTCTATAAATTTAAGGCTTGATGTGAAAATGACTCTAAGGCAATATCTTTGGAAAATTTTGACATAATGACACCAAACTTTGTGTGCACGTTTGTCACCTCACACTAAACACACCAGATGGATTTGAGAACAGCGCCACCTGTTGGTCAAACGTAATAAGCATTAAATCAAATCAGTAGGCGTTCTACATCACTTTTCTGTAATTTCCACTAAAATCCTCTTAAAATTGCTTCCTTTTCGTTATTGTTGCAGTTGGTCGGTTTTTCCTGCCATCGTTAGCTCCTCATTTTCCGCTTTGAGTGCTTGGCCCCGTAATTGCTGCTTGCAGCTATATTTCTAAATATATTTTGTAACCATGTCAAGTTTGCACAATTTAATGCATCTGTGCTAAATAAAACTATTCATTTCTATTAAAAATTCTTTAGAAAAAATGTTTCAATTCAAACTAACCCTAACTTTTGAAAAATAGTGATACTTACATATACATATAAAATACATACTGTATATTAGGGCACAAAACTAACAGCATGTCATATCTTTTTCCACATCTGACATACATACTACAGTGCCTTGCGAAATTATTCACACCCCTTCATTTTTTTCACATTTTGTTATGTTGCTGCCTTATGTTAAACTACTTTAAATTACTTTTTTTCACACATCAATCGACACTCCCTACTCCATGATGGCAAAGCAAAAAAATAGATTTTTAACATTTGTGCAAATTTATTAAAAATAAAAAACTGAAAAGATCCTGTTGCATAAGTATTCATACCCTTTTCTGGGACACTCGAAATTTTGCTCAGGAGCATTCATATTGCTTCTAGATGTTACTACACTTCACGTGGAGTTAAACTGTGGCAAATTCATTTGAATGAGTATGATTTAGAAAGGCACACACCTCTCAGAAAAGGTCTAACAGCTGAAAATGTAAGTCCTGAGGTCAAGATAACTGCCTGTAGAGCTCAGTGACAGACTTGCATTAAGGCAGTGATCTAGGGAAGAGTTCAGAAAAAAATTGCTGCATTGAAGGTTCACAGAAGCATGTAGCCTCCATTATGCATAACGGAAGACGATTGGAACAACTAGGACTCTAGAAAATGTCTGCCAGCCCCCATCCAAGCTGACAGAGCTTGAGAGGTGAAAAAGTGAGGCAAAGAATAGCAGATAATTGCCAAATGCAGATGTGCAAATCTTGTCACATCATACCCAAAAAGACTTGAGGCTGTAAAGGTGCTTCAACTATGTACTGAGTTAATTGATGAATACTTTCGCAATGTACATATTTCAGCGTCTTATTTTTAATAAATTTGTAAAATTTGCAAATCTGGTTTTTGCTTTGTCATTATTATGCTGCATGGAGTGTAAATTGATGTGGGGGAAAACTAATTTAAAGCAGTTTAACACAACAAAACGTGAAAAAATGAAGGGGTATGAATACTTTTGCAAGGCACTGTATATCATAAAAACACAGCACTATAAGAGTCAAAAACTCACAGTGAAGACTGCCCAGGACAGTGCAGAATGACCTCCTCCATGAAGGAGCATCAGGACGGGACCATGAGCGCCACTGCTGTAAATTCTGAATGTGTACAAAGGAGTAAAGGAATGTTTCATAGAACAGAATGGGAGAATTTAATGTCATAGTACATGGGGGTGATATTTTATCATTTGCCAAGAGTTTCCACAACAATTAAACAAAGGATATGTCTTTGCTGTTGTCATTTTCCACCTCTACGTCCTCAATGGTTTCGAAGTACTGGCTCCAGTGCAGGGGAGTAAAATCTCGTTTTCTTCCTGGTCTGCACAGAGAGGGGAGAACAAAACAATTAGTAAATTAGTAACATCCAAGTGTGTGCGTGTTTATATTTTCTTTCTAAAATAGGTTACCACTTATATACACTCAGACAGTCCAGTTTTGTGGACATTCACACCTAGACTAGTCATTAGTCAGGTGGCGACACAGCTGGATTTACAAAAATCTTTTCAGGTTTAAGAGGTGTTTCAACATTGCATCAACTACTGATGAACATATTCATTTTTATATAAATTATCACTCAGCAGGTTATTTAACCATGTATTATTGTGTATTATTGAAAAGCTTTTGTCTTTCTAACTCATTAAAATGCACAAATTCTCATTATTTTTTATTTGCAGACATTCTCAGACTTTTTGCTATCTGAACCTCTTTCACCTAATACATTTACTGTAAAGGTCAATCAGCAGTACTGTAAATGACAATAGCTACCTTTGCATTGAACTTTGAATGTCGTAACTTTGCAGATGTTGTTGTTACAAAAAAAATTTGTATTTTTACATCGTTATGGTACTGGATTGTCCCATTTAAATCAATGTGATAAACTAGTCAGGTCAAAAGTAATCTAAAAGTAATCTAACAGTAATCTGATTATATTACCTAAAATGTGTAATGTACATTACTGACTACAATTTTTGTCATAATTTGGAATAACGGATTACATAATATACATACAGTATATGTGTGTGTGTTTGTGTGTGTATATATACACACAGTTAAGCCCGAAATTATTAATACCCCTGGCAAATTCTGACTTAAAGTTACTTTTATTCAACCAGCAAGTTTTTTGGACCGGAAACAACACAGGCTTCTCCTAAAAGATAATAAAACAATGTACAAGAGGCATCATTGTGGGAAAAAATATTTCTCCGCTTTGATTTACATTTGAACAAAAAGTGGCATGTCCAAAATTATGCATACCCTTCTCAATATTCAATAGAAAAGCCTTTATTGGCTATTACAACAATCAAACGCTTCCTATAATTGCTGACCAGCTTTTTGCATGTCTCCACTGGTATTTTTGCTAGAGCTGCACAATTAATCGTTTAAAGATCGCGATCTCGATTCGACCCCCTTCACGATCTTAATCCAGCATTTATACGATTCAGCCAATTTTATTTATATTTTACAAAACTTTTGCTAGCCTAATTAATGCAGGTTCGCCGTTCTCTCCAACATTACATAACCATTTAAACTTCATCTTCAGCGCACATTCTGTCAGATGCAATTCATGGCGCCTCTGTCTCAATATACTGTACAACGCGGACTATATTCACATCAAATGATAACTCAGCGGAAGAGTTCCACTCACGCAGGGGCGTAATTTCCACTGGGGACACGCTTTTCAAAATCCCGTTGGTGTCCACCCACTTTCAAATGGTTTTGTTAAAGTAATCTCTGTATGTTTATTTTTTAATGTTTAATGGTGATTTTTTTTTTGTTTTCATTATTTTTCATTACATTTCTTTAAATTTAAAGCAAAGTTTATTTTGTCTTATTTCACTGCTATTTTACTGTTGTTTGATAACCTAATGTTTAGGGGTAAATCTTTAAAATAAAAAAGTTCTCCAGAATCGTGATCTTTATTCTGAGCAAAAAAATCGTGATTCTCATTTTATTCAGAATCGTGCAGCTCTAATTTTTGCCCATTCATCTTTAGCGATGAGCTCCAACTCTTTCAGGTTGGAAGGTCTCCTTGCCATCACCCTGATCTTTAGCTCCCTCCACAGATTCTCAATTGGATTTAAGTCAGGACTCTGGCTGGGCCACTGCAAAACATTAATGTTTTTGTCTGATAACCATTTCTTCACCACTTTTGCTGTGTGTTTTGGGTCGTTGTCATGCTGAAATGTCCACTGGTGCCCAAGACCAAGTTTCTCTGCAGACTGCCTGATGTTGTTGTTGAGAATTTTGATGTATTGCTCCTTTTTCATGGTGCCGTTATACAGCGATTAGGTTCCCTGGTCCACCGGCTAAAAAACATTAAATTCAATTTCAAATTCAATTTTTATTTCATCTGACCATAAAACAGAAGACCAGAAGTATTCTTCTTTGTCCAGATGAAAGTCCAGCGGGCTTTTGTGTGCCATATCTGGAGAAGTGGTGTCCTCCTTGGTCTGCGTCCGTGGAACCCAGCGGTGTGCAGTGTCTGTTGGACTGTCTGCCTTGAGATGTTGCCACCAGCAGAGCCCAGATTCATCAGGATGGCCTTGGTGGTGACCCTTGGATTCTTTTCGACCTCTCTCACTATCCTCCTGGCCAGAACAGGTGTCACTTTTGGCTTCTGACCTTGTCCTTTTTCACTTTTTCACAGTGCGTCTTGTATTTTTTTAATAATACTTTGCACTGTAGCCACCGGAACTTCAAAACATTTAGATATGGTCTTATAGCCCTTTCCTGACTTGTGAGCAGCCACAATGCACAGCCGCAGGTCCTCATTGAGATCCTTTGTCTTAGCCATGACTGTCCACAAACCACCAGCAGAGAGCTTCTGTTTTTGACCTGTTGAGTTGATTAAAACAGCTGTTCCCAATGAATCAGGATAATTTGGATGCTTTAGAACACCTTGGACTATTTGGAATGGTATTGAACTATGGGTTCATTTTCCCATAGACTGTGACAGTTTGCAAAGGGTATGAATCATTTTGGACATGCCACTTTTTGTTCAAATGTAAATAAAAGCTGAGAAATATTTTTTTCCATAATGATGCCTCTTGTACATCGTCTTATTATCATCGTCTCTGTTGTCCTCTCACACCAAAATTCAGTGACATGTTTGTTTTGAACAGTTTTAACTTGTAAAAAGTGCTTGATCGGAGTATCATTTCTTTCCTGATTCAGAGAAGAAGACTTTTTCACTTGAGATGGATAAAGGACTTGTATTTTAGCCAGGAGCAACTATTTGAAACATCTATTATTGACTTGTTTATTATGAAAACACACATTTTACTTCACAAGATGTTAACTGATGGACTGGAGTCATGCAGATTACTTGTGTATAAGCCTTTATCAGCTGTTTTGACTCTCATTCTGACGGCAAATGATAAATAAAGTACAATCATGTATTAAACACATTTTTTCCCAACATTTCCAGAAACTTCCTCACTTATTGGTTCTAGGCTCACACAAGAAATATATGTCCGAAACAGAGGTTATTGACTCGTAAACCGCTTGAGCAGATTTAATCTGGTTTTGTGAATTTACTCAGACGATTAATTGAAAAGATCCGACTCAAAAGAACGATTCGGACATCGCTATCGAGTGAGTCGTGATCGCGGGAGCTGGATGAGACACAGGTCGCAGGAGGGGACCGCAGACTGTCAGAGACGTAAAACACAATCGTTCATGGCATTTAGCACGATTAAGACATGTTTGCCACTCCGTACCACAAATATGGAAATAGTTAAACGCACATATAAGCAACAAACCCCGAGAACAGTTATGCCTCGTCACTTTATGGATCTTCTAGAATCTAGATCGTGACAGCTAACAGCTCTCATCCGTAGGGTTACCAAAACACCTAGCATGCATTATTGTGCATAAGATTATTTTTAAAAGATATGATTAAAGCGTAAACTCACCCCATTCTTATTTTAGATCCAGACTGCAAACCTGCCATTGGGGGTTTGGAGGCTAGCAAATTCAAATGCAACTGTTTCTCCATGGTGCGAGGAAAACAAAACCCTTTGAGCACGTAAAGCGTCTTAGCCCTCTCTGCACCATACGAGTCCTCTTCTATAAACAGTACAGCCGTACACTTTACAAATTAAGAATATATTAGACTAGACCAGCAGACAGGTACAGAAATCGTATGTTCACACTAGTAGTCTCCGCCCACCAGTATTTTTGCACGGCATTATGGGAAATGTAGCCAATTAGCAGGTTCTTAACGGTGACGCTGACGTCACGGCACATGGGAAAGAACTACAACTAACAGAAAACACCAGTTTTAGTTCCTTGGCACGTAAACCAGCCTGAAAAATATGACGTAATGCAATACAAAGGTTGATAAAGATTGATCATCGTCAGTGTCTTGTAATGTAAATATCACGAAGTGATATCTGCAACTTTTCTGAAATCCGTG